>NC_135822.1:32268816-32572983 GCF_964213995.1 Mustelus asterias
GTAAGATAGCGAGAGCTCAGAAATTGGGTGCAATCCTGATTTCTCAGCTCTCGCGTGATTATATTTCTCTCCCACTATCTCTAAAATATTTCATATAGTGGGTTAGGTGAGTAAAATAAGTTAATTTATGCATAACAAGACCTGCAAGTCAAGCAGTGTTGTGTTTAATGTCATTTACAGATTTGCTTTATGGGTTTGTTTTGAAGCAGATGTTTACCCAATTCTTTTTCAGTAAGATTTAACATGTTTAGAATGGGCAGAAAAGTTTATGATGCATGGTCCACATTAGTCAGCTCTATCCATGGTCTCTTTTGTGCTTCCAACTTTCCTTTTTTTTATTCTTTCTGATTTCCAGCTAGGGAATAACCATCCCCAAATGCAAAAGTCTAAGCACCTCCTGTTGACATTCAGTGGCATGAGAGTCATTGAATCCCGAACCGTCAACATTCTACGGTCACTGTCCACTCGGAGTGTGGTGGAATATTGTCCACTTTCAGCTCCAATAACACAAGAAGCTTAACACTATCCAAGGTGGATTAGTCCACTTGACTGACACTCTATTCGCCCTTTCCACTTCTGCTGCACTTCATCTGCCATATGCACCATCCACAAGGAACTTGACAAGCCTTCTTTGTCAGCACCTCCCAAACCTGTGAAGTTTACCACCTAAAAGGACAAGTTTCCCTTCAAGTCACACACATCCTTAATGGAAATATATAATGGTTCTTTCATCATTACTGGTTCAAAATCCTGGAAGTAAATAACAGCACAGTAGGACTACGTTTATCACGCTGACTGCAGCAGTTAGCTCGCCACCAAATTCCCAAAGACAATTAGGGATGGGCAATAAATGTTGGTCTTGTCAGTGATGGCCACATTCTGTGAATGAATAAACAAAAGCTGTAGTTTATTGAAGGAGAACACTGGGGATGCTGGAAATCTGAAATAAAAGCAGAAAATGCTGGAAATACTCCAAGTAGGGCAGCATCTGTGGAGAAATGAAGGTAACATTTCATGGGCCAAGTGCCTTCTAAACTGTATGTTCATATTTTTGTAGGTTATTGACCTTTCACCAGAACTGGGAAGTTAGAAATGTAGTACGTTTTGAGCAAGGGGTGGGTGGGGAGGAAAAATGGACAAAAATGAGGTTTACAATAAGCTGGTAGGCAGGAGAGTTATTCTTAGGGCCAAACAAAATGGCGATGGAGCAAGAAAATAAAGAAAAGATGTACCTAGAGCAAATGTGCTGTTGTCTGAACAAAATGGGGGTGGAGATTACACCTACTTCACTGTTCCATTGAAGCTACAATTTTTATTTCCTTTTCATGTTTCAGTTTTTCTCTTATTTTTGCTTTCAGACAGCAGCACATTTGCTCTAAATGCAACTTTTGGGTTTTTTTCTCCCCATCGTCATTCCCTTTGGTCAGACTAATTCTTCCGACATTTAGGCCCTAAGTTCCACAGAGACTCTGTGGACCTTTAAAAACAGCAGGCAGGACCCAGATCCCAACAGATCCCATTTTTGCCATTCGGGGAAAGTCATGACTCACACGAGGAAATCCTGAACTCAGTAGACCAGCTGAACTTAGTGCTGAGTTGAAACCAACCCCATTTTGCTGTAGCAAGGGCTACAGTAAGTGTGGGAGTTATGAATATTTAGAATATATGTGATTTTTTGTGAAGGGCAGATAAGGTCTGTACAACTGTTAAGCTGCAAAGTTATTAAAATCCCCACCTGTTTAAAACTTAACAATCATAGGCTGCCTGTGTCAATGAGAATTGAAAATATCACATTAGCTTTTCATTGGCATTTCCTCAAGGGTTATGATTATGTCATTATTAATGCTTGGTTCTTTCCATGGCCTGTAATTATCTCAGCAAGGTGGGTCTGAAGTTCACAATTTGACAGGGCAAAGGGGTTATTAAAAGATTACCTGTCTTTGTAAGCTTATGAATACAAGTATCTAATCATGGATTAGATACTTGAGGTGATTTAAAGGTTTTGAATTGGTTTTCCTGAATGGGAGGTTTTTTTTACGATAGTAAAGGCTGTTAAAATAATTTGGATGTCTTATTTTATTTCATTTCAACATGGCTCCCGAGGTCACCCATGTTGGATACCGGGTGAGTTGGCATGAAGGGTATAAGGGTTAAGGGTGGTGGGTGGAATGTCTAGGGTTGGCATTGGCTCTAAGGGCACTGAAGCTTCCATGGACAGATGTATGTGCAGATTGGTGAGGACAAGATCAAGTACATTTCTCACTTCCAGTCTGCAGCTATGTCCTTCAGGACTTAGTCAACATAAGTGCTACTGAGCCAGTGTGCGTGATGGACACTGAAGTTCCCTATGCAGAAATCCTTTCACGGAAGCTGGCGAAGTATGGAATCAATTAATAAATCTGGAATTAAAGGCTAGTTTCAATAATGATAACCAGAAAATCATCAATTGTTGTAAAAACCTATGTGGTCCACTAATCTCATTTTAGGGAAGTTAATCTCCCATCCTTACCTGGCCTGGGATGCATGTGACTCTGGGTCCACAGCAATGTTGTTGACTCTTAGTTGTTCTCTTAGATAATCTAGCAAGCCACCCATTTTATGAAACTACTACAGAAAAGTCAAAAAGGAATGAAACCAGGCAGACCATAGCACATCGCCCTAGCCGCTGAAAACGACAATGTTACACTCAGCCCTGTCGACCCTGCAAACTGGTCCTTACTAACATCTAGGAGTCTGTACCAAAATTGGGAGAGCTGTTCCACAGATTAGTCAAGCAAGTTATACTAACGGAATCATACCCAGAGATGGTGATGTCTGGGACATTATAAGGTATGTCCTGTCAGTACAGACCCAGTAAGAAGTTTAACAACACCAGGTTAAAGTCCAACAGGTTTATTTGGTAGCAAAAGCCACACAAGCTTTCGAAGCTCTAAAGTACAGACCCACCAGAGGTGCCGGCACAGAGATATAAAGTCAAAAGGGAGTTGTCCTGGGAATCCTCAATATTGACTCCAGACCCTATGAAGTCTCATGACATCAGATCAAAAATGGGCTGGGACACTTCCTTCCTCAACTGATGAATCAATACTCCTCCATGTTGAAGACTACTTGGAAGAAGCACTTGAAGGTAGCAAGGACACAGAATCTATTCTGCATAGGGGACTTCAGTGTCCATCACACACACTGGCTCAGTAGCACTGATGTTGACCAAGTCCTGAAGGACATAGCTGCAGACTGGAAGTGAGAAATTTACTTGATCTTGTCCTCACCAATCTGCACAGACATCTGTCCATGGAAGCATTAGTAGGAGCAATCACCACAAAGTCCTTGTGGAGACAAAGTCACATTTTCACAAGGAGGATGCCTCTGTTGTGTTGTGTAGCATCACCACCATGCTAGATGGGATAGATTTCAAACACATCTAACAAACCTTGAGATGCTTTGGGCCAGCAGCAGCAGCAAAATTGTATTCAGCTGCAATCTGTAACCTCATGGACTGGCATATCTCCCACACAAGCATTAACATCAAGCTGAGGAATCAACCCTGAGTCAATGAAGAGTGCAAGAGGGTGAACCAAAGGTAGCACCAGGCATACCTAAAAATGATTTCAACCCTCAGAAGCAGAATGCGATAGACAGAGTGAAGCGATTCCACAACCAATAGGTCAGATCCAAGCTTTGGAATCCGGTAGACAATTAAACAACTAAGTGGAAAAGGAGACTCCACAAATATCCCCATCCTCAAAGAAGAGGAAATCCAATACATCAGTGCAACCATCTTCAACCAGAGGCTTCAAGTAGATGATCCATCTCTGTGTCCTCCTGAATCCCAAACATCACAGATGCCAGTCTTCAGCCAATTCAATTCACTCCATGTGATATCAAGAAACAGCTGAAGGCACTGAATACATCTGAGCCTGACAACATTCCAACAATACGACTGAAAACGTGTGGTCCAGAACAAGCCGTACCCCTAGTCAAACTGTTCCAGTACAGTTACAACACTGGCATCTACCTGGCAATGTGGAAAATTGTCCAGATATGTCCCATCAACAAGAAGTAGGACAAATCCAAACTGGCCAATTACCATCCTATCGGTCTACTCTTGTTCAGCAGCAAAGTGATGGAAGATGTAGTCAACAGTGCAGCACTTACTCAGCGATAACCTGCTTGCTGACACTCAACTTTGGTTTCACCAGGGCCTCTCAGCTCCTGAACTTCTTTCAGCCTTGGTCCAAACTTGGACAAAGGAGTTAAACTCAAGAGGTGGGGTGAAGGCCCTTGACATAAAGACAGCATTTGATTAAGTGTGTCAAAACTGGAGTCAATGGGAAAGGGGGTCAGGAGGTGGTGGTGGTGCAGGGGAATCTCTTCACTGGTTGGAATCATACCTAGCACAAAAGATGTCGGAGTTCCTCAGGGCAGTGTCATAGACCCAATCATCTGCTTCATCAAGGACCATCCCCCCATCATTTGGTCAGAAGTGTAGATGTTCACTGATTGCATAATGTTCAGCACCATTCATGATTCCTCAGCTACTGGGGCAGTCTGGGTTTAAATGTAGCAAGGCCTGGATAACATTTATACTTGAACTGATAGGTGGCAAGTAACATTGCGTCACACAAGTGCCAAGCAATAACCATCTCCAACAAGAGAAGAATTTAACCATCTTTTCGTGACATTCAATGGCAATATCATTACTAAGTCCCCATCCTAGAGGTTATCATTGACCAGAAACTGAACGGGACCAGCCAAATAAACACTGGCTACAATAGCAGGTCAGATGCTGGGAATTTTCTGGTGAGTAACTCACCACCTGACTCCCAAAAGCCTTGGTGGACCATCTACAAGGATGCATTGCAGCAACTTGCCAAGGCTCCTTCAGCAGCACTTCCCAAAACTTTGACCTCTACCACCGAGAAGGACAATGGCAGTGGATGCATGGGAGCACCACCAGATGCAATTCCCCTCCAAGCCTCACACTTCATGACTAGGAACTATATCATTGTCTGTTCTCTGTCACTGGGTTGAAATCCTAGAACTCCCTTTCCAACTCTTTTGGATAAACCAATTCATTAAATCAGATGAACTAAGGGGCAACCCAATAAAAGGGTACCACCCTCAACAAAAATACAATTCACAAATGAAACTTAAAGCATCAAACTAAAATGTGATTACAGGGGTCAGTAAGGCATCCCACTCCCTGTGGTGCCCACTGAGCACAGCAGGCTTCAATGGTGCCAACAGATGCTGCATGCTCCCTCTCCAGGGAAACCCAGCCATCAGCATAGCCGCGGTAGAGAAGCAGGCAGTTGAGCTGGATGACCACCTTGGTCACCCGCTACCTGGACCTGTTGATGGCAAGTTTGGCCAGACCCATGAGTAGGTACACAAGGAGGTCCTCCACCTTCCCCACTCTTCTCCACACCAGATGCCCATAGATCAGGAGCGTGATGTTGAAGTGCAAAAATAGCTATAAAGGAAGTTTTTTTCAAATTACTGAAAAGGGGCGCATACTAAAACAACCTATATATGCATGGTCCACAGACTCCACAAGACTACAAAAAGAGCAGGTATCTTGTGAGTCCATGAACAAATTAAGTTAAGGTTGTATGGTACTGGTGCGTGCAACACCCTCCACCCCAGGTCCCCAATGTTAAGGGGAAGGGCTCTTCGATTTAGGTATCTCCTCTGGGACCTCCGCCACCAGACAGCAACAATGGCAGTGGGTGCATGGGAGCACCACCAGATGCAATTCCCCTCCAAGCCTCACACTTCATGACTAGGAACTGTATCATTATCCATTCACTGTCACTGGGTTGAAATCCTAGAATTCCCTTTCCAACTCTTTGGGATAAACCAATTCATTAAATCAGATGAAGTAAGGGGCAACTCCTTAAAGGAGTACTACCCTAAACAAAAATGCAATTCACAAATGAAACTTAAAGCATCAAACTGAAATGTGATTACAGGGGTCAGTAAGGCATCCCACTCCCTGTGGTGCCCACTGAACACAGTAGGCTTCAATGGTGCCAGCAGACGCTGCATGCTCCCTCTCCAGGGAAACCCAGCCATGAACGTAGCCGCAGTAGAGAAGCAGGTTGTGTCCAGGGGATTAACGCGGACAAGGAGTGAAGGGTGTTCAGCAGCAGTCCATTCAGGAAACCCCTCTGTGTAGTTTGAAATGGAGGGCATTTCCACAGGACAGCACGAGATGTAGAATGCCAACTCCTGGGGCAGGAGGGCGCTTTTGGGCCAATGTGAATTTTTGTCCAAGAAGGGGAGAACTAACTCTCTTTCCAACAGCACTATGGGTGTACCTTCACCATATGGATGGCAGTGATTTACCACCAGTAGCTCAAGCATAGTTAGAGATGATCAATAAGTGCTGACCTAAACAGTGAAGTCCACATCCCATGAAATAATAAAAATAAACATGAAATTGCCCTGGGGGCTATTTGGGGGCAAGGAAGTGGGTGGGCCACATGTGCTGGCATGGGTTATGGAGGTGGCATGATGGTAGCATTGGGATTGGGGGGTTGATGGGATGTGAGGGGTGAGAGCTAGAGGACCTAAATTTAACAGAACAACTGGGATGAAGTCCAAGAGAACCGGGACGGACCTTTTCCAGCCTGTCAAAGCACTTGGCAGCCTCTGTGGCCACTTTCAGTCTGCAGCCAGAGTGGTGGCTCCAACTCTCTCCTACCATCCCCCCTGGAAGGAAGACCATGACATTCAGGAGAGTTTCTCCAAAGGCCAGTGCAGCAAACTGAGAATTTTGCTAACTCAAGCTAAATGCCTCAATCAAACATTAAGGCCATTTATCTCGTAGATAGACAGCTCAAAGAGGTTACTAAATGATTTTGACAAAGGGTCATCTGGACTCGAAACGTCAGCTCTTTTCTCTCCTTACAGATGCTGCCAGACCTGCTGAGATTTTCCAGCGTTTTCTCTTTTGGTTTCAGATCTCAGCATCCACAGTAATTTGCTTTTACTTACTAAATGATTTGCTGTCTTTAATGTGGGGTTATGAATAAAGGCTGCGATTTTACCAGCTCGCCCGGCCTATTGATGGCCCCTGGGGAGGTCTGGGCTGGCAGTGCCAAGGTGCAAGGCTAGCACTGCCCAAGGGGCACCCCCTTGCCCTCGACCTCCCCAGGGGCCATCAATACGACACTGCGTCCCAACTATCCCCTATGTATACACTTTTTAAGTAAACAAAATGGATCAGATGAACAAATTCAATAAATCAAACAGTGAAATGAATGAGACAGGACAACCTAAAACAAATCTCCCTCCAGAGGAAACATATTAAACTTTAAATCAGAATCAGGTTCTGGGGAGAAATGATGCACCCCAGCACCCGTGGTGCCCAGCAGTCACGGAAGGCCTTGAGTGTATTGGTGGATATCGCATACTCCCTTTCCAAGGATATCCAACCACGTGCATAGAGGGTCAGAGAGTCAGGATCCCCGATGTATATGTGCTCAAAATCAATTAATACCCATCACCTGTTTCTCGTTGAATAGAATAGAACCATATAATCCCTACAGTGCAGAATAAGTCATTTGGTCCATCAAGTCTGCACTGACTCTCTGACAGAGTGTCTTACCCAGACCCTTTCCCGGTAATCCCACCCGTAATCTTATCTTTAACCACGTAATTGAGATGACATTAACAAGATATTAACACATGAGTTAGCATTGAGGGTGAGGTGCCATCAGGATTGAGGATCTTGTTGGTTGGCACTTTTGGGGCATGGGTGGTGAACAAATGTGAGAGGTGGAGTGAGGAATATCAGGCCGAAAAGATGGGCAAACAACTGGGATGAATTGCCAGAGACTGGGATGTTTAAAGAGTCTGCCTTGGAACTCAGCAGCCCCTGCAGCTGCGTCCAATCTGTGTCCAGGGGCATCCCACATCTGCTCCCTTGGAGTAAAGATCTTGCCATTTGGATGTGTTCTTTCAAGGCAGGGACAGTGGGCCTGGAGATAATCCAACTTGTACTGCCCAATTTTGACAAAACTCCAGGCCCTAATCTCTCCTGTTTTCCACCCTATCACAGACTTTCCTTTTTCCCTACCCACCCCTTGTTCAAAACCTATTACATTTCAAACTTTACCCAGTTCTGTTGAAATGTCATCGACCTGAAACGTTACCTCTGTTTCTCTCTCCACACTTACTGCTTCACATGGTAAATATTTCTCTTTTTTTCAGCAGTTTTGTTTGCTTTAGAAAATGAATATTGCTTATGATTACAGAAATTATTTAACTGTACACCAGAAAAGACTGAAATTGGTCCATTTGGAAATCTTGGCACCAAGGGGTTTATCAGGAAAATTGATGGGGAAGCTGTGAACTGTAAAGATTTTAGTTATTCTGAGTTGAAATGTAGTAAGTGGAGGAACCTTTCTGTGGGGGAGGTAGATGAATGCATTCAGCTGATGTAGTGAGTTGGGAGGAGGAGGACGAGCTAGGCACCATAATAACGTGTGTCAGCTCTACTTCATCACTATTATGAGCAAAAATGTAACTATTTGCCACAGTTATAACTTAAAGAGAAAGAAAATGTGACTGTTTTCATGACCAGAAGACATCTCAAAGCACCTTACAGCCAATAAACCTTTGCAATGTGGTCACGGTTGAAATCTAGGAAATGAGGCAGCCAAACAGCAATACAAAAATATATTAGATCATCTGTTTCCATGATGTTGATTAAGGGATAACTACTTATCCCAGGGCACTGGGATATCGTTCCTGCTCTTCTTCAAAATAGTGCCGTGGAATTCTTTATGTCCACCTAGAAAGGCAGATTTGAGAGGGTGGGGTAGGGGGTTTATTCGCCTGGCCCTGCTAGCTGCAGACGGGATTCCCAATGGGCCATTGAATTGGGCGTAAGGACCATAATGGGATTCTCATTGGACATCAAACCTGTTGTAAGGCTTCCAGCTGGCTCTGCAACTCTGGTCAGGTTCTCACCCAGAGCGGCCAGAACCTGATGAATACTCATTTAAAATCAATGAACAGCTAATTACTGTGTTTGAGGCCAGATGCTCCAGCCCCCAGGTATGCTCCCACCCCCCAGCAGGAAGTTCAGTGGGCACCAAATAGTATATGTTCTGACAAGCGTAACCAGGTGCCTTAAAGTTTTAAAGTTTATTTATTAGTCACAAGTAAGGCTTACATTAACATTGCAATGAAGTTACTGTGAAATTCCCCTATTCGTCATACTCCAACACCTTTTCGGGTCAATGCACCTAACCAGCACATCTTTCAAACTGTGGGAGGAAACTGGAGCACCCGGACAAAACCCACGCAGATACAGGGAGAACGTGCAAACTCCGCACAGTGACCCAAGCCGGGAATTGAACCTGAGTCCCTGGCAGTGTGAGGCAGCAGTGCTAACCACTGTGCCACCGTGCCACATGTCAAGGAGGTAAATACTGTGCACATGTGCCTCTCAGCTGCTGGCAGGCTGCAGAGGGAGGGTCCTGCAGGAGACCTGGGGGTTAGGTCGGCTGGGGCTGAGTGGAAGGGGTTGACCTTGAGATTCTTCCCTTGGGAAGGAAGACTTGTGGCTGGACTTACCCTTCTCATCCTGGAAAACATGGAGATCACTCTTAGCATGGTGATTTCAGGCAACTTCCTATTAAAAGTCTTTATTCTAGTCTGTGTTCTGTAAAATCTTTGAAGGGGCCTGGTCACATTAATGTCCATGCCTCCTGAATATCTGGAGACCTTCAAAATCATAGAAGCACTCCAATGTACAAAAGGGATTGCCCTTGGTTGATTTCAGAAACCCCAGTTTTGACCAAACCCCTTTAACATACTCTGATTAAGAGGAGATGTTTCACTCGGGGGATTTCCTTGTTTTCTGTCGGAATCCCATGTATGACCAAACCCCTTTGAAGTAATCATATTGACAGGAGATGTCAGTTTCACTGGCGGGATTCCCCTTTTTTGCATTTGCCCCAGCTGCTCTGAAACCTCTGACCTGCTTTGATTGACAGAAGTATTCCATTTCACTAGGGACATCCCCCTTTCAAGCTTGAATGAGCTACAACTTTTGTCAGGCCTTTTTGAAATGCCTTAATTAGCAGGAGGCATTCTGTTTAAGTTGCTCCATTAAGGTTTGATTATATACACCCCTCCCACTCCATTGACTTTTAGGAGGCTGTTTGACTGACAGCCCAAACCACGTCAACGGGCAGATTAGCTGGGTGTGTTTACACGAGGAACATTTAGCCCTTTAAAAACTTTTTTGACTGACAGCTCCAGGGGAAATCAAAGCCGGTATTGTTGATATAAGCATTTCACACCTCATTAACTCTGAAGTGCTTTCTCTTTTCACCACATCTGTTCAGTCTTGCCCCATTTTTTTAACACTGCATTTTCTTTTCGAGTCTCTGACCATATTGAGAAGTCTAAATGCCTGGTTTACATTCAATTTTGAGCTCCAGTACCTTTAACTAGTCTCCTGATCACAGATCCAGGTTATTTCACAACAGGCAGTAGCTTTGTTTGTTTTTATTTCCCTTCACAGTTGGTTAAGTATGAAGTGCTTCCTCTTTTCTAACCATAGTTTTTTTCTAAAACAGGCTTTCTCTTTAATCTTATGTGCCTATTGGTGTCAGCAGCTGCTGGTTCAAACTGCAGGGTTTTTTTAAAACAGGTTTGTTCTTTGTTCTGAAGACTCTGGCTGGCTTTTTTTCATACTGCATTTTCTTCAACCTCTCATGCTGGAATAACGTGCCTGCACTGGAGGTAGCTTTCAACCAAAGAAGAAGCTGGCACCACTTCCCTGCCTCCCTGGCAATGCCTGCTGACACCCTGGTACTAACACCCTGGTAGTGGCAGTGTCAAAGTGACACCCTTTCAGTGCCAGAGTGTCAGTGCCATGATGGCAGCACTTAGTTTTTGCACTGGAGAATCATGGCCATGGAGCCTTGGTTTCATGTGTCATTTGAAAGGCAGCATCTCTGACAGCTGTAATCCCCCAGTACTGCAGTGTCTGTCAGCCTTGATCTTGGTGCTCAGATCCTGGAATGGAACTTGAACCCACAACTTTATAATTCCAAGAATACTAAACTCTGGCAGATGCCAGAAATATGCCCTCCATTCTTATTCAAAAACTCTCTATGGATTTTAGGCCAGAGGATGAACCTGTATGAAATCCTGATGATATTAACCCCATTGGAATCAAACTTTGTTGTTGGATTAATGGAATCTCGTTATAGTTTTTAGATAAAGCCTAAGCAAAAAAAATGTTGCAAGACATATTATAAGATTTAAATTATAGTAAGTTATCATTAGCCTGAATTTTTCTGGTTCCTTTGATTGCCCTACACCTGTCAGAAATACTTGAAAGGTGTCATTTTTACACTCAGTAAGATATGACTCTTTCATCCTTCTAATTCATATTGCAATACATGTCTATTCACATTGCCTAAAAATGTTTAAAGGTAGCTATCAATTTTGAATTACTTGCCTGGCATATGATAATACAAGTTGGTGAAGAGCTGTGGGACCTCACAATTGGCAGTCAACTTATTAATAAGACATAGGGCCCGATTTTACCATTTAGAGACTAAGTGCCGGGTGCAGGCGTCAAATAGATCTGAGCCCGGAGGCCGCGTTCCAGCGCGCCCATACGCTTTTTTCTGGTGCCGGTCCAGTGGGCGGGGCTTAGCAACGCTGGAATGATAAATCTGACAGAACGCGCCCAGGCGCAAAATAAAAGCAGAGAGCGGAGAGAGGCTCTCTGCCATTCATCTTCTGGTTGGGGGGGCAGGAGGGTGGGGTGGGGGGAGGGGATGTGACTTATCATCCCCTGGGGGGAGGGGAGGGGGGGTGACGTATCATCCCATGGGGAGAGGGGGTGTGACTCTCATCCTTTGGTCGGGGGGGGGTTCCGCTGCGTGTTTGTGACCGATCCCTCCTGGCACCATCACTGGTACACTATCAGCCACAGATTACTCTTCCCTGCAGGTGCAAGAGAGCGGGAGAGATGGTTGAGGCTGGTACTGTACCAGTGATGGTGCCAGGAGGGATCGGCCGCAGACACGCAGCGGAATCCCCCCGACCAGAGGATGAGAGTCACACCCCTTCTCTCTTCCCCCCTCCGCCCCCCCCCCCAATGGGATGATACGTCACACCCCCTCCACCCCCCCACCACCCAGAGGATGAGACGTCACACCCCCTCCCCTCCTATCCCCCCCACCACCCAGAGGATGAGTCATCACACCCCCTCCCCTCCCACCCCCCTCCCCTCCTATCCCCCCCACCACCCAGAGGATGAGACGTCACACCCCCTCCCCTCCCACCCCCCTCCCCTCCTATCCCCCCCACCACCCAGAGGATGAGACGTCACACCCCCTCCCCTCCCACCCCCCCTCCCCTCCTATCCCCCCCACCACCCAGAGGATGAGACATCACACCCTCTCCCCTCCCACCCCCCCAGAGGATGAGACGTCACACCCCCTCTCCCCTCCCACCCCCCCAGAGGATGAAAGTCACACCCCCTCCCCTCCCACCCCCCAAGAGGGTGATGTGGACCCACCCCCTCTCCTCATCCCACCCCCCCCCCTCAAGAGATTCCAACTGGGCTCGAAGTCAGTGTCCAGGAACATGTTGCAGGCTGTCAAAGGACTGAAGGTGAGCGGGAAGGATGGTGGAGGGAGACCACGATCGAGGTAGGTTAGGGGTGTGCTCTGCCGGGGGGGCCTGCCTCCCAGAGGGGTCCGATCCCGGGGGGGGGGGGGGGGGCCTGCCTCCCAGAGGGGTCCAATCCGGGGGCGGTGGGGGTAGTCTGCCAGGGTGGTTAGAGGGGGTGTCCGCGAAGGGTGGACCTCGGCGATTTCCCCTGCTGAATCAAAGTACAAGTTGGACTTTTATTTATCAGGTCGGTGAAGGTGCGGACGCGAATTGAGCCGAACGCTGGTAAAGGGGGAATTGATGGTAAAGTTGGGCGCGCGCTTCATTAAGTCAATTTAAATGCATGCAAATGCATTTAAATCGTCGCGCCGGCCGATTTGGGCGCACACCGGAACTGCGCCCGAATCGGCCGTTGGTAAAGGGGCGATCCGCTGGGAATCGGGCGCAGATCGCGGCATAGGCCCGACGCCCAACTTTACCGCCATTTCACGCCCGAAAATGGGTGCAAAGTTTTGGTAAAATCAGGCCCATAGTATTGTGGGGTAACAGCACTGTCTTAACTTTAGACAATACAGATTTTTTACACAGAGGGTGGTGGGTGCCTGAAACTCGTTGCCAGGGGAGGCAGTGGAAGCAGATACGATAGTGAGTTTTAAGGGGCGTCTGGACAAATACATGAATAGGAGGGATATGGTCCCTGGAAGGGTAGAGGGTTTTAGTTAAGTCGGGCAGCATGGTCAGTGCAGGCTTGGAGGGCTGAAGGGCCTGTTCCTGTGCTGTAATTTTCTTTGTTCTTTGTACTACAAAACTCATGAGGCAGATATCTCTGTATAAAGACATAACATTTATTTAAAGAAAACAAGCAACTGCAAGGAGATCACAAAGGGTTCAGTAGCTCTGAGATAGATTCATCGGAGAGGTTCTGTCGCTCTAACATATACAATCAAAAACAGATCAATGATAGTTTTTTTAATCAATCTTTCTGCCTTATATTAGCTTAAAATCAATTACATTTAGTATACACATATCAATAATAATCCCTGACATTCACCTCAGCCAATTGCATTTTAGCATCCAGCATAATGATATCTCATTCTTCGATTAAATCTGGATGCTAACTCCCATTTTGGCTAAAGTCACTTCCCTGTTGCCTGGTTACCTTAGATGCTCACTACAGGGATCAAAGTGGATGTTCCCACTGGACCATTGCCAAACCAGATAGACACGTAATCCACATCCGGGCATGTTTCCATCCTAAGCCCAGACAGTGAATCCACCTATTCACAGATGTTGGAATATGTGTTCCCGTATAAGAAACTTTCTGATATGACTTTTGCTAACTACAGGATTCCCAGGCCTTTGGTTCTGAACTATTCACCTTTACCATCATACCTTGCAGTAACCTGCTTTTGGCTGAAGCGAACAATGATTCATACAATACTTAAAATACATTAAAATATCAGCATATATGTTTTAAAATCATAATTACTTGTTTATTTCTTTCTTTTACAGCATTCACATATGTGTAAACTATTCTCTCGTTAGCTTATTAACTTGTTTCAAGAATTATTTAACTCTTTACTGGTAGTCCTGTCAGTGCTTAATGTATTCTGTCTAAAAAACTTATTAACTGGTTGGGAATCTCCCACTTCAAAAGTAACACATTAATTGCTCCTCACCACATATCTCCATCGGTAAAACACTCCTCAAAAAAACTGCTGAAGCTAGCTCAATTGAAAATTTCAGAACGAGGTTGATAGACTTGTTTGGCAAGGATGTTAAAGGTTAAACAACCAAAATAGTTAGAGTTAAAATACAGATCAGCATCACATGAATGACACACATGATCTATTCCTGTTCCTGTGTTCCTTTGCTTGTTGTGCTCTCCATGTGGTAACTCTCCTGCTCACTGCTGGCTGGAATGGACCTTTAAGTGATCATTAATTGACTACTCAAGAACCTCAATTGGCAGCAGGGAAGGAAGGTCTTCCACAGACCTTCCCACTTCAAACTTAATCGAGTTGGGAAGGTGGTGGTGTCCCTATCGCCCATCCGTGTCACATGGTAGGATACATGATTCCATCCTAGTTGGAATAATCTTCCTACTTTGTTAACCATTAGAAGTAATGCTGCAGATGGAGCTTAAAACCTGTGGAATTGCAAACTTATCATACAAGAAAAGGGCATTACTAATAGTATTATCAATAGAGAACTCGCAGATCAAAAGGAAGATCGGAAGCCCTGAAGGATAGTGGATCAAAGGTTTGAAGATACTTACGAAAGAATTAAAGCATTGCAGATGTTGGCTTCAATTAACGTCAGAAGATCCTGTTGTCATTAATTCCTCTCTTTATAGATTCTAGACTGACTTAATTCCAAATGCTAAAAAGAAAAAAATTGAATGGGAATTAACAAGCTGTGACACTCAAGATTGATAGCACTTCTTTCAATGTTTTAAATAATATTCTTTTATCTTTTGCTGAGTACTTCTGGCTGTAAAATTGAATGCCTTGCTGAAAAGTCAGGATATGTTGTTCAAGCTGTTTAACTTTGTCTCTTTAAGGTCTGTTGAAAATGGAGGCAGTCATCCCAAACTGCAATCAGTAATAGGTTTGGTCAACTTCCATCATTTTATGATAAACTGTTACCTCATTCATTTGGCGGCAGAAGGTCTTCAAGCTGAGCTCATGCAGTAGCATTCTTTCATCTAGGTCACAGACTAGTGGGAAGATGATGACATAGTGATAATGTCACTGAACTAGCAATCCAGAGGTACAGGCTAATGCTGTGGGCAGCTGGTGGAATTTAAATTAAACTAATAAAATCTGGAATATAAAGCTAGCTTCAGTAACCATGATTGTGAAACTATCATCAAATTCTGGTTCACTAATGTCCTATAGGGATGGGAATCTGCCACCTCTATCTGGACTGGCCTACATATGATCCCAGGTGCACAAAAATGTGGTTGACTCTTAACTGCCCGTCTGAAGTGGTTTAGTAAATCATTCGGTTCAAGGGTATTTAGGGATGAGCAACAAATGCTGGCCAAGCCAGGAATGGTCGCATCCCATGAAAGAATAAATTAAAAACAACTTGTGGGTTCAAGCCTCAATGCAGTGCTACAGAAGCGTTACTTCCCACCTGCCAATTTCACTACTTCAGAAGGGCATAACGAAAATTCAGGACACTATTCAAAGAGGAGCAGGAGCATCTCTTGGTATCCAGGCCGTTACTTCTCCTTAGCCAGCACCCCCCAAAAGCTGATAAACTTATCAATCATCTCTCTGCTATTTTGGGGATACTGCTATCTGCAAAACTGTCTGCCTACTTAACAGTCACAGAACCATATGCATTATAGAAAAGAAAACCATTCAGCCCACCTTCACTGTGCCATAGTTCCTTAACTGGAGTTGCGTCCTTTATTCTTATTTTCCTGTCCCTTTTGTATATCCTTTTTATATTTCTTCTTTCCCAGTACTTTTCCAATTTTCCTTTAACTTGTTTGGTTGGAATGTTACGGCCGTTCATGCCAGCGGGATTTTCTCCATCCTGCTGCAGTGAACGGAAATTTGGCTGGGTGCCAAATTCTCTGACCTCACTGCAGCGGGAGCATGGCGTGAACGACCGGTAAGATTATGCCCTTAGTCTTTTTTTCAGTAGTTGATTGTAGAACTTATCAGCTGGAGCTCAGTTGGTAGCACTCTTGCCTCCAGGTCACAAAATTCTGGATTCAAGTCCCTAGGTAGAGCACAAAGATCAAAGTTGACATTCCATTCCAATACTGACAGAATACTGTATTATCAGAGGTGCTGTCTTCCAGATGAGGTAGTGGCTCCATCTGCCTGTTTGGGTGGATGTGAAAGATCCCATAGCACTGCTTCAAAGAGGAAGAGGGGAGTTAACCCCAGTGCCTTGTCAAATATTTATTGCTCAATCAATATAATCAAAACATTAGATTATCTGATCGTTATCACATTGCTGTTTGTGGGAGCTGGTTGTGTGCAAATTGGCTGTTGTATTTCCTACTTTTCAACAGTCACTACACCTCACCTCAGGGTATTTCACTGGATTTAAAGCTCTTTAAAGTGCTATAAAAATACAAGTTTTTTGTAATAACTGCATGTAAGATATTCTTACAATTGTTTAAATCAGCTTCTGCCCCTTTGTTATCAATTCTTCAACAAGTGGAATTTTCAATAAAAATCTGTAAATAAAAGTCCAATGATGACCATGAAACAATTGTCGATTGTGGTAAAAACCCATCTGGTTTACTAATGGCCTTTAGGGAAGGAAATCTGTCAACCTTACTTGGTCTGGCTTATATGTGACTCCAGATTTACAGCAATGCCCTTTGAAATGGAGGACAATAATGCTGACCCAACCAGTGGCACCCACATCTTCTGAATGAATAAAAGAAAACAATGTTGCAATGTTATCCTCTTAAGAACTTCTCATAATTTTGAAAAGAATATTCAATTCCTGTTCCTTTGAAAAATACTCAATTTTCAAACCTACCATTGAACTGTAATATTCTAATAAATCTTTGTGCTCTTCCTATAATTGGGTGCTCAGAACTCCAACAATGATCCAATTAGTTTTGTACAAATTCAACATAAATTTTCTTGCTTTTATAGATAATGTTCATTTGCCTATTTATGGTCTATTCACCTTCAATCTTCCTGTTAAGAGTATACTTCTTTTCATAGTTATTTTCATATAATGTGCCATACATTTCTCTGCCATCTTTCTGTTGCCCTCTACAAAGCTCATCGTGCCTACCTCAATCTTCTGCATTTATAGTTGTCCATGGACCCAAATCTAGAATGATCAACAACACCCAATGTAAATATATTGATACAAATATATTGATAAAGATTAGACTGGAAGAAATCCCAGCACAGATCCCTGAACACACCCAATCTACATTAATCCAACATGAAAATATCAGTTTACATCTATTCTGGCCATCAATCATGTCATTATCTATGCAGCGACTTTCCCTTAATACTATGTGCCATCAGTTTTGCAACACATTTGTTGTGTAGCATCTTATCAAATCTACTAAGAATATTTACATGAATCTAATGCATACTGTTTCTCTGTGTATGATTTCCTAGGAAATTTCAGTTAAACTGGTCAAGCATGATCTGTCTACAAATCCTTGCTGACTTCTCTGATTTGTGCATGTCTTTGAGAACCATGCAATCTTGCAGCAAGAAAAATGCCATTCAACCCATCATACCTCTGCTGGCTTTTTAAAAGGGTTAACCCACTAGTCCTGTTCGAGTCTCCCACTCTCGACCTCACTCTGTCTCCATTACTAAGTGCATTTTTACAGCTGAGGAAAGATTAAATAACATGTAATTTCTTGCCTATTAATCTTTTCATTGCTGTCCTGTAATTTCATAGCTTTTCCCTTTTCATTACATTCCCATCCTTCTGTATATCAGTATTTCGGTCATTTGTTGAGAGCTGAAAAAATACCTTGATAACATTGCTATTTTGAAATATTTTGGTAGCGATTCTTCCAGCCCGCTGCACTGCTCTAGAGGCTATGGCCTCCACGTGTCTCTGCGGCTAAGAGGTTTGGGGTCATCGGAAACCTCCCCCCCTGACCCCCGTCCTCCCCCGCCCCCGCCAGGAGTGGTTCCCTCCGACGGGGTGTACAACTGCTTCCCACTAATGGGGAACAAGCAGCCTGACCCCACTGGAGGGAACAGAGGCTATTGAGGCCCCCCAGGAGGTTGGGGAGTAAGGCACCTGGGAAATGCCAGCCTGGCCCTCAGCACTGCCCAAAAGGCAAACTGGCAATATCCAAGGGTAACCTGGCACTGCCCACCAGGCATCAGGCAATGCCAAGGTGCGGGGCCAGAGGGGGCCTATTGGTAGGGGTTGGGGGTCCCGCTGTCACTATACCAGGGAGGGAAGGGGGTGATTGGGGCTAACCATCCGGGTGGGGGGGTCGGGACCACCGGGGAGGGGGAGGGTTGAGACTGCCAGCAGGGTGGGGGTTGGTCAGAGAGATCAGGGCTGGCCTTTGCAGGAGTGATGGGGGGGCATCAGGACTTCCCCAGAGAAGTCCGGGAGGCCAGTGATTGGGAAGTGGGGGGTTTGGAGGGGCAATGATGCAGGGTCGCGGCGCTGGCCAGCGATCGGGAGACTGGCAATGCGGGGCCACTGTGCATGTGCCAATTTCCTCTTTGACAGATCGGTGAATGCACAGTGGCCCACTCAACGCTATGCTGCTAGCCTCCCCAGCAGGAATAGGCCCCGCTCTGATTTTTAGAGTAAATCCCGCTCGGGCACTCTGCAATGCTCAGAGTGCTGGAGATTTATTCTGAAAATCCCACTACAAAAACCAGCGGGAGTTATTCCAGTTTTCATGCAAATTCGGCACTTGGAATTTTTATGAGAATTGCCCCCTTTATGTTTAAGGTGAGGTTGCTTGAAGGGGGAGTGTTTTGTTACACAAGAGTCGATTTGTCTGGTAAACATGCAGCAGATGCTAAAAATGCAGACTAATAATTGATTTTAGCCAGGAATGTGTTACTTTTGTTGTAGGGAAATATCCCTTTACCAGTGCAGAATAGAAGTTGAGTCGCAAATCAAGGTTCAAAGCGTGTCTTTATTGTACAATTGCTAGGATCCTAGGGAGATCCAACATAACCCGCTCCGTAACAGTGGGCTGGTCAGCTCGATCTCAATCAAATCACATCAGCGGTGTATCTTTATAGAGTTTCAAATTCGAGCGGGAACATTTAATTTGAGCGGGAACATTGGCTATATGTGTGTTATCTTATGTATTAAAAATGGTCTATCAGTTTAAAAAGTCCCCAGGAAGTTTCATCGATTAGCATTTGTATGGTGTGTGTTCGTGTTAATGGGATTACTTGGTCCTGCCCCGGTGTCTAAATGCGTTTCCCATTATCTTCTCTATGTGTCCTCTTATCTGAATTGATCTTATTGTTTCGTGTCTGTGTTTCCTGCTTGTGAGATTGAGTGTTAATGTCATCCTGTCCTGTTGGATGTCTGGAGTATTTCATTCTAATCTTTTATTTTTATATCTTAGTTTATCAGATTTTTATGTCTGCCTTGGCCGAATTTGTAATATTTCAGTGATAGCTTGGTTTTGATAACCCACTCTATGTCTCGTTTCGTAGAGATCTTGATCGTCCTTGGCCAGTTTAAAATGCAGCTGCGCGCTGTTGCTAGGCAGATTAGGGATCTTCCGTAGTCTTTGAAATTCGCGAGTCTCTCAGCTGTGCAGGGGGGGACCCGATCGAATATCCATCCGGGGGTGCCCCTCTGCATTGTTGGCCCGTTATGAGTGGTGCCAATTAGTCCAATAAGTAAATATGTTTGATGATACAAAATATGGTTTTCTGGAAAATTTCCTCCTTCAGTCCCTCCTCTCGTCCAGGGGGTCCCATTCATGGCTGACCCCCCATGGACGACCTTCAGAGGAACAGTGATTTGTACAGCTGTTGTCCTTGCCGTTGTTCCTCTTCTTCTGTGTCGTTGTTAAGTTCTTGCATCTGGATACTGGCAGTGGGTAGCATTCTTGATGTAATATTTGCACATATCACTTTAATACAGGTTAGGCCAAGGCAGAGTGTGAACAGGATGGCTACTACTAGGATTAATCCCTTCATAATATATGCTCCCCAAACTGTGTTAAACAGCCATCCTAACCACCCATCAGTCCCTGTTAACCCCTGTTTAAAGTTATCCAATTGCTTTTGTATCCCGGACATGGCTGCTGTTATGTTTAGTGTCTCGTCGTGTACGTATGTGATGCATTTTTCCTTGATGATGGTGCATACCCCCCCTTGTCTGGCTAGCTGATAGTCCACTGCATATCTCGTTTGTTGTGTGTATAGTCTGAGTTCTGCGAGTTCTTGGTCAATTGCGCCTAATGCTTGTAGGGTGTTGTTTCCTAAAATGGTCAGTCCACATATGAAGAAATTCCTATTACTGGCACTGATCACCCCTGCGGCGCCTCCCAGGGATAGTGTCCCCAGAAATCCATATCCTAAAGAAGACCCTAGTGTGACAGGGGCCTGCCAGTCGGCACAAAATTCTGCGCTGATGGCCCTGGTCACTATGCGTTTCTGGACATGCCCTTCGCTTGGGCATGGAACCGTGAGAGGTCTGATTGTCCCTATGGAAAAGAACCTTGGAGGCCTGTCTGTGGCCGTCATATATACATTTTTAAATAAAAACACGTACCCGTCTTTAACCCGATAACATGCATTACCCCGGGGTCGTTTGACCGCATGGCCCCATCTTGTGGAACCTTCCCTCCCCCTGGACTGTCCACTTGATTGTACCTCTTGGTGAGAATCAAATGGATATGTCCCTGAGGCTGAGCTTACGTGGGTGCCGTTGCACTTGCCACACATAAGCTGCCTACCCGCGGTGACTGCAATGCATTTTTGTTGCTTGCAGTCACAAGTGAAGTGTCCTTCCCGGACCCGGCACTCCTGGAGAGCACAATGTGCCTCAGCGCACGAATCATTTTTAGGGACAAAGGCATGCACGCACCCCCATCCCTCTCCCTTAAAACATTGTGGGTAGTTCCCATGTGTCTCCTCCGGTTGGGGTCCCGTCCCCCTTAGAATTCCCGGCTCAGTGAGCTCTACACACCTTCCTTGTATCCCTTGCTTAAAGTACCCAATATGTTCTTTGCAGGGTGCCCCCGATGTGTCATTAGTGAAAAACTCTTGTGGGAGCCACCCTGGTGTTGCGATGAATAGGGAGTTTACTGATCGCGCTGAGGGGTAACAAGCGGTCCTATTCCCATAGATCTGGATGTGTGTTTTCAGGAATAGGTTTCCTTCCATGATTGGTGGTTCTGCTCCCCTAACCCCCATATGTTGGAGTGTATTTACAATGGTCAGGGTTATTATCAGATATGTCCCTGTTCCCATATCGCTCTTTTTTTTTCAACAGTATTTTACAATTACAGTATATACAGAAAATAAACAGGCAATCAAATTAAAAGTAGTTGGTTCCGACGTCTTGATAGTAGATCTGGTCCTGGTTCCTGTCGAAGTTGAATGAGCAAAACGGTATTTTTTTAGTTCATTTGTCCTCATATAGTTTTAATTGGGTCCAGTGTTTCCAGACCCCCTGTCCCCTTATATCTATACAGGCACAGGTATCTCCGCTAATAATGACCTCGTAAGGTCCGTGCCATCTTGGGGCAAATCCTGGTTTTGCAGGAAGCACTTTTGTTAATACCCGGCTCCCGGCTTTTGGGACTTCTGGTAATATTTCTGAGTCCCCCTCTGCGTCGACCTGTGCCTGATTAGAAATTACGGACCGGCGCATCCCCTTCAATTGGGTGCTAAGGTCTCGGATGTATTGTCGGATCCTATCTTTTATCGGACCCACATCTGTCCAGCCTGTAATAATGTTTTCGGGTAAGTGCATTGCTCGCCCGGTCATCAGCTTGTATGGAGTCAAGCCGGTAGTTCGATTTGTGGTCGCCCTAAGCCTCATCAGAACTGCAGGTAGGACTTCTGTCCAATTTCTACCTGAGGATTGCATTGCTTTTGCCATTGTTATTTTTAGAGTCCGATTCATCCTCTCCACCATCCCGGAACTTTGTGGGTGATAGGGGATGTGAAATTTTTGTTTTATTCCTAATAGTTGGCAAATGTTTTTCAGAACCTTTCCTGTGAAATGTGTTCCCTGGTCCGAATCAACTTGAATTGGCATCCCCCATCGGGGGATGACTTCTGCTGCCAATATCCTGGCTACTGTTAGGGCTGTACAATTGGTTGTGGGGAATGCCTCTACCCACCTGGTGAATTGATCTACTATTACCAGGCAGTATGTTTTCCCGTGAGAGGGGGGCAGTGGTCCGATGAAGTCCATTTGTATCTGTTCCCAGGGTCCCTTTGGTCTGGGTTGGTGTCCCATCTTTACCTTTATGGGCTTCCCGGGGTTGTGCTGGGCACGTATAGTGCATCTGCGGCAGTATGTGGCCACATCTCGTCCCAATCCTTTCCACCACCACTCTCTCCCCAGGCTCCGTATCATTGCATCCCTGCCTGTATGGGGAAGCCCGTGGTGTAGTTCCAGTAATGTGTTCTGGATACATCCTGGTGCCAATACTCGGTTATCTTTTCTCCACACCCCGTCAGTCCCTTTAACTGCGCCCAGCTCCTCCCACCTGTCCCGTTCTTGCTGTGTAATGTCCCCATGTAATTTCTGTATGTCAATCTCTTCCTGTTCTATCATTATTGCTGCAAGGGGCAGGCTTTTAATGTCACTGTTTTCTAGTGCTTGCCGTGCTGCTGTGTCTGCGGCTTGATTCCCTTTGAAGTGAATCCACCCTGGGGTGTCCCTTCCAGGTTCCCGCTGGTGGGCTTTTATTTTAATTACTGCGGCCTCTGTAGGTTGTTCACTAGCTGCTAGCAGTGCCCTTATCTGCTGTTGGTGTTTAATGGGGGTACCTCCTGTTGTGATGAACCCCCTTCTCCCCCATGCGGGCATGTAATCGTGGATCACACCAAACGCGTATTGGCTGTCTGTATACACATTGACTGTTTTTCCTGCTGCTAATCTTAGGGCTTGGGTGAGGGCAACTAATTCTGCTACCTGAGCGGACTGACCCCCGTCGATCCTTCCTGATTCTAGGGTTTCCAGGTTCTGGTCTACTACTGCCCACCCTGTCCTTGGGGATCCGGATACATATTTGCGGGACCCATCCACGTAGAAGGTCTTATCTGCTGTTGGAAGGGGTTCATCTCTAATCTTTCCTTCCTCGTCATTTTTGTCAGTTTCTCCACAGCTGTGCGCTTCCCCAATATCTAAAATCCCTTCCGCGGGATTTTCTCCCGTGTCCCTTACGATCGTGACTGACTTGTTAGGTGGTAGGAGTGTGGCCTCCCACCTTGCCCTCCTTATATTGGAGACTGTTTTGAGTTTGCCCGTGTTTAGCATCTCTACCAATGTATGTCTTGTGTGTGGTACAATATCTCCTGTCATGACAATGGGCTCACTTATCCCTACAGCCCATGCTGCACAGTCTAGGGCGGCTATGTACCTGGGCATCCCGGTGACTACTGGTCCCTCAGCCGTTGAATAATACCCTACGGGTCTCTTTCTATCTCCATGAGTCTGTGCCACTATGGCAGAATAGAAGCCGTCCCGGTTGTCGCAGAAGATGTGAAACTTTTTGCTTCCATCGGGCAATCCCAACCCAGGGGCTGAAACTAACCTCGCTTTCAATTCTGCATATGCTGTCTCTTGCTCTTGTCCCCACTCTATACTTTCCAGGGCTGGCTTTCCTCCCTTTACTAATCTCTGAATTGGCTCCGCGATTCGTGCAAAGTCAGGGATAAAACTCCTGCTATAATTGAATAGTCCTAAAACTTTCCGGACCCCTCTTATTGTAACTGGTCGTGGCATTTCTTTAATCGCGGTTTTGCGATCTGCGGGCATTTCTTTAACTCCCTGGGAAATTAGGTGTCCTAAGTACAGGACCTGGGGTTTTGCAATTTGTGCCTTATGTGGGCTTATTTTCAGCCCGGCTTTTGCCAATCCTTCTAGTACTGCATACAGGGCTGCCTTGTGCCCTTGTTCTGTTTTGGACGCTATTAAGACATCGTCCACATACTGGAGAACTGTATTGTCCTCATGCAATTTCACCCTACTCAGGATGTCGCTCATCGTTCTGTGAAATATGGCAGGACTGTTATGAAATCCTTGTGGGAGACGGGTCCATGTGTACTGTTTCTCTCCCACAGTGAAGGCAAATTTGTTTTGGGATTCTGGGTCCAGTGGAAGGGACCAGAATCCATTTGCTATATCTAGTACCGTGAAAATTTTGTGGTTTTGTGCCAATCCGTTTAAAATAGTCGAGGGGTTTGCCACAATGGGGTGTAATTTAGGTGTTACCTTGTTCAAACCTGTGTGATCGATGGTGAGCCGGTAGCTCCCGTCAGGTTTTATAACTGGCCATGTGGGGGAATTGGTGGTACTAGTGGTTTCCCTGAGGATTCCCTTTTCTATTAAACCTTTGACTATTTCTACCACTGCCCCTTTCGCTTCCTTTTTGATAGGGTATTGTCTGTGGGGCTTGTGCTCTGGTCCTGGGACTTTTATCGGTTCTGTGTCGGTTAGTCCGGTATCTAATTTCGTCCTAGCCCAGGCTTCTGGAATAGAAGCGCAGATGGCTCCGAACCCGTCTTTTTCCTGGTCCCAATCTCGGGCCACGACAGTGGCTACCCCAACCGTCCCCAGGTGGCTGGCTAATGTCCCTTGCCTGGTCTTCCTACCGTCAGGTTGTGGCCAAATTAGTTTTCCTTTCCCACAATCTATCAGCACCTGGTATTCCCTCATTAGGTCGTTTCCCATGATTGTGCCCTCATTATTCTGACAAACGTAAAATTGCATTGGAATGTACTTGTGGTTGATTTCTACTAGTGTGGTTTCACTAAGATAGGCGGGTATTCTCTCCCCTCCTACCCCGGTTATGTGTATTCTTTTGTTGGTCAGTGGCAGGGGTAGGTTTGTAACTGATATGGCTGCTCCCGTATCTACTAACATGTGGCACTCCCTACCCCCTACCAAGGCATCTACATATATTCTCTCCCCCTCTTTCCTGTTTTGGATGAGAGCTACGGGTTGTGAGATTTCGACCAATGTTGGCCAATAAGTGGAGTGGACGGACACCGGCTTTTGTCGGGATTCACAGTCTTCTGTGGGCGTGGCTACACTAATCCTCTCTCGTCTCCCATCTCCCTGGCTTAAGGTTTCTCCTAGTCACCCTGGTGGATTCCGGGAATGTGGTGCCCCCGGGGTTGTTCTATAGTTGTCTTGGGGTCTCCCATGCTTCCCCCAACATGTTGCCTCAGTGTGCCCTGCCTTGTGGCAGTGGTCACAGCGGGGCCCGCCATTCTCGGGTTTCCCTTTGACTGGTGCCCCCCTGCAGAATCTAGCCGTATGCCCTGGCTGGCCACATGTGTAGCAGCTGAACCCGGTTCTCCCCCTATCTCCGTTATGGGGGGTTCCAATTCTCTCTCGTCTGGGCTTGGTTTGGGCAGCCTTCTCTTCTCTTATCCCGCTAGCCCACTCGACTAGCTCGTCATAGTCTTGGGATGCTATCACCCCCATCTTAAGGATCTCTTGGTGTGCCTCTGATAGCCCGTCCTTAAATGCCTGAACAAAAGCCCTGTCTCTCCTATCCACGTTGTCCTGTCCTGAACATTCCCTATATACCTGGAATAATCTCTCTCCAAATTCCGATGCATTTTCCCCCCGTCCTTGTTTAGTGTTTGTGATCCTGCTCCAATTAGTGGGGGAGTTCCCTAAGACCCGTTGGATTTCGGTCTTGAATAATGTAAAGGGTGCCTGCTGGTCATCTATCTCAGCCGTTGTAGGAACGGCATGTGTCCACCTTCCTCCATTATAGTCCTGTGCTGCTTGGGTCGCTGGCCCTCCTGCCACCAACCTCCATTTATCCGCTGGACAGGCTGCCCTGACCAGCTGGTGTATGTCCCTTAAATGTAACTGGTGTCCTACCCAGAGCGAATCTAATTCGCCCCAAAATTCCAGGTTTGCGCTTCTGGGTTTTAACTTCCCCAGGGATGCCATAATCTGCTGCCTTTCCCCTGGCGTAAAAGGCTTATAGGTTGCCTTTGGTTGTGCTAACGTCCCTCCTCTCGTGACTGGCGCTAGATTATAATTTTCTATGTTTTCTTCTGATGCTGGAGTGGCTGTATGTTTCTGCACTGACTCGTATGGGCGCCGAGGGTCCGTTTCCTCTGATCTCTGCGTTATCTCCGCAGTGTGGCTTCTGTGTTCTAATTCCCTCACTCTCTCCTGTAATACTTTAATTTGTTCTGTCTCTTCGTGTCTCTCCTCCATTGAGGCATTTACTTCCTCAATTAGTCCAGCTAACTGGGTCACTAATATTACTCCCATTACTTTTGTTTTGTCCCGTTTAACTCCGTCTACCCACTTTCTTTGATCTTCTAAAGTTTGTGATGCGTTCCACCCGTTCCGTTTCATCTTTGCAACAATCGCTTCTCTGGCTAACAGATACTTCAAAATGAGAGCTACTGCAGTTTCTCCCTTAACAACGTGGTCTGCCATTTTTCTGTCTAGCAGTCCTGCAACCCCCGTATGCTGGCTCCAACAGTAAAAGTGCCTCAACTCTCTCCCTTATCTCCTGTCACTGATACTGCCCCAGCACCGTCTGTATTGCTGTAGGGCCTCGTAGTGGGGTCCCAGTGGGTCTCTTTCCCCCGGGCTCCCCCAACTATTCCTGACACCTCACGCTTGGTCTATTTTGTGTTGTCTTATTGGGATGTGTGCTGGTTGTTTAGTGGGTTTGTCGGCCCCTGTTCCCAGCCCCTCTAAGTACAACGCCTCCCGCTTGGCCACCACCCCCCACTAGCAGGGTTGATCCGTTACCCCAAAACCGGGTATCCTGCTATGGACTGTGGTGTTCCCTACAGACGAACAAGGTTATCAAACTCCGCCCGGGTCCCTAATGGATCCTCCGTCGTCGTGTCTCTTGGTCAGGATGGATCGGGTCCCCTTTTCCTCAACACTTACACATATGTATCTGTTATCAAAGCCCCTGTTATAGTTAGTAACTGTATCGACTCTGAGGTTGTTCGTCCCTTCAGAGTCAGTGTTGTTACCCGATTTACACTGTCCGTGCCTTGCACCCTGAGTGCCTGTGCCTCTTGGCGCCCGCTTCAAAACCCAACCTTAGCGTGGGAGATTTCTCCTCTTAACGTCCAGTTTAGGGTAGGGCACCTTGAGTCAAGCACTCCCTTGTCCTATTGCCTTGGCACAGACAGCGGTTTCATTTACAGTCCTGGGTTAGTTACACCAATTAGTTCTGCATGCGGTACTTAACTTTATATTAGTCTTAATTCCTGTTATCAAATAGCCCAAAACCTGTTATCTTTACCTCTGGTCCTTTACTCCTATTAAAGTTAAAAGTTACTTACCATCTTCCACGCGGTCGTTCTGACCTGTACCTCTTTAGTGCGGACTTCTGTTTCAATTTAAAAACTTAGGCAAGATTATACAGTTCTACAAGACAACAATACTTAAAACAGACAAACCCTAACCCTTAAAGGTACCTCACTTTGAACGGAGACCTGCACTCGCCTTTGACTGCTCTGGATTTGTATCAGATTCGTTTAAATTTGATCCCGACTTTCAAACTGTGGCCATCAGTCAGAAGTCAGATATCAAATCCTGCCGTGACTACGCCATTTTGTTGTAGGGAAATATCCCTTTACCAGTGCAGAATAGAAGTTGAGTCGCAAATCAAGGTTCAAAGCGTGTCTTTATTGTACAATTGCTAGGATCCTAGGGAGATCCAACATAACCCGCTCCGTAACAGTGGGCTGGTCAGCTCGATCTCAATCAAATCACATCAGCGGTGTATCTTTATAGAGTTTCAAATTCGAGCGGGAACATTTAATTTGAGCGGGAACATTGGCTATATGTGTGTTATCTTATGTATTAAAAATGGTCTATCAGTTTAAAAAGTCCCCAGGAAGTTTCATCGATTAGCATTTGTATGGTGTGTGTTCGTGTTAATGGGATTACTTGGTCCTGCCCCGGTGTCTAAATGCGTTTCCCATTATCTTCTCTATGTGTCCTCTTATCTGAATTGATCTTATTGTTTCGTGTCTGTGTTTCCTGCTTGTGAGATTGAGTGTTAATGTCATCCTGTCCTGTTGGATGTCTGGAGTATTTCATTCTAATCTTTTATTTTTATATCTTAGTTTATCAGATTTTTATGTCTGCCTTGGCCGAATTTGTAATATTTCAGTGATAGCTTGGTTTTGATAACCCACTCTATGTCTCGTTTCGTAGAGATCTTGATCGTCCTTGGCCAGTTTAAAATGCAGCTGCGCGCTGTTGCTAGGCAGATTAGGGATCTTCCGTAGTCTTTGAAATTCGCGAGTCTCTCAGCTGTGCAGGGGGGGACCCGATCGAATATCCATCCGGGGGTGCCCCTCTGCATTGTTGGCCCGTTATGAGTGGTGCCAATTAGTCCAATAAGTAAATATGTTTGATGATACAAAATATGGTTTTCTGGAAAATTTCCTCCTTCACTTTGTAGCATTAATGGACCTTTTGTTTATCTAGATTCTCCTAGGATTTCAGACTAGGTATACAGAGTCATGTGGTTAATGGGGGGAGCTATGCTTGCAGGAAAGAAATACTGGGGGCGATTCCCCCAAAAGTGTTGAATTGGTGGGAAAACTGTTCTAGATCACGACTGTTTTCTCAGTGCAGATTCAAACCTGAATCTCCCCACTCTGTGCACCGCAGAGGTCACAATCGGGAATCTCATTTAAAAACCCAGGGGGTGGGACCTATTTGCACCAGAGTCTAAAAGCTCCGGAACTCTGCGCAAGCGCAGTGGCCCCGATCTATCAGTCTCCCTGTTTGCTGACCAGCTCGGTCACTGGCTAGCCCGGGACCCCCGCAGTTCTGCCCCTCCAGCCCCCTCCCCCCACCCCCCTATGGCCTGATCGTAGCCCCCACAACAATTCCCGGGCCAGCCCTGACCCCTCCCCATCCCAGAGCGCCCCGATGTCCAGCCCACCTCCCCCCGCAGTGGCGATCCTCCTCACCCCGGCAGACTCCCCCATACTGACACCGCCGCCCCCCCCCGCAAGGTTCAGACACCACCCCCCCTAGCCCCCCAGGAGGCAGGCCTCCCCCAGGCAGACCACCACCCCCCCCCCCCCCCACCCCCCCCCCCCCCCCCCCCCCCCCCCAGTCTGCCCTGATCGCTGGCCTCCCTCCAGCCCAGACCGATCGTCATGCAGAGTGGCAGCGGGATGCCTGCCCACAATAGACCCCACCCCCTTGGCACTGCCCAATGCCTGGTGGACAGTGCCAAAGTGCCCCCTGGGTGTGGGCACTTTGCCCCTTGGGCAGTGCCGAGGGCACAGCCTGGCACTGCCAGGGTGCCCATGCCTGGGGTTACCACCTGACCCCCTGGGGGGCCTGATTGCCCTCCTTCATTCCGGCGGTGTCTCCCGCTCGTTCCCCGAACGTGGGGAGCTACTCTAAACCCTGCCAGAATGAAGTACTCCTGGCGGGGTGGGAGATTCAATTGGACCCGGCAAGTTCCCGATAATCACATGCAAAACATATTAAAAGAAGATTCAAATCACTTAACCTGTCTTCCCGCTGGTTTCCAGCGTGGTCTGGTCTCCGACTGTCCTCCGGCTCTGGGCGATGCACATGCGTTCCTGGCGCATGTGCAAATCCTGGGAAAAGGCCGACGACACGATTCTCCCGACCAGACCCACCAGAAAAGTTGCGGGTCGCGATGGGAGAATCGGGCCCACTGTTTCTGTTTCATTGTAAAATACAAGTTTGCTGCCTGGACTGCCAGAAGGAAGCAGCGGCTCTCTCTCTCTCTCGCCAAGACTTTCTGAAAGCTCCAAAGCTTGGTGACCTAAGTCACAGCAAATATGCCTGTGTTTTACTAATTCATTTTAAAGAGGGGGCTTAAGTCTATAAGTGTAATATTGTTTAAATTGGAATTCATAATAAGATAGCAGTTTGGACTTGCATCTTGTCCTACTTTAAGTATTGTTCAATTGTTAACAGTTAAGCTAATTCATTTGCTATAGTTAAACTGTTGAATACAGTTTGTTTTGATAAAACTTCCCAGTTTGTCAGTAAATAACGTGCGTGGATTGATTTCTCCAGCCTACTCGCCACGTGTTTCCGGCAATGGAAGATGGCGTGCTGTTCGCTAGTGGCGGGTTTCTCTGGTTCCGCTGCTGTCAATAGGATTTCCCATTGATGTCATCCCACACCACCATAAAACCCATGGGTGGGGGCGCACTGCTGGTGGGACAGGAGAATCCCGCTGGCGTGAACAACCGGAGAATTCCAGTCCTTATCCTCTCACTAATGCCAAAATAGAAAATGACTGGGGTCTAGTCTGGCTTCATACTATCTATTGAGGTTTCTGATCTGGTACCCTAACACTACAGAAATCTCTTTTAAAGGGCAAATTAGAGGGCAGCAGAAAGTGAGGTTAACTTAGGCATAGTTGGATAATGGACATTATAGTATGGTGGTTGTATGAGGATAGCACAAGACAGACAGCCGTGACATATCATGACTTCAGATCTCCTGGAAAGAGTAGCTACAAGTTGCAGCAGCCTCCTTTGACAAAATTCTTGTTTAGACTGCTTGGCCCAAATCATCCAGTCTCCAATGGTTGTACCACAGTGGTACCCCGGAAGATACGTTTGGGGACCCCCTTGGAAGTCCCTTGTACTAACTATACAGGAATTACATAGGTAGTTTCAACTTCTAATAGGCCTAGAACCCTCAAAGCTCTGATTTAAAATCGGAGACCTCTGATGGTTCTAATTCACTTGGCAGAATAATTATCCAGGAAAAGTTAGAAGGATTGAAACCAGGGGCACGATTTTCCCACCCTGTTAAGCTGGTCAAGTAGTGTAGTGGGGCGAAAAATCGAAGTGGGAGACCAGTCTTGATCTTCCTGGGCCAGACAGGGACAGAGCCAGATTGGGGAGTGGGGAGGCAGTTAGGAGGGTAGGGAAGAATCACAATGGTTTTCTTGGCAGATATAATGACACTCTGCCAAAAAAAACCAAGGGGGTCTTTTGCAGTCCGTCATACAAAGGAACAGGGCCTCAACATGCCAGCAAAACCTGGCAGTACAGAGATCAGGACGCCACCTTCAAAGGGTGCCCCAATCATAAACTGAGCCTGAGTAAACCTTCGCCCTGCCCTGCCCTCTCAGGGGAGCCCCTGAGAGGAGGGGTCTCGGGTGCTCCCCTCCCAACCCCTAATCAGAATCGGCACTTCTCTACTACTGGCACCCCACCCCGAACATTTGTGTGAACCTGTTGGCAATATACGGTAGAGGATCAATATCTGGCGAGGGAGTGGGTTAATAACATTTAAATACATTCAAAGTCATGTAAAGCAGCTTCATGCCCATTATGAATGTGGACCTGTGATGTCACCGGCACGGGGTGGAAAAGATCAAAACTCACAAATTTGCCAGCAAGAACTATGGCTTCTGAATCTTGAGCTCCCACTTGCATTTACACGGAAGGAGAGTGTGGGCTTAAGATTGCCTCCGATAACAGTTTGAGAGTCTTAGTGACATTTCAACGTTATGCATGTCATTAAGTTCATTGGTGATTGTTGGAATGAAATCTAACCATCAACATTAAATGCAGTTTAGCGCATGATTTGCCCAAAATGTGTGCATGGTATTCATGGATTTACTGCTCATGAAAATACAACTGATTTAAATGAGATTGCTTACTATTCATGTAATGTGCGTTTTGATGAAGTTTATGCATGCATTGTGGGGGGTGTTGTTGGAGTCTCACAATGAAGCCTCATCAAATTAAGATCTGACAGAATTGGAGAAGATGAAGACAGTTTTGGCGAGAATGATAAAGGCAATTAAGAAACAGAAATAACCCTCCAAATTGCAATAAAAACCTAAGTAAGTTATTCAGTTTAGCTGATGAGATGCAGTTTGTCAATCAAGGTATGAATCCATGGTAAATCGCAGCTCCAATGTTTGCTGTGGCTTGGATAAATCTATTGAGTGTTACAGAGCAATCTGCAAAGAAAGGAAGAAAATTGCTAAGCAGGCTAGGATGAACCAGTTTTTCAAGAAAAGGCACAATCAACTTCAAGCATCACTCTTCATGAGCTCTCCTTCCATCAACTCTTCCAGTTACTGCTATTGAGTCTGATTGCATTGTATCTTCTACAGACTCACTCATAGACCAGAATTTTACTGTCCCACCCACCACGGGAATCGGAGCAAGCAAGGGGCAGACCATGGAAAGGTGCGTCGACCTCGGGCGGGATTTTACAGTTTCAGGATGAGCGAGGTGGTAAAATCCCACCCATTAAAAAAAACAGAATCATAGAAACTAGAAGCAGGAGCAGGCCATTCGGCCCTTTGAGCCTGCTCCGCCATTCATGACTCCTGAGGGCTCATCCTCATCAGGGTTGTCTCCTGCAAAACAAGACACGTGGACAAATGCAAAGTAGGAGCAAGTATCTGGGCAGATTGCAGCTTACTTGAGATAGGTCATATTAATGAAGATTTTGTGGCTTTTCACTTCTGTGGCACACCCCGACCTGGCTGTCAGTCACAGATCTATCATCTGACTCCCCCGACAGCTCCACCATACGCTTCTCAAAGGCAGTGAGGATGCGCAGCTCAGGGACCCCACCTCCGGACTTTGCGCGCTCCTGGTGATTATGGGCCATCTTCTCCTGCAGGGACAGAAGGATGATTGAAAGCCTGATGGTTGGAAGGGTGGGGGTGTCAGTAGTGCTGGGGTAAGGGCAATCGCATGGCATATGTTGGGCCGTGCCTTGGCAGGCAGGGGTTGTGACGGGGGGTGCCAGAGGGGTTGGAGGAAGGTGCTGGGTGTCAAGTGCTGAGAGGCTGTGGGTTGTCAGAGAGTAGCTCGACATGGACATTCCAAGCGCAACAGATGGGACTGATGCCAGGATGGGATGGGTACTCATCCTTGCTTCTTAAAGGAGGTCGTTTATTTTCTTGTGGCACTGCCCGCTAGTCCTCCGTGCCAGCGCACGGGCACACACTGCTGCTGCCACTGTTTCCCAGGCTGAATTGCCGGCCTGAACTCCGGGCCACCAACTGTCTCGGGGGAGACATCTGTGTCCAACACCCTTCCCAGCTCCCCTTCCGTGAACCATACAGCTGTTCTATGTGGTGCCAGTTTCCTGACGTGACTGACCGTGCGTGTATCGTTAGTGCTTAAATAGAGCTCCCCCTGCTAAACAGCTTACAGCTGTGGCCACTTTGGGTGAGTCACGCACTTGGAGCCTCCATGTCGGTGTGAATCGCATCAAGGCTTATTCATTGCACTAAGTCTCAAAAGATTGCGGTGCAGGGCGGGCCAAGAAGGCAGGTGTGGAAAACAGAATTGTTTTGGGAAGATTCTGCCCAAAAAATGTGTTTAAAAGTAACTCTAAAGTATTGCCAAATACAGCAAGAAGTCTCACAACACCAGGTTAAAGTCCAACAGGTTTATTTGGTAGCACAAGCTTTCAGAGCGTTGCTCCTTCTTCAGGTGAGTGAAGAGTTGTGTTCACAAACAGGGCATACATAGACATAGACACATACATTATTTACAAAATAATGGTTAGAATGCGAGTCTTTACAGGTAATCAAGTCTTTACAGGTACAGACAATGTGAGTAGAGAGAGGGCCAAGCGCAGGTTAGAGGTGTGTATTGTCTCCAGCCAGGCCAGTTAGTGAGATTTTGCAAGCTCAGGCAAGTCGTGGGGGTTATAGAGAGTGTGACATGAACCCAAGATCCCGGTTGAGGCCGTTCTCGTGTGTGCGGAACTTAGCTATCAGTTTCTGCTCAGCAATTCTGCGTTGTGTGTCGTGAAGGCTGCCTTGGAGAACGCTTACCCGAAGATCAGAGGCTGAATGCTCATGACTGTTGAAGTGTTCTCCGACTGGAAGGGAACACTCCTGCCTGGTGATTGTCAAGCGGTGTTTGTCGACTCGGCCAATGTTGTCTACCTGATACGCTGCGGGAAAGGATATCCCGAGGCATGGTACATTGGGGAAACCATGCAGACGTTACGACAACAGATGAATGAACATCGCTCGACAATCACCAGGCAGGAGTGTTCCCTTCTTGTCAGGGAACACTTCAGCAGTCATGGGCATTCAGCCTCTGATCTTCGGGTAAGCGTTCTCCAAGGCGACCTTCACGACAACGCAGAATTGCTGAGCAGAAACTGATAGCCAAGTTCCACACACATGAGGTTGGCCTCAACCGGGATCTTGGGTTCACGTCACACTATCTGTAACCCCCACGACTTGCCTGGGCTTGCAAAATCTCACTAACTGTCCTGGCTGGAGACAATACACACCTCTTTAACCTGCGCTTGGCCCTCTCTCCACTCACATTGTCTGTACCTTTAAGACTTGATTACCTGTAAAGATTCACATTCCAACCATTATCTTGTAAATTGAGTTTGTGTCTGTATATGCCCTATTTGTGAACACAGCTCTTCACTCACCTGATGAAGGAGCGAGACTCCGAAAGCTTGTGCTGCCAAATAAACCTGTTGGACTTTAACCTGGTGTTGTGACACTTCTTACTTTTGTTAACATACTAGACAGGAATTTCAAACAGATATAGATATATATATTAGCATGTTCACATGCTACTATTGCACAGTAATAAAGACTGCAGACTTTTTTGCCCCTGTGTAATATGGAAATAGAAATTTCTGGAAATACACAGCAGGTCCATCATTGTATGGAGAATAGACTATTTAACATTGTTAATACACATGAAGCCCAGTTAACCCCTCTTTTTCTCCCCTTACATTCCGACAACAGCTGTTTATTTGCAGCAATTTGTGGTTTGTACTTCATATTTGCAGCTTTTCTTCTTCTGCGTGACCACCTCTAATGCATGGACACTAATTAGGCTCCTGCTTCTCCAGTGCACAGTTATGGGAGACTGTCGCCAATTACGAAGGCCATGAAAATTAAAAGAGATGCTATTTGTTCATACGGTATCAAATATTCATGAGGAAAGTCACGAGTACTCAGGCTATTAGTCAGCGAACAGGGTGCTGAGGAGGATTCACGCTGTTCTGATCTCAATTATCTGCAAACAAGTAAAATAAACAGGAAATGCAGTGATTAAGCAGGATTGTTTTGTACTTGGGATGCCCTAAATTGTGAACATTGAAAAGCAGCCATTTAAATACTGATCTGGTGCGTGATATGGAAAGGATTATGGGATTACAAGAGCTTCTGAAGAAAAGCCACAGGGTTTTCAAATTGTCCTATTTCTTATTCAGTCACACTGCACACTAGTTTGCTTTAAAGTGTTGGAGGCAGTATTCTGAACGATTGTCCTAAGTTTGACAAGTTCCTGATGCTTCCTTTTTTCCAGCCTGTCTCGCCCTGAATTGGAAGGAGCATTAAACTCAAGTTATTTCTATATATGTATGACAAATTGGAAATGTCAGTTTAGTGTGGTAAACAAAAATCACCTGAGGGAAAAGGCACATTGTTGAGATTAAGTAGAATGTCCTTTAAACTGTATTTAACCCAAGCTTTTCAACATGGAAATTCTTGATTCTGACACTGAGATGTCCAGAGAAATTGAAAGAATTTGGTTTCTACAAAAGAAATGATACATTTACATAGTGTCTTTCATGACATCAAATATCCCAAAGTACTTTACAGCGAATGAAATGTTTTTGAATTGTAGCCAGTAATGTTGGAAATGTGGTAGCCACTTTGCACGTTCCTAAATAGCACTGAGCTAACCAGATAATCAATTTTACTGACATTAATTCAGAGATGAAATAAAAACACTCGACTGTTTTTCGTAATAGTGTAATGGGATCTTTTATTTCCACCAGAGAGGACAGTCCAGTTCTTAATACAACATCTCATTTGAAAAATGGCACCCAGCACTTTGTCAGCACTGAAGTATTGGCTTATATTTTGTGCTCCAGTCTCTTAAATGGGACTTGAATCAACAGCCTGTGGTTCAGTCAATTGTACTATCACCTGATCAAAAAGAAAAACAAAGCTATTTCTTTTTTCATGGTTTCCCTTTTGAGACTGGTAATTTCTTCATACCTTCATGCAGTTTTCAGCATAGGTATAGGTGCTGCTATGTATTTCCACTCTTGGCCACCTTGAATTAACGATTTTATGAATTCATTAGTTGACACACAGCAATCTGCAACCACAGCAACCTTCATCACCATCCCCCAGTTTCAAACATGCAGCTTTTATGAAATGCAATATAATGCTGAACAGTAGGAAGTGTTGGGCTCTGCTTCTGCCATTTTTTGTTTCCATAGAAATGTATGCATAGAAGGAGACCTTTAGCCGTTGTACTAGTGCTGGGACTACCCTTTAATCACCTTTCACCATAATGGAGTACTTGCCACTAGTTCTGGAAATGGGAAATGAAACAAAGCAGCTAAGAGAAATAAAAGTAGAGGAACATCTAGACATAAATTACCATAATAATTAAGATTTAGGATAATAATTGAGAAGCATATAAGAATGGCAAAGACCAAGATAATTGATTTGGAAAAAAAGCTGATTTTGAGGCGGTAAGGATAAATCCTATGAAAATAAAATGGACAACACTATTGGCAAACAATTGGGTAGAACAGCAAAGGGAAACATCTAAAATGGTGGCCAGCAGATCCCAGGAAAATATATTTTGTTTTTAAAAAAGGAACAAACTAAATACAAGTGGGACACCATGAATGAATAAAGACATAAGGGAAAAATTGAGTGTACAGAAAGAAACATTCACGAGGTACATATACATGACAAAGGTGAAGCGCAAAGAGATTATCAAAAAGGAAGGCAAAGAGGAACAATTAAGTTAGATTATCAAAGAGCATACATGAAAATAGGAAATATTCTACATAACCCATAATTCTGTAACTAAAAGTCCGGGTGGGACTCAGGCCACAGTCAGGATAAAATCACAGACTTATGGTGAAATGAAAGAATTATTTTTAAAATATTTTCCGTCAGTATTTACGGAGATGGATCATGTGAACATGACATTCGAATTAGAAATGATGCAACTATGTTTAGAATGAAGAGGAGAAATATTAAATAAACGAATGGAATTCAAAGAGGATAAACAATCAACATGCCCACATGAATTGCATGCACATATTTTCAAAAAATATATGGAAGAAATAACAGAGAAACTTCTGCGCAAATGTAATAATTTGTTTAAAAAAAGAAATAATGCTGCCAGAGGACTAACCGATAACTAAAATTATACCTATATTTCAGAAGAACAAATCCTGCAGGGAACTACAGAAAAATCAACTTAAAATCAGTATTAGGAAAAATATTGGAATTGCTATTAAAGGAGCAAGTCAAAAATAAGCCAGAAACCAAAGGTTTGATGATAAATTGTCACTATATTGACAAGGGCGGCACGGTAGCACAGTGGTTAGCACTGCTGCTTCACAGCTCCAGGGACCTGGGTTTGATTCCCGGATTGGGTCACTGTCTGTGTGGAATTTGCACATTCTCCTCGTGTCTGCGTGGGTTTCCTCCGGGTGCTCTGGTTTTCTCCCACAGTCCAAAGATGTGCTGGTTAGGTCGATTGGCCATACTAAAATTGTCCCTTAGTGTCCTGAGATGCGTACGTTAGAGGGATTAGGGGGTAGAGCCTGGGTGGGATTATGGTCGGTGCAGACTCGATGGGCCCAATGGCCTCTTTCTGCACTGTAGGGTTTCTATGATTCTATGATATGGTTTTAAAAGGAATTCAACATGCTTGAATGCTTTGAAGAGATAACAAATAATGGGCAAGATTAAGGTGTAGCGTGTGTTTATCTAGATTTCCAAAGGCCTTTGATAAGATACCACATCATAGATAAATGAATAAGGTTAGAGCATGTTAGGCCAGTTAGCAAGTAGCAGTGTGGATAACTAGCTGGCTGCAAGAGAGAAAGCTGAGTGTAGTGGTAAAGGGTAAAATTCAGAGTGGCAGAGGGTGAAAGTGGGTTCCCATAAGCATCAGTTCTGGGACCACTGTTATTCACAATTTATATTAATAGCCTGAACTTTGGAATGAAAAATATAATTTCTAAATTTGTGTATGACGCCAAATTGGGAGGGTTAATGAAAACTGAGGAGGACTATAACAAATTAGAAGACATTGGCCAATTATATACTCATTCTATCAGTTTATTCAACATAGATAAATGCATTTTGGTATGAAATAAGATTGCAGATTTCTTGGAAAATAAGAATCTAAGTGAGGCAAAGTAGCAAAGGGATCTGGGAGTACACATTAACAAATTTCTGAAAATTATGACACAGCAATAATACTATTAACAATTGCAAATTGGGTTTATTAGTATAGAAATGGAATTTGAAAGAAGATAAGTTTATGCTTAACTTGTACTGGACTTTTGTTAGACCATACTTTTTTGTTGCTGTATTTTAAAATAGTTATGGGGCAGCGGAGAGGGTGCAAAAAATTTACAGTGATGATGCCTCAACTGCAAGGTTATGCCTATAAGGAAAGGATAAACGGACAAGGTCTCTTTTCTCTTGAAAACAGAAGGCGAGGTGTGATCTGATAGAGATCTTCAAAATCATGAAATATTTTGCGAGATAGATAAAGAGAAGGGGTGGAATTTTACCGTCCCACCCACCACTGGAATTGTAGTGAGCGAGACACGGACCATACCATGCAAAGATCTATTGACCTCAGGTGGGATTTTCTGGTCTTGGGGTGAGGGTGGCCGGAAAATCCTGCCCAGGGTGTTTCCACTTGCAGGAAAGAGTAAAACTAAGGATTATCATAGAATCCCTACAGTGCAGAAGGAGGCCAGTTGGCCCATGAAGTCTGCACAGAGCACAATCCCGCCCAGGCCCTATTCCCATAACCCCATGCATTTACCCTAGCTAGTTCCCCTGACACTAAGGGGCAATTTAGCATGGCCAATCCACCTAAGCTGCACATCTTCAGACTGTGGGAGAAAACCGGAGCACCCGGAGGAAACCCACGCAGACACAGGGAGAATGTGCAAACTCAACACAGACAGCCGGAATTGAACCCAGGTCCCTGGCACTGAGGCAGCAGTGCTAACCACTGTGCCACCATGCCGCCAATATAAACTACTCATTAAGCTATCAATTTAAACTACTCATTAAGAAACGAAGTAAAGAATTCAGAGAATAGTGAGAATGTGAAACTCTATTCCACAGGGAGTATTTGAGGTAAATGCTACAGATACATCGATAATCATATGAGGGAGGAGGGAATAGAGAGCACTGCTGAGTTGCATGAGGGAAGATGAGAAGAGCTTCAAGTGGAACATAAACACTGGCGTAGGTTGGTTGGGCCTAACTGTCAGTTTCTGTGCCGTGTATTCTATACATTTCTATATTTTTCTTCTGAAGTGTTTATCTATTTCTCTGTAAAATATTTTGATTACCCACCAATGGATAGATGTGATGCTACATTGGATACCCTGAAATGTATCCTGCAACAATTAGGAATTAGTACTGGTGGGAATCTATAGTGATCAATATTGTGGGAACAAAGAACAAAGAAAAATACAGCACAGAAACAAGCCCTTTGGCCCTCCAAGCCTGTGCCGATTATGATGCCCTAACTAAACTACAAAAAAAACCTTCTGCCCTTACTCAGTCCATATCCCTCTATTCCCTCCCTATTCATGTACTCGTCCAGATACCTCTTAAAGGTTGCTAATGTGCCTGCTTCCACCACCTCCTCTGGAAATGCATTCCAAGCACCCACCACTCTTTGCATGAAAAAATTCCCCTGCACATCTTGCTTAAACTTTTCTCCTCTCACCTTGAACCTGGGCCCTCTGTAATTGACACTTCCACCCTGGGAAAAAGCCTCTGATTATTCACCCTGTCTATGCTTCCCTTTATTTTGTAGACCTCTATCAGATCTCCCCTCAACCTCTATCTTTCCAGTGAAAACAATCCTAGTTTATTCAACCTCTCCTCATAGTTAGCACACTGGAGACCAGGCAACATCCTGGTGAACCTTCTTTACACCCTCTCCAAAACTTCTATGTCCTTCTGGTAGTGTGGTAACCAGAACTACACGTAATACTCTAAATGCGGCCTAACCAAGGTTTTAATATGCAACATGATTTCCCAACTCTTGTCCTCAATGCCCCGGCCGATGAAGGCAAGCATGCCATAATGCTTTGTTGATCACCATGGCCACTGCGTTGCCACTTTTAGGGAACTGTGGACCTGCACGCCCAGATCCCCTATGATCTCCTACACACCAATATATTTGTATTGATTAAGGTCCTCACTTTTGTCATTATTTTTGCAGGAAAGTGCAAGTTCTATATGGTGGAACAGATCTTTTTGACTATGAAGTGAGACGAACATTTAAGAATGACATGTTGTTGGCTTTTATCAGCAGTGGATGTATAGCAGTCCTGGTGTACATTCTAACCTCATTTTCAGGTTAGTGCCCTTCCTCATTTTATTTTTTCTTGTGGTATGATGTTGTTTTCATTTCCATTTCCTTGCCTTTACCATAGAATCCCTACAGTGCAAAAGGAATCATTCGGCCCATTGAATCTGCACCAACTCTCTAACAGAGCATCCCACGCAGTCAATATCCCCATAACCCCACATATTTACCCCTAACCTTCACATCTTGGGACACAAAGGGACAATTTAGCATGGCCAATGCACCTAATCTGCACATCTTTCGACTGTGGGAGGAAACCGGAGCACCTGGAGGAAACCCACACAGACATGAGGAGAACATGCAAACTCCACACAGACAGTTACTGAAGGTGGGTCCCTGACGCTGTGAGGCAGCAGTGCTAACCACTGTGCAACCGTACCGTCAATGCCACTTTGCAGATGATCAACAGGAGGTGCTGGAGAATCTCCGGGAAGTATTGGAGAGTACTCCAGAACAGCTCCAGTTCTAATTTTGTCCTCTTCTTGTGCCAGAAGTGCCAGCCTGCTCCTGCCCTACAACCTTGCAAGGACTCAATGCTTCCCCGCTTCTGCCTTCTTACACAGACCTGATTTTCATCACTTCACCATTTGCAGTGTGCATCCAACCACCTCAGCTCCAAACTCTGCAATTCCCTCCCTGCACACGTTTTCCTCTCCTTCTTGAAGTTCTACTTAAAATCCAACTTTGACCAATATATAGACACTAAACCACGTAGCGATAATCTAATATCGCTATGCGGTTTAGTGTCTAATTTTGTCTGATTGTGCTCCAGTGGCATGTATTTGGATGTTTTACAGAGGTTTTATATAAATGCTTGTTTTTGTTGTTGATATATTGTATGAAATTGAGGATTGTTCATATGCACAATTGAAGATGTTAGTCTTAACCTTCAATTCATTTCACAGCTTCCTCACATTGATCTCTTTGACTATTTCAATGATCATATTTAATGAATTTGCTCATCCTCCCTTCCAACCCCTTCCATTTATCTGGGCCCCAATACCATAAATTATTCTTGGAGCAAGAAGAGCAGCAGGTGACCTAATTCAAACTTAGTGTGAGCAGTTCTGGCACCAAACCTTAGGAAGGATATTTTTGCCTGGCAGGAGTGAAGTGTAGATTTAACAGAATGACCGGGACATGAGTGACTAAATTACGAGAAGAGTTTACAGAAACTAGGGTTGTATTCCCTGAGATTTAGAAGGTTAATGGGTGATTTAATTGAAGTTGTCAATACATTAAGTGAAACAGATAGGACAGATAGATAGACAGAAACTATTTCTGCTGGTTGGGGAGTTGAGGACTAGGGTCTTAAAAATTAGGAATTAAGCTTGAAAACACTTCTCCCACATAGGATAATAGAAATTTGCAACTGCTTTCTGCAAACAACAATTGATTCTGGATCAATTGTAAATTTTACATTCGAGATTCATAGATTTTTGTTACCTTAAAGTATATGGGATTAGGTCGCAGATTATCTGTGGCCTGATTGAATGGCATACAAGCTTGATGGCCACTCCTGTTCCTATGTTCCTACGTAAATTCTACCTTGCCAACTAATGTCTGCCCACGTCAACCTACATTCTCAATACCAGCTGAAACTGAGAACTCCTCTTTCATTAGCAGTGAATCTCCTTGCCGCGCACAGCCAGCAAGGCACATGGTAAAAACTTCTATCCTTGTCTTGAAAAAGGTAATCTAAGGAGAATACATATGACAAGCATAGAATAGTGGGCTTGTTCAGTGATGTAATGTACTACATATTATTAACACAGAAATAGGTGTTCGGCCCAACAAATAGATACTGATGTTTATGCTCGATGTGAGGCTTCTCCCACACCTTATTCAAGGAATCATGGGTTATAGCACAGAAGACCTTTCAGCTTGTCCTGTCCATCTAATCCTTTCAATAAATGCTTCTATTCCTTTTACCCTCAGATGTTTATCTCGCTTTCCCTTCAGTGCATCTATGCTAGTTGCTTCACTATTCCTTGTTCCAGATTCTATACACTCCCTCTGCTTCAAGAAATTTGAATTCCCTATTGGTGACAATCATATATTTATAGCCCCTTAGTTTGGTCACACTCACAAGTGGAAACATCGTGCAAAGCCTAATGTCCCTACCCAGAGATGAATTCAGCCTTCCCACCTGGAGGCCAATAGAAATCATTAAATGGTTACTTTAAATGGTTATCATTAAATGCCTCATTCCACCACCACCTGTGTTAGGTAGGTTTCCGCCTTTCCAGGTGTCCAATGGAAGCTCTCGCTGATGGAAACGTGGAGACCTGGAGTAAAGCCCCCTCAGCCCTTCAAATTGATCTCCATTCCCTCTCCCCACATCACCTGGGTCTCTCCCTCCTGGCCCTGTTTCCTTGGGTTCCAAAGTCAATTCCTGGTATAAGCCACAGTATAGTACTGGTGGTAGTCACTGCTCCTGATGGCACTGCCAGTACTAGAGAGCTGCCAGATTGGCTGGCAGCTCTCAGGGATCGGACATCTACCCCGGACCAAAGTTTCTGGGGTCAGATTACCCTCACAGGAGCTGAGAAGCCCAGTGGCAGGCTGGCAAGAGCTCAATTGAGACCTAATCTCCTTAGGCCCCCTGAAAATGGCCATAACAGGGTTGCCACTGGTTTTCCAGCCAGTGGATGTGTTACCTGCCTTAACCAATAAATTTCATCCACCTTCACTACATCTACTCTTTAAAATCCTTCTCTAATCTTAAAAACCTCTATCAGGTTAACTTCTAAGTCTTTTCTACAGAGAAAAACAACAGCCTATTCAATATTTTCTGCCAATATTCTTGTGCTGATAATTTGAAAATTTTTCAATGCCTTAAATGGAGAACTGCAACATTTTTTAAAGGCTTTACAGGACAAAAGATCAATTACCAAGTCATAGACAAATATATGTGGAGCCTAAGAAATTTGTCTGCCATTGCTCTGTGCCCACATATTTAACCAAATTACATTTCCTGCCATTTAGAGTCAGAAAATCAGAGAAGTTTACAGCATGGAAACAGGCCCTTCAGCCCAATTTGTCCATGCCGCCCTTTTTTTTTAAACCCCTAAGCTAATCCCAATTGCCCGTACTTGGCCCATATCCCTCTATACCCATCTTACCCATGTAACTGTTTAAATGCTTTCTAAAGGACAAAATTGTACCCGCCTCTATGTTTACCTCTGGCAGCTTGTTCCATATACTCACCACCCTCTGGGTGAAAAAATTGCCCCTCTGGACACTTTTGTATCTCTCCCCTCTCACCTTAAACCTATGCCCTCTAGTTTTAGACTCCCCTACCTTTGGGAAAAGATATTGACTATCTAGCTGACCTATGCCCCTCATTATTTTATAGACCTCTATAAGATCACCCCTCAGCCTTCTACGCTCCAGAGAAAAAAGTCCCAGTCTATCCAGCCTCTCCTCATAACTCAAACCATCAAGTCCCGGGAGCATCCTAGTAAATCTTTTCTGCCCTCTTTCTAGTTTAATAATATCCTTTCTATAATAGGGTGACCAGAACGGTACACAGTACTCCAAGTATGGCCTTACCAATGTCTTGTACAACTCCAACAAGACGTCCCAACTCCTGTATTCAACATTCTGACCAATGAAACCAAGTATGCTGAATGCCTTCTTCACCACTCTGTCCACCTGTGACTCCACTTTCAAGGAGCTATGAACATGTACCCCTAGATCTCTTTGTTCTGTAATTCTCCCCAACGCCCTACCATTAACTGAGTAAGTCCTGCCCTGGTTCAATCTACCAAAATGCATCACCTCGCATTTATCTAAATTTAAACTCCATCTGCCATTCGTCAGCCCACTGGCCCAATTGACCAAGATCCCGTTGCAATCGGAGATAACTTTCTTCACTATCCACCACGCCACCAATCTTGGTGTCATCTGCAAACTTACTAACCATGCCTCCTATATTCTCATCCAAATCATTAATATAAATGACAAATAATAGTGGACCCAGCACTGATCCCTGAGGCACACCGCTGGTCACAGGCCTCCAGTTTGAAAAACAACCCTCTACAACCATCCTCTGGCTTCTGTTAAGAAGCCAATTTTGTATCCATTTAGATACCTCACCCTGGATCCCGTGAGATTTAATCTTATGCAACAACCTACCATGCGGTACCTTGTCAAAGGCCTTGCTAAAGTCCATGTAGACAACATCAACTGTAGTGCCCTCATCTATCTTCTTGGTTACCCCTTCAAAAAGCTCAATCAAATTTGCATTGCTATCAGATGTAGAACTAAACAGGGACACCTGTAAACAGCCTGACCTTGATAAGAAACAGCAAAAATTAATTCAGAACAAATAGTCATGGTGAGTATGCTAACAAGGTCTGATTCTAAGTTTAAAATGAGAGTCAGTCATGGCTCAGTTGGTAACACTCTTCTCTCTGAGTCAGCAGGTTCACATCCCACTCCAAAAGATCTAAGCACAAAATCCAAGCTGACACTTCAATGCACTATAACTTCAGGGAGTTCTGCACTATCAGGGACATCATCTTACAAATAAAATTTTATGCTGATGCCCTGCTTGCCTTCACAAGTGGAAGTAAAGGATCATATGGTGTTATTTCAAAGAAAAACAAGTGAGTTCTTGATATCCCAACCAATGTTTATCCCTCATTCAACAATGCTAAATCAAATTACTGGTCACAAGTTGCCGTATTCCTGTTTCTAAGACCTTATTGCCTACCTTACAACAGTGACTACTTCAAAGGTACTCCATTGGTTGTAAAACATTTTGGGTTATTCTGAAGTTGTGAAAGGTGCTATGTATATGCAAAACTTTGCTTGATGGCAAAGTTAAAAAAACAAAAAAAGGAAATTCCCAAAGACATCTGAATATTATTTTGTACAGTTTTCAGAAACCTCTCCTGTCCCCAATAGTTACAGGACTTCATTATCCGAAAAATACAAGAGGTGAGTTTAGGCTTTGTGGTTATGAAGAGAGACTTGAGATGTTGACATTTTTATCACTCCCACTGAGAGCAGTGACATATTAGAAGTACTCAAAATCATGAAGAGTTACAATAGATGACATTCAGCCAGAAGTGCCAAGTGGGTGGCCCATCTCAGCCTCCTCCTGAGATCCCCAGCATCATAGATGCCAGTCTTCAGCCAAATCAATTCACTCCATCTGACATCAAGCAATGGCTATGGGCCTTCACAACATTTCAGCAATAGTACTGAAGACTTATGCTGTAGAACTAGCTGCTCCCCTCGCCAAACTGTTCCAGTACAGCTATAACACTGGTATTTACCTGGCAATGTGAAAATTGCCCAGGTACATTCTGTCGACAACAAAAGTACAGATCCAACCCAGCCAATTAACGCCTCCATAAACTGCTCTCGATCATCAGCAAAGTGATGATAGGCATCGTCGACAATGCTATCAAGCAACACTTACTCTGCAATAAACTGCCTACTGATACTCAGTTTGGGTTCTGCCAGGGTCACTCAGTAGCTGACCTCATTACAGCCTCAGCGCAAACATGGACAAAAGAGCTGGACTGAAGTGATGAGACTGACTGCTCTTAACATCGAGGCATCATTTGATTGAATGCAGTATCAAGGAGCTTTAGCAAAACTGAAGTCAATAGGAACTGGGGAACCTAGCACAAAGGAAGATGGTTGCGTTTGTTAGAGGTTAATCATCTCAATCCCTGGACATCGCTGCAGGAGTTCATCAGGGCAGTGCACTAGGTCAAACCATCTTTAGCTGCTTCAGCAATGCCCTTCCCTCCATCATAGGTCAGAGCTGATGATTGCACAATGAATAATAACATTCATGACACCTCAGATACTGAAGCAGTCTGAAATCATGTGCAGCAGGACCTCTAACTATCGCCCATTGACAGTCGATGGCATTACCATCACTGAGTTCTCCACTATCAACACCCTGAAAGTTACTATAAATACTGTGACTGCAAGAGCAGGTCAGAGGCTGGGAATTCTGTGGCAGGCAACTTCGTCCCTGACTCCCTAAAGCCTGTCTACCACCCACAAGTCATGAGCCAGGAGTATGATGGACTTGCCTGGTTGAGTGTGGCTCCAATGACACTCAAGAAGCTTGACTCCAATCAGGACAAAGCAGTTCATCTTTCTGGTACTCTGATACTGTCCATTTGCCTATATTACAGCTGCTACATCTTACTGACAAGCACTTTCAAATTAGTGTCTTTGATCATTGGCCCAAAAGATCATTCTGCAATTTGTAATTTCTTTGTAATTTCCAATTTTGCAGGTACTTCAGTTGTTTTCTTATTGTCCATTAATCGGACCAATTCGTTGCTCAACTGGAACACTATTCAGCAACGGGTTTTTATAGACGGAAACAACTTTAGAATTGTGACACTCCAAACCACCCATTTTCTCTTTAATTTCCTCCAGTTTGTTTCCAAGTACAAGAATCTCATTGTTCTTTTCATGACGAAGTTTTAACAGTTCATTAGTTTTGCTTTCGGCCTATTTACCAGCAATTCCTTTTATTGTTCAAGGATTTTCCACAATACTTCATAGAGACTTCTGATGCTTTAAGTTCATCAAGCATTTTTTTTACTTTTTTTACTTTTACTTACACTGATATATAGTAGCAGGCTGTGTCATTGTCTGTGCGAAGTCTGCACTTTCTCCCTGTCTCTGTATGGGTTTCCTCCGGGTGTTCCGGTTTCCTCCCACAGTCTGAAAGACGTGCTGGTTAGGTGCACTGGCCATGCTAAATTCTCCCTCAATGTACCTGAACAGGCACCTGTGTGCGACGACTAGGGGATTTTCAACTTCATTGCAGTGTTAATGTAAGCCTATTTGTGACACTAATAAATAAACTTTAAAACTTTAAAGATGACAAGCAATTGAAGGAAAACCTGATTAACGTGGAAAATCAACTTTAATGTACAAAAGAGGAGTTTGCTAATGAAAAAAGAGGATTGGTAAGAACAATTGAGAACCAATCATGGAAATTGAAACACTTGACTTAAACGATCTAAATAATAAACTTGTAAAAGCAAACTAGCAAAGATTAATCTTCAGTTAATGCTTGATGAACTTAAAGCATCAGAAGTCTCTATGAAGTATTGTGGAAAATCCTTGAACAATAAAACGAATTGCTGGTAAATCGGCCGAAAGCAAAACTAATGAACTGTTAAAACTTCGTCATGAAAAGAACAATGAGATTCTTGTACTTGGAAACAAACAAGGAAATGAAAGAGAAAATGGGTGGTTTGGAGTGTCACAATTCTAAAGTTGTTTCCATCTATAAAAACTCGTTGCTGAATAGTGTTCCAGTTGAGCAAAGAATTGATCCGATTAATGGACAATAAGAAAACAACTGAAGTACCTGAAAAATTGGAAATTACAAAGAAAGACTGAAATTGCAGAATGATCTTTTGGGCCAATGATCAAAGACACTAATTTGAAAGCGCTTGTCAGTAAGATGTAGCAGCTGTAATACAGGCAAATGGACAGTTTGCAAAAGACCATTAAAAACCTGCTGAAAACAGGACTGAGATAGTTCATAAATTGTGTAAGAAAAAAAGTTGAACGGTTAGAAAAAGTCCTGGAACTTTAGAGGGAGCATGTTCTAGACGTTGTTCAAACAGGATGAAAAAATGGGACTGGGAGAAATGACAAAATCACAAGTTCAATGAATAAACTAAGCAAGAATACAAAACTATTTTGAATGAACATAAGCACCTTAACAACATCCTTGTAACAGCTAAAAATGATTTTGATATGAAGAAATGATTTGTTAATGCACAAATGGTAAAGCAAAATGAGAATTTACCACATTTGAATTTGGAATGTGAGCTGGAGAATGGAACTATGTCTGCAAGTAATAGAAAGAACAATTGAACTGTAGATTTAAATGAAACATTCTTTTCTGAGTTAAAGACTGGGAATAAGAAGAAAAAGAAACACAAGACTTGAGTTATGATAATGTTATCTTGTGCAGATTCTGGTAATAATGTTACATTTATTGCCTTTGTTGTGGTTAAATCTTTACAATGATACAATATGACACACAGTGGGGGATTCTCTGGGTCCACTAGCTCTGATCATGAGCCGTGATGGCCCAGAGAATTGGGCGTTAGCGCAAAACTGGGTTTTGCATCAGGTACCAAAGCTAACGTGATTGGATTCTCAGCCAGAGCAGGTATATTCAAATGGCCTCTGCGCCATGTCAGTAGCAGGCTTGGAGGCCAATTCAGCAGCCACCCGCTATGCAACTGCCCCTCCAGCTGGATCAGCACCAAGTGGGTTTCACTGCAGGCCTTCACAGTCGTGGACCTGGTGTGTTGGATCCCATTGGGAGGGCACCACCAAGCCCTCAGCAAAGAAGGGTATTCTCCCCCCTCTGCAGCCACCCCGCCCCCCCCTCCCAACACCATGCACAGAGAGTGACCCTCCACTTTGACCCCTCCCCACTCAGGCTCCCTTCCTCAGCAGACCCACACTCAGGCCTCCCTCTTCCCTCAGATTCCTAAACAGATCTAACTTCATCTTTTACAAAACAAAAATCACAGACTGCCAGTCAGGCTCAGCTTGTGGTTAGGATTAATGAAACCACTTCACATGCATTCACAGGTAAGGCTGTCACTGAAGTCTTTTTTGAAATTGAGCGATCAAAGCCTTATCATTCATTATGGCCTGAAAGGGGGAGGGGTGGTGTGCCTGGGGGGAAAGGAAGTCTGAGTGAAGGTCCTGGTGGGGGGGAGGGAAGGGTTGTGTCAGATCACCCTGGCCTTCGAGCATTTCCAATTTTAATTGCTCCACCTTCGATGGCTGTATCTTTAGCTGCTTAAGCCCAAAACTCTGGAAATTGCTTCCCGTATATCTCTACCTCTCTACCATGTTTCCTCCTTTTAAGACATCCCTTAAAATCCTAATCTATGTCTTTGTGAAGTCAGTTATCATCTTCCTTCCTCATTGTTTACTACGTTTCTGAGTTTGGTATGATTTGCAAACTTTGAAATTATGCCCTGTATATACAGACTTTGAACTTTAATTTATATCAAAGGCCCAAGTCTTCCTGTCTCAGGATCATTGGAAGCCAATATATGATGGAAGATGCAGGAGAATCCTGACATGCAAACATGTGGGAATTGCTCAGACATTTCAACTCCCAATGGGCTGATTTCTGGCTGCCTGGAATCCTTTCTGAAATTCTCTGACCCTGAGCTCAAGATGGACATTTAGCCTCAATACGTGCTTTTAACCTGGATACCTATCGAGGAAATGTTAGCCTGTTTAAAAATCTTGTCTAACAACTGGATAACTCCACAACCAACTCCCAACATCATCCCCCACCCCGACCACCCAACTACCTTCTTAACTAGATCCGACTTTCCCCAACCACTACCCCACATCAGCTTACACATTTGTCCACTTGTCCATCCTTCCCAACTCTCCATCCATTTGCTCATTAACTCCATCCTTTTACCATTCATTCATTCCCACTCATTCATTAGTCTGGGCCTTTGAAAAAACTTATCCAAATACACTGTCCACTGCCATCAAAAGGACCCCCAACTTTTTTTCCACTTGCTGAAGTTAAATGGGAGATAATATGCTGCTCATTTCTGTCAGCCAGGATCAGAAGATCTTGGAAAAATTGACAGTAGCATTGGATCAGGAAATTTTGTTGCAGCATTGTTGCTGACCGAATGTTTTGGGCCAAAATTTAATAAGAACGGTGGCCCTAATGCTGACCTCGAGTCAACTGTGTCAGCCATAGCTCAGTTGTTGGGACCTAGCTTCAGAGACACAAGGCTCTGGGTCCAAGTCTGACTCCAGGGCTTACACACACAAATCAAGGCTAACACTCCAATACAGTAATGAGAGAGTCACTATTTTGTTGAAGAACAATGGCATTATCCCCAGTGTCCCGGCCAACATTTATCCCATAATCAAAATCACTAAAACACATTGCTGTTTGTGGGAGTTTTCTGTGTGCAAGTTGGCTGTCACATTTCCTACAGCACAACAGTGGCTGCACTTAAAAAGAACATAATTGGTTGTAAGTGCTTTGAGGTGACCGGTGGTTGTGAAAAGCACTCAATAAATGTAAGTCCATTCTTTCAGTATGAAAACCTACTGTTCACCAGTACTGTCTGCTTTATGTCCCCACATCTAACCAGCCTCATGACTTCTCAGACTCCGCACTGCTATCAACAGTGGGTTAGAATCATACAACACAGAAAGAGGCTGTTAGGCCCATTATGCCTGTGCTGGCTGTTTGAATGAGCTATCCAATTAGACTCATTCCCCTGTTCTTTACTCATAGTTCTTTTCAGGTATATATCCAATTTCCTTTTGAAGTTTACTATGGAACGTGTTTCCTCCATACTTTCAGGCACGGCATTGCAGATCATAACAACTTGCTGCATAAAAACGTTTTTCACCATCTCTTCTCCCTCTCACCACATCAGTTCTTTTGCTGTTTCTCTTAAATCTCTCTATCTGGTTATTGACCCTCCTGCCTGTGGAAACACTTGCTCTGTCAAGCCTTTGCAATTTTTAACATAATTGAAGATTAACTATTTTGATTTCTAATATAACTCATCTTTCTCTTTCAGAGGCTAACTGTCCTGCTGTGAATATCTAGCATTTTCTATTAGGTTTCCGAATATTCAGTTTTACTTTTTATTTGCACTACTCATTTGAATAATGTTCAAAGTTTTTTGTTGATGTGTTTTTGTACTTATGGCATCATTTATTCCAATGTACTTATTATTTCTGGCTTTACAAGGCAGCACTGCTCACCTCTACTAAAGCAGTATAGAAGCTGTCCGTCAGCATCACTTTATATGTTAATGGCAAACCAAAGAAAAGCGCAACATTAATTTTTCATTTAACAACAGAGCATGCTCACAAATAAATTATCGATTTAGGAAATATTAGTTTGTCCCCACATTTGTTTGTCCCCACACTTGTGAAATGTATTTTGCTTGCTCTCTCCTTTTACTCCGCTGTATGGAGAATTTCCAACTATGGAATCAATAGGGCCAATTTTGTAAAGTGCTGGGTGTTCCTTCCACCAGAGATACACAGAAAATCAAGAGCGTTGCACTCACTTTCATTTCCCACTTTAGTTGGCACACATCAAAACAAAAAACCCCTTGATATCTGGCCATCAAATGGAAGTTAAAATATAAGTTACAATACAAACAGATTCTGGTGCAAAGATATGTCTGTTTCCATAACATTACCACATGTTTTAAGTGGCAATATTCAGAAAATTAAAATGATTTTTTAAAATTAGCTATCTAAAATGTGCTTTTTATCATTGCCTGTTCTAAGGGAATTGTATTTTAATCTATGCTAAATCTCACGTTTTATGTTTTACCAGCCTTTCTGACTTTCTTTGGGATTGCCAGTATTGGTTTGAGCTGCCTGGTTGCCCTGTTTCTGTACCATGTGGTGTTTGGCATCCAGTACCTTGGCATCTTAAATGGCGTGGCTGCATTTGTCATTGTGGGTATTGGTGAGTAATCTGTCAATGGTTTCATTTGCTGTGATCTGAAAGAAGTTGCATTTTCACCTCTCCAGAGGTGTATATTTTCATTTATAGTTTTAAATTGGTTAAAGGAGAACCTGTATATCTAAAACACATGAATAGGATTCACAGTTAATTGCACAAGAATAAAATCTTAGACTACTGGGTGCCCATTCCTGATTTTTTCTTTGGGTTCACCCAAGTGAGGGATGTTAATGCTGGGGAATAGAACACTTACCATTACAGGTATCCACTATCAGCAGCAAACATCTAGCTGGACATAGAATGTTTAAAGATCTCTCAATGTACCTCAGTCCAAGCCTCAGATGAAAGCCTTTCTTATACTAAAAAGGCCTTTTTCCATGTTGGCTATCCTTTGGCCTCTCTGAGTAGTGGTTACCAACTTTTAGGGCGGAATTCTACTGGCACATCTGCCCAAGGTTTATACGATCCTGCCCGAAGCCAACAGAGAATGCCGTTCTCCGAGCCTCGCCCGCCCCTGGAATCATGGTGGGCATGCCAGTAAAATTCCAGCCTTAGAGGCCATTTTGGGCTGTTGGCTCAGACCCACTCGAAGTGACTGTCCAAACTTACCACTCCACACCATCTCATAGCCAAAACTATTCTGTTTATATCACAAGTAAAATATAATCATCTATATAAAGGAATCAAAAAATATTAACTAATTTATTTAGTTACCCTATAATCTCAAAGTGTTACAAGATGAGAGTTTTATTCCTCAGTCTCTTATTGCTGCAGCTTACATGGGGGCAGACTGAAAGTAAAGTACAATCATCTAATATCTAGAATATAATTTGTGTTTTTCATGAAAGGTACCAAGTGGCACCCTAAAAGAAAGGAGAGAGGGAAATAACTGTTGACTGAGTGACTGTGGTTCACCATAACATTGCACCAGAGGCTTTTGCAGGATCACTGCCTGATTGTTTCGGCTAATAAACATCCAAAGAGAGGGGGAAAGCTAAAATAAATAACTTAAAAATAATTGCATGTAAAAGTGAATCAAGCATACAAGCAGAAAAGATGAAGTAGGAGAAAAACACAAGGACAAGAGGGACTGTTATGCAGAGGGGCACTTATAAGATTATCCCTGGTTATTGTAATGGGCACATTTCAGGGCGGCACGGTAGCACAGTGATTAGCACTGCTGCTTCACAGCTCCAGGGACCTGAGTTCGATTCCCGGCTTGGGTCACTGTCTGTGTGGAGTTTGCACATTCTCCTCGTGTCTGCGTGGGTTTCCTCCAGGTGCTCCGGTTTCCTCCCACAGTCCAAAGATGTGCGGGTTAGGTTGATTGGCCATGCTAATAATTGCCCTTAGTGTCCTGAGATGCATAGGTTAGAGGGATTAGTGGGTAAATATGTAGGGATATGGGGGTAGGGCCTGGGTGGGATTGTGGTCGGTGCAGACTCGATGGGCCGAATGGCCTCTTTCTGTACTGTAGGGTTTCTATGATGATTTCTATGATGATTTCAACCAGTCAGTTACAGTTTCTAAACAATTAAGCAGAATAAATAAAGCTGGGTCAAATACTTTTTTTTATTTTAATAGATAGGTAATTAAATTTTTCATGACATTCACACTGCATATGGATTTATCTGCTCGATAAAATAGCATTTTGTCTGTTTTGTAATTTGATACTGGACATTAAAATGTAATTATTATTATAACATAAGGCTTTTGAATACCATTAATGGTTTCAGTTGTAATGAGCTAATGAAATAGGCCATCAATGGCTTTTCTTTTCATAAAGTATTTCAGTTTTAGCCCAGTGAATTCCTTTGAGTGGTTCTTCAATTTTTTATGGAATAAATGCAAATGTAGTTATACTCCATTTTAAGCTTCCATTAGACAAGTCCGACCATTCAGCCAAAGTAAAACAAAGTGTTTGCATTTTTCCCTATTTTCATGTCTTTTCTCTCTAATGTTTCCATTTTGATGTTGGAACTCAGTGGGCAATGCAGGCTATGTAAATCTGCTGCGCATTAAGTTGTGTTTACATAGTGCAAAGAAGTTTGTTTAATTTTAAAGTGCTGTCTGCTGGGACACTGATCTCCTTGAGCTGGATCTCCAGTGCTTAGCCTATAACATTCGTAAACCAGACGCAAACGTGTACAACCATTTAAAACTCAAGATGTAAAATTCTGCCATCGGTCTACACAAACTGTACTTACCAATGTAAACCTCAGACGCCAAGTTCTAATATAACTCTGGCTTTTATTCTTAGCTAGAAATAGTTCTTCCTTTTGGAACTAGTCAGTGTGAATTAGACAGAGTAGGCAGGATTTTCTGGTCCCATCAGCACCGGGCATTATGGTGAGTGGAATGGGAAAATGTGAAGAAAGGCCAAAAGTAAGTTTCACACTGGCAGAAAAAGAATTTGCAATTTTCTACTCCTGAGTTTCATGGCAGGTTGGATAGTTCATCATGCCATGGAACTGTATTTGCATCTATTTTAACATCATGAATACTCATTGAAAAGCTGCCTAGAATCATACCCCCACTGTGGATCAAATCTCCACACCAACTGAAAATTAGACTGGCATCAAATATAAGGGATGTGCACCGGGCGAGCACCACTTCACACATGAACCCGCAGCATATTAGCCCACTTTCATAGTGTTACACTCACGGCTGCTCCAAATACGTGCCAAGTCCGTGCAGGCAAGATCAGCATGAACTCAAGTGGAGGGTGGGGTCAGAACCAAAGCTTACCATGTGAGACCAGCAAGAAGGCAAGAGGAGGGGGAATGGAAAGAACTGGAAGGCAAAGGATTAACTTAGGGTGGTGAGACAAGACAAAAGGAAGGGAAGTTGCTGGAGGGCAAAAGCTTAACTGAGGGGGGTACAACTGGAGAGAAGAGAGCACAAAGACATCTGAGTGAGGGGGGTGACAGGGGAAGAGAGTGTACAGACAAATGACTGTGGGTGGTGAGGGGAGGGGGGCTGTGACAGGGGAAGAAAGCACAGAGACACATGCCCAGGGGTTATGGGTTAGGAGGGATGGAATTAGTTGGGTCCAAAAAGCATACATAGCCTTGTGCAACAGAGCTACTGGTAGTTGGGGCTAGAAAGTACAGACAGCCTTGAGCAATGAAGAAATGGGCAGTTGGGGCCACAAAGCATAGTCACGGCTGTGGATCAGTGCCACAATTTAGAAGCCTGTCATGCCTGTCCTGGTCCCAGTCCAGAGAGGGGGAGGGTCTGTCAGTCCTCTGTCAGTTGTACTCAACATGGTGGGAAGGGCATGGTCAGTCCTTTTCATACATTGTCACAGTCAGGGGAGGTATCTGCAGCCTGTAGATGGGAAACAGGTAATGTCAGGGGGCACTCGATGATCTCATGGAATCATTCCTGTAAGTCTCAGTAGAATGGGTTTCATGATGGGGAGGCTCTCAGTTCTTTATGGGGTATCAGGCCATCAACATCAAACAGTTCAATGGGGAGGACAGGGATATCAACAACTACAATGATGGGATCAAGGATTAATGGGGGAGGAAGGAGAGTTATTGCAGTAAAGGAAATTGGCACATTATGCTCCTCCAGAATGATGGGAAAGGTTTTGATACTCACAGTAAGAGGGAGCATGGGGGAGAGTTGGGATTGACGAATCTGGTCTGTTAATAAAACCTCAGTACCACCATTTTTCAAGATGATCTAATGACAGAAACTAGAAGCAGGAGTAGGCCATTCGGCCCTTCAAGCCTGCTCCGCCATTCATTTTGATCATGCATGATCACAGAATTCAATATCCTGATCCCTTTAGCCCCTAGAGCTCTATCTAATTTCTTCTTGAAATCAGACAACGTTTTGGCCTCAACTACATTCTGTGGTAGTGAATTCCACACATTCGCCACCCTCTGGGTAAAGAAATTTCTCCTCACCTAGGGGATTTTCACAGTAACTTCATTGCAGTGTTAATGTAACCCTACTTGTGACTCTAATAAATAAACTTTAAAACTTTTCCAAAAGGTTTAGCCCTTATCCTCAAACTATAACCCCTAATTCTGGACTCCCCCACCATTGGGAACATTCTTTCTGAATCTACCCTGTCTAATAGATTTTATAAGTTTCTTTGAGATCTCCTCTCATTCTTCTAAACTCCAGTGAATATAATCCTAACCAATTTAATCTCTCCCCATATGACAGACCTGCCATCCCAGGAATCAGCCTAGTAAACCTTTGCTGTACTCCCTCAATAGCAAGGACATCCTTTCTCAGATACGGACACCAAAACTACACACAATACTCCAGGTGTGGCCTCACCAATGCCCTATACCATTGCAGCAAAACATCTCTATCCCTATACTCAAATCCTCTCGCTATGAAGGCCGACATACCATTTACCTTCTTTACTGCCTGCTGTACCTGCCTGTTTACTTTCAGTGACTGATTCATGAGGGCACCAAGATCTCGCTGAGTATCCACCTCTCTCAATTTACACCCATTCAAGTAATAATATTATTGCTATTAAAGTTGATAACCTCACATTTAGCCACATTATACTGCATATGCCCACACATTCAGCTTGTCCAAATCACGCTGAAGCATCTCTGCATCCTCCTCACAGCTCACCCTCCCACCCAACTTTGTACTGTCTGCATATTTGGAGATAATACATTCAGTTCCCTCTTTCAAATCATTAATTTGTAATGGGAACAGTTGGGGTCCGAGCACAGATCCCTACGGAACCCCACTAGTCACTAACTGAATCAGAAAAAGATCTATTCATGCCAACTCTTCGCATCCTACCTGCTAACCAGCTTTCTATCCATTTCAAGACATTATCTGCAATCCCATGTTGTTTAACTTTACATAATAGTCTGTTATGTGAAACCTTTTTGAAAGCCTTCTGAAAGTCTAAATAAACCACATCCACTGGTTCTCCTCGGTCAACTCTACTGGTTACATCCTCATAGAATTCCAATAGAATTCAAGCATGATTTCCCTTTTGTACATAGTACATTCTACAAAATCAAGCTCTGTAAATACTTGCCGGGGAGGCTGTCAGGGCTTGTGGGAGGAGTCAACTACTGCACTTGTGGGCTTTGAAGGCGTGCTTTATTAATTTCTGCTTTTTCAAATATAGAGGAAAGCATAGCTGAGACAGGTTAGAAACAGTCAAATGCTGATGAAGGGAATGCGGTGCCTTAACTCATGTTGCGCATTCTTCCAAGGGTATAAACCCAATTAGGGCTATTTGTAGGATTGGCTTCCAAAGACCCTTTGTTCATCCTATGGAAAATCCCAAATGTCAGAAGGAACCAACTGAAAAGGGGCCAAGAGCCGAAATGCCTGATTCAGTCACACTTCAGCTCACCTTTCAATGGACTGTGAAACCTTCAGGAGCAGCTTAGTCTGATATCTGTCTTGCTCTCATGACCATGACTCCATTTGGAGTCTCCCAATGTCCTATGCTGCCTAGCTATGGCATTGGTCGGCTAGAAAGAAAATTGTTACACTTCATCGAGGCCTAAGGGCCCCAATCATTGACAATGAAGAGCACACATCAGATGTCTCGAAGGCTCGTTCTGATCTAATTGTAAACCTTCATATTTTCATTTCAACAATTTGACAAACACATGAAACTATTACTATGTCAATTGACCATCTCAGAGTTGGCAGATGGTTAATCTGTCTGGACTTTAGCCAGACCTTTTGGCCCAGTGCTGCATCCTCTCATGTCCAAGTCAGCTATTTGGTTTAGTCACACAGTTTTAACTATCCAGCTGGAATCACAAGCTTAACACCTTTCAATGAGCCTCAATGCTGAGAATAATGGAGTTTTAGCCTAATGCTGGGCTGATGTTCAGATGTACATGTGGACATGTGATAATGCAGCAGGTGCATGAGTGTATAAGCGCTCTGAGTTTGGGTTCATATGTAAAGTTCACTCCAGGCTTTTGGAAAGTACATGGAGGCCAATGAAAGATGCACCAACTCCATACACATCATCATTCAGTCTTCAAGATCCACATTGAGCACTGTGCAAAAGCATCAAGGGACAAAAGCAGCCTCCGGGTTCTAAATTCATGAGGCAACATTATATGAACCTCTGAAGCAGGTCTCAGAGATGCCTTTGCCAAACACAACTTTCTTAGAGGCAGATGCTTCACCCATGTCGATATTACAGAGAGAATGGTGTTAAAGACTAGACCAGAAACTCCAAGGCATTTTATGAAGTTAGCCTAGATCTTAATTTTTACATTTGATTTTGGCATTAGGGTGAGCATAAGGTGTTTCAGTCCAGATATGATTCAAGTGACCCACCAGAAAACTTTTATCAAAACAATCTTTATTTAAGAACAAACTTCAGAGATGTAAACCTAGTCTCTGGCAGCTCCCAGTTTCCAGACTTCAGAAAGGGGAGAAGAGAGACACTACTCTCTCCCAACTGAAAAGCAGCATTCAAAAAACAACTAAGCTGAGAATCTCTGTGTAAGACTAGCTATACCCAGTCACATGACCATACTTGTCAATCATCCAAATCAAACTCCAACTTTGTAAAGTTGCAGGGGAACAGCATTTGTTCAGATTAAGCAATTATGCTGCTGCAGCAACAGTACAGAATGCCGGTTGTAGACAGAGGGCCCGATTTTACCAAAACTTCGCGCCCCAATCGCGGTAAAGTTGGGCATCGGGCCTATACAGATCGCGGCTTTACCAACACCTGATTTGGGCGCGGTCCGGCCCGCACCCGAATCGGGCGGCCTGACGATTTAAATGCATTTGCATGCATTTAAATCGACTTAATGAACCACGCGCCCAGCTCTACCGCCAAATCCCACTTTATCGTCTTCTGGTCCGATGCGGATCCGCGCACTAATCCACCTGCCAAATAATAATCCGAAGTCGCCGCTGCAGCCTCCGAAGAGCGGGGTCAGAGACTGCAACGGCTCTCTGATCAAGCTCCTCCTCTGGGGGGGAGGGGAGGAGACGAGGGGGTGTGACGTATCATCCTCTGGGGGGGGTGGGAGGAGAGGGGGTGTGACCGATCATCCCCTGGCCGGGGAGGGGGGGGGGAGGAGGGAGGAGAGGGGGTGTGACCCATCATCCCCTGGGGGTGGGGGGTTGGGAGGAGCAGGGGTGTGACGTATCATCCTCTGGGGGAGGGCCGCTGCCACTCTGCGGCCGATGCCCCCTCCCCACCGGAGGAACGAATCCCTCCTCTCTGGAGTGGCCGCATACTTCAAACACCACGACTGTCATTATTCACCTCAGCGTTCCGCCTCAGCTCCCCACCGATCAGCCGCAGAGTGGCAGCGGAACCCCCTGCCCCCTTCCTCCCCACCAGTTGGTTGCAGAGTGGCAGCGGCCCACCCCCAGAGGATGATACGTCACACCCCCTCTCCTCCTTCCCACCACCCCCCCCCCCCCCCCCAACCAAATGATCTGTGTCAGAGAGCCGCTCTCTCTGCTTTTTTCTTTCGTGCCCGGGCGCGCTGCTTCAAATTTTTTTCGAACTGCACATGCGCAGTTCAGAGCTCCGATCGTTCTGGCAGTGCTAAGCCCCGCCCACAGCGCGAATCGGACCGGAGCCGGCAAAACACGTATGGGCGCGCTGGAAAGAGGAATCCGGGCTCGGATCTGTATTACTCCCAGATCCCGTCCTTTGGGCCCGATTTTACCAATCGGAGCCTGAGTGGCTTCAATAAAATGGAAGGGACTGCTAGAAACATCCTGCATAGAAACATGACTAAAATACATTTCTTTAAGGCACAGTATCGTCACAATGGTCAGGCACTGTAATGAGATTTTTCTAGACACCACCTAGTTTTCTGAATCATTCTACCTAGTCCCACTCCCTTACCTTATCCCAACAGCCTTGCAGAGTCTTTATTTTCAGGTAACAATCTGATTCCCTTCTGAATACCTCAATTAAACCTGTCCCCATCATGGTGTCAGGAATTTTGTTTCAGACATGAACCACCCTCTGGGTGAAAAGATTGTTCCTCATATCTCGTTTACTCCTTTTGCCAATTATTTTGAATCTGAATTCAGGACAAAGTTTCCACTGGGGAGGGACATTGATGGACAGAGGTAGTTGAAGGGACTGCAGGGCAAAACCTCCACTGGGGAGGGGGATTGGTGGACAGAGGTAGTTGGAGGGGCTGCAGGGCAAGACCACCACCAAGTTGGGGCATTGGTGCATAGAGGTAATAGAAGGGGCCACAGGTAAAAGCCTCCACCAGGGAGGTGGACAGAGCTTCAAGTCAGAAACATGATAGGTGAAGTTTGGGGGAGCCGTCCTATAGCTCACAGTGGGAAGAGTCTGTTATAAAGGGCTATAAGTGCGTTTGGGCCAGAATGAGATATTTTCGGTGTGAAAAAGCATTTTTGCACAGTTATCCTCGCAAAGACTCTCTTTGTCACAGTCTGGGGAAGGTGAGGGCATATCGGTCCAGACTCAGTAGTGCTCAGAATGTTGTGCACGGTTAGTGTTCACAACTCCACACACCTTGGTCCCTGAGGGTTTCTGGCATTATGCTGTATTGCAGATGGCACATTCACAGTCAGGGGAGGTATCTGCAGCTTATTTTTGGTGAAAAAGTAGTGCAGGGGCATTGGAGGGTTCTGAAAAGGGGTGACGTATATCTGACTGAGCAGGATGCCTTAAGATGGAGAGCGGGGAGATCCAGCTAGGCACCTCCCAAGATTTCTGGAATACAAAGTAATTTCCACTACAAATAAAAAGAGTTCAAGGATTTGAGCAGAAGGATTGATAATCGTTGGATGTAGGGAACCCTGGAAAATGATCTACCTCAGGCCATTTGTGACAGACAGCATGGTTTTGTAAGAGGGAGGTCGTGCCTTACAAATTTGGTGGAGTGTTTTGAGGAAGTGACAAAAACGGTTGATGAAGGAAGGGCCGTGGATGTCGTCTATATGGATTTCAGTAAGGCATTTGACAAAGTCCCACATGGCAGGTTGGTTAAGAAGGTTAAGGCTCATGGGATACAAGGAGAAGTGGCTAGATGGGTGGAGAACTGGCTTGGCCATAGGAGACAGAGGGTAGTGGTCGAAGGGTCTTTTTCCGGCTGGAGGTCTGTGACCAGTGGTGTTCCGCAGGGCTCTGTACTGGGGCCTCTGCTATTTGTGATATATATAAATGATTTGGAAGAAGGTGTAACTGGTGTAATCAGCAAGTTTGCGGATGACACGAAGATGGCTGGACTTGCGGATAGCGAAGAGCATTGTCAGGCAATACAGCAGGATATAGATAGGCTGGAAAATTGGGCGGAGAGGGGGCAGATGGAGTTTAATCCGGATAAATGCGAAGTGATGCATTTTGGAAGAAATAATGTAGGGATGAGTTATACAATAAATGGCAGAGTCATCAGGAGTATAGAAACACAGAGGGATCTAGGTGTGCAAGTCCACAAATCCTTGAAGGTGGCAACACAGGTGGAGAAGGTGGTGAAGAAGGCATATGGTATGCTTGCCTTTATAGGATGGGGTATAGAGTATAAAAGCTGGAGTCTGATGATGCAGCTGTATAGAACGCTGGTTAGGCCACATTTGGAGTACTGCGTCCAGTTCTGGTCGCCGCACTACCAGAAGGACGTGGAGGCGTTCGAGAGAGTGCAGAGAAGGTTTACCAGGATGTTGCCTGGTATGGAGGGTCTTAGCTATGAGGAGAGATTGGGTAAACTGGGGTTGTTCTCCCTGGAAAGACGGAGAATGAGGGGAGATCTAATAGAGGTGTACAAGATTATGAAGGGGATAGATAGGGTGAACAGTGGGAAGCTTTTTCCCAGGTCGGAGGTGACGATCACGAGGGGTCACGGGCTCAAGGTGAGAGGGGCGAAGTATAACTCAGATATCAGAGGGATGTTTTTTACACAGAGGGTGGTGGGGGCCTGGAATGCGCTGCCAAGTAGGGTGGTGGAGGCAGGCACGCTGACATCGTTTAAGACTTACCTGGATAGTCACATGAGCAGCCTGGGAATGGAGGGATACAAACGATTGGTCTAGTTGGACCAAGGAGCGGCACAGGCTTGGAGGGCCGAAGGGCCTGTTTCCTGTGCTGTACTGTTCTTTGTTCTTTATTAGGGAGGGGTCAAGCTACTCTGGGAGTGAGAGCTCAGCACCACTATTTTCCGACCTGGACAAATGCACATCACTAACTTAAAAAAGAGATAACATTGTAATGGTGAGAGCTCTAAGGGCTGACTGGAGAACCAGTGTGATGCACAATTGAAGGGACACCTAACTGAATAGTGTTTCATCAAATGAAAGGAGCTACACACCTGAGACATGTTTGGTGCCTTTGAGTGGCAATGCATGGAATTAGGTGAGTTAAGCACCGAGGCACATTCATGCAAGACAAATCCCTATTCCATGCACATAAAACTCCTTGTATTAACCCCTTATTCCATTCTCAAGAACCATAAAAAAGTGTTTTTATAAAAGTGTTTTATAAAAAAGACTTACGATTCTAAGTCAGCATTTGAGATGAGGAAGGGTTACTCGGAGTTTACAGCAAACAGGGATATCAACCTCATACACAATTTGGGGGAGAAATGGCATGAAGAAGAGGGATGATTGAGGGCAACATTCTTCTGAAACATTGTAAACCTTACCCAGGTTTTTGAAGTAAATCACCTAACGCTTTTCTGCATGTATTGGGCAAATTATGCTAATCGTTTGCCAGCACTATTGAATTTAACCGTAACACTTTAATTACTAGCTATTTCAAGCAATTCAGTAAGTTTATCAAATCCAGTTAAAGTGTTATTAATTGCAGTTAACTATTGACCATGAAACTGAATACCTTGGGGCAATGTCCAGGAACGCCAGGAACATTGAAGCTGCCCAAAGTTTCTACTTTCTGACTGTCCCGGTTAACAGTGCAAACATTCTGAACATCAACCAGCTGTTCACTAAATACATATGATCAAATAAATCATCATGCAATTTGGGTCAATGTAGCATCATGAAATACAGTCCCTAACTTTTTTGAAAAATTAAGATCCATGGGCTCTTAACCTCTTCAAAGTTTTCGGTCCTGGAGGTTAGTTGGATTTACCATTCACCACATATAACAAACAAATTATGTTTGTATGAACTTGCCCGCTGTATACAGTAGGGACAATCATAGAAACCCGACAGTGCAGAAAGAGGCCATCGAGTCTGCACCAACCACAATCCCACCCAGGCCTTACCCCCATATCCCTACATATTTACCCGTTAATCCCTCTAACCTACACATCTCAGGACACTAAGGGGCAATTTTAGCATGGCCAATCAACCAAACCTGCACATCTTTGGACTGTGGGAGGAAACCGGAGCACCCAGAGGAAACCCACGCAGACACGAGGAGAATGTGCAAACTCCACACAGATAGTGACCCAAGCCGGGAATCGAACCCAGGTCCCGGAGCTGTGAAGCAGCAATGCTAACCACTGTGCTACCGTGCCGCCCTTGATCAATGATCAAATCCTGTTAAGCAGTGCATTCCACTTCCTTACAACTCTGAGCTTCTCAAACCCTTGTAAGAGCTTGAAATCTTCATTTTTTAAATAGTGCGTCTGTATGAAATGTATCTTATTGCCATTTAAAAGGAGGATTAAACTATTTAAAATAAATCTCTGTTAAGGTGGCTGACAGAGGAATTTCAGCCAAGCACATTGACATATATATGAGATTTCCACCCTGTACTTTTGAAAAGATCAAAAAATCAGGTGTTTTTTTTTCAGCAATAAACATTGTATTTTCAGGGGTTGATGATGTCTTTGTTTTCATCAACACTTTCCGGCAAGCAAGCCACCTTCGAAACCCACAGGAGAGGATGATTCATACCATCAAAACAGCGGGGAAAGCCACCTTCTTCACCTCATTCACCACAGCTGCTGCCTATGCGGCAAATATATTTTCCCAGGTTAGTTAATTATAACAGATTTCATGCTGTGCAGTCTGCTAATTTATTCTATTTGTGTGATTGACATAATTCACTATTTATTTCCGTTTTCACTTTTTAACACACTAATGTTTGTTTATAATGCCAAATTCAAGGCTGTCTGGAGAATTCGGTGAAACAGAATGCTCACAAACGCCATTCCAGTTTCCCCTAACATTGAGAGCACCCCAATACAGATGAAAGTAGGTACTCACAATGCTGTGTGTACATCAAATTGTACCAGGGATGGGGACTTCAGCTATGAGAAGAGACTTGGAGAATTGTTCTCTAGAGCAGCAAAGGTTAAGGGGAAGTTTCACAGAGGCATTCAAAATTAGCAAGTATTTTTGAAGAGCTGGCACGGAGTAAATGTTTCTACTGGCAGGAGGGTGGGTAAGCAGAGGACACAGAGTTAATTGGCAAAAGAACCAGAAGGGAGATGGGATTGTCTTTCATGCAGAGTTGTAATAATTTGGAATGCACTGCCTGAAAGTGTTGGACACAGTAAGAAGTCTCACAACACCAGGTTAAAGTCAGGACCTGTCTGGAGACAATACACATCTCTTTAACCTGTGCTTAATGCTCCCTCCACCCACATTGTCTGTATCTTTAAGACCTGGCTGGTTGTAGGGATTCGCATTCTTTAAGACCTGGCTGGTTGTAGGGATTCGCATTCTAATCAGTATTCTGTAACTTGATTTTGTGTCTCTGTGCACTGTTTGAGAGCACATTTCCACTCCATCTGACGAAGGAGCAGCGCTCCGAAAGCTTATGGTATTTGCTACCAAATAAATCTGTTGGACTTTAACCTGGTGTTGTGAGACTTCTTACTGTGTTCACCCAGTCCAACGCCGGCATCTCAACATCATGAAAGTGTTGGAAGCAGTTTTAATAGTAACTATCAATAGGGAATTGGATTAATACATGAAGTGGAAAAAGTATCAGGCTTTCGGCAAAAAGAATGAATTTCATTGGATGGCTTCTCAAAGAGCCGGCATAGGCAAAGTGGGCCACGTGCATTTCTTCTGTATTTATAATTCTACGGTATTCAGTGTTGCTATTGTTAACTAATTTAATTGTGACCCCCATTGGCACAACTAAGCTTAACTTGTTCAGCCTGAACAATTTGCAGCAGCATGTTTTAGTTTTAATATCACGGCGGCCTTCAATGTTTAGTGGATTAATGGCTCAGTTGAGACCATGGCTGAATCCTCACATCTGTTTGAAAGGTTGAATGTCTCATTTTGGTTTCAAATTCATTTTCCCACATTTCATGTCATTTTGGAAAGGAAACTTGTCATTGCCAACTAGCCTGACCACATATCTGCACCTTCACTAAGATTGCCTTCTTTTACCTCCGTAACTTCACCAAATTCCATGTCTACCTCAGCTCACCTGCTGTTGGAACCCTCATCCAGGCCGTTGTTACCTTCAAATTTTCAAATTTTTACCTGCTGTTTCAAATCCCTCCACGGCCTTGTCCCCTTAACCCATAACACTCTGAGATAACTACACTCCTCAATCCTGGCTTCTCACACTTCTCTGATTTTAATTGCTGCACTGTTTGCAGCATGCATTCACCTTTTGAGGCCCTAAACTCTGAAATTCCCTCGTTAAAATGTATGCCTTCCATTAACGCCTACCTCTTTGACCTCATCTGCCCTAAAATCTTAAGTAACACTGTCAAATTTTGTTTGATAATCACTCCTGTAAAGCACTGTGGGGCTTTTTACCATTTTTACCAAAATGATTTTGTATAAATACAAGCTGTTATTGTTCTTATGAGACTCCAATCCCACACCAATATGATTGACTGAATTGTCCTCCGAAGTAGCCTAAAGTCACTCAGGTGTATCAAACTGAAATCAGTCCAAGAAGGGCCAACACCACCTCCTCAAGACAACTTGGTATGGGCAGTAAATATTGACCTTGCATGTAACACTCATAATCCAAGAAAGAATTAAAAGTATTAAATTAATTTCTTCACTTTTTTTTTACATGCCATTACAGCTTTCATTATTGCCCATATTGGGCAGGATTCTCAACCCTCGACAGACGGCCCATGGGAATCCCGATGCCCTGCAGAATGGGGCATCCAACAAAAATCGGGATTCCCAATGGGCCTCAAGGCAATCAGGATTCACCACCCACCCCACCAGCCTCTGTCAGATTCTGCCCATAGCCGGCGGCAACAGATAATTATGCAAACTCGCTAATTGTATTACAATTATCTCTCAACAGTGGGGCTGACTAGTGGGCTCCCCAAGATGAGCTCATTAGTATCCTTCAGGTGGGTGAATCCCATCTGATAGACGCTGCCAGTGCGAGCGGAAAACACTCCTGTTTTCCCGCCAACGTGGGCAGTTAGCCTACAAACAGGAGTATTCCCCCCATTTTGTATCAACATTGCACACTTTTATTGCTTTGACAGTCCCTCAGAGTCGAAGATGACTTGCTCCCACTCAGGTGAGTTTGGGGGTGGCTGAATAGTCCAACTCTGGAGCCATAGAATCTGCCACAGGTTTGGCAAGTGGTGTGAGATGAGATGGGTGAGTGGGATGTTCTGAATTCAGCACTCTCTTTCCCCTGTTTACGCTTGACCTCTGCATGCTCCATCCAGTGACGCTCGAGGTGATTGACACCTTCATGGATATTTCTTCTCCAGTTTGTGTGTTCTAATGCAAGCGATTCTCATGTGTCAGTGAGGATGTTGCACTTCTTTAGAGGGGTTTTCAAAGTGTCCTTATAACATTTCCTCCGCCCTCCCAGTGAGCGCCATTGCAGAGCTCAGAGTAGAGCACTTGTTTTGAGAGTCTTGTGCCAGGTGTGCGAACAATGTGGCTTTTCCATCACAGCTGCCTCAAAACAGGGGATAGTGGCCTGGGAGAGAACACTCACATTGGTACACCTATCCTGCCAGTGGAATTACAGGATTTTGACAAGGCAAATTTGGTGATACCTGTCCAGGGATTTGAAGAGTCTGCTGTACATTGCCCATGTTTCTGATGCATACAGGAGGATGGGGAACATGGCTGCTCTGTAGACCATGAACTAGGTGCTGGGTTTGTGGTCTTGCTTCTGCTTGCACTGCTTCTATTGCCCTGATGCTGCTCCTCTCACCCCGTTCGTGTTCTCACTGCTCGTCTTACCCTGCTGCTGCTCATCTCTCTCTCCTGTTCTTGCTGTTCCTCTCACTCTGTTGAGGTTCTCACTGTTCCTCTCACCCCGCTGCTGTTCATTATTATGTCAACGACATCAGTAATAGCATTCTTGTCTGCGCGTCAAAGATTATGGGTTCAAGCCAGGGCTGAAGTCACAATCTTGCATTGCTAGGAAGGTCAGAGCAGTTATAACTGTTCTAAAAGATTGCAATCTCAGTTATATACAGTGGTTAGTACTGCTGCCGCACAGCATCAGGGAGACAAGTTTGATTCTGGCCTTGGCTGGCTGTGTGGAGTTTGCATGTTCTTCCCGTGTCTGTGTGGGTTTCCTCCAGGTGCTCCTGTTTCCTCTCACAATCCAAAGGTATGCAGGTTAGATGGATTGGCTATGAGAGAGTTGTGAACATAAATCGGCCTTCCATCTATTGACTCTGTCTATACTTCCCGTTGCCTTGGGAAAACGGTCAACATAATCAAAGACCCTTCCCACCCCGGTTATATTCTCTTCCACCCTCTTCCATCAGACAGATGATATAAAAATTTGTAAACTCGTACCAACAGATTCAAGAACAGCTTCTTTCCCGCAATTACCAGACTTTTGAATCGACCTCTCATATATTGAACTGATCTTCTCTGCACCTTCTCTCTAGCTGTAACACTATATTCTGCACTCTGTTCCACTCCCCTCATGTGCTTTCGTATGGTATGATTTGTACGGATAGCATGCAAAGCAATATTTTTCACTGTATCTCAATACATGCAACAATAATAAATCAAATCAAATCAAATTGTCTCTTAGTATCCAAAGATGTGTAGGTTAAGCGGATTAGCCATAGTAAATGCATGGGGTTACAGGGATATGGTGGAGGGGAGGGCCAGGATGTGATGCTCTTTCAGAAAGTCAGTGCAGGCACGATGGACCGGATGGACTCTTTCTGCACTGTAGAGATTTTATGGTTCTCTAATTCTAAATAGTTATTATGTATATGCCATTCACATTCAAACAGTTGTAAGTTGTTCTGTTCATGTTCAGAAGTTCAGCATCTGTCTATCAATTAGTAACTTAGATAATAGGCTGCTAATTGTATTAATTGAGGTTACATACATATAGGTGGAGGGCATTGATCGGATGGTTCCTGGAGCACATGTAAAGAGACACTTACTAACCTGAGGGTAAAGTGCAGTCAGGAGATAGATGTAATTTTTCACTCTGTGAATAAAACTATTCCAAGCTCTGGTTTCTTTGACGAAGGGTCATCTGGACTCAAAACATCAGCTCTTTTCTCTCCTTGCAGATGCTGCCAGACCTGCTGAGATTTTCCAGCATTTTCTCTTCTGGTTTCTTCCTTTATCAACTGACTATCTGGAGTATAACACAGGCATGGTGCATTTCACCAGTGTTGCTTTGTTTCTTATATTTTGTTAAATTTGAGAGTATATTGTTTGAAAGTAACTTTTCTGGAATTGTTAATGTGAAGATTGTTAATGCTGGATGATTGTTTTTAATTTGATGAGCAGTATCAACAACATACCCTCCTCAAACAGGAATTGAAGAGTTACATTCAAAATAAAGACCCCTCTTTATTGCTCCAACTTAATGTCTTAGTCCTCATTTCAGAGTGGCCCTACAAGTTCATCAATAAGATATTTTCATTTTCTAGAACCAGCTACAATTCAGCTACTTCCCTGTTGCTGTCAGACTTTTGAATGGACTTATCTTGCATTAAGTTGATCTTTCTCTACACCCTAGCTATGACTGTAACACTACATTCTGCCCTCTCTTGTTTCCTTCTCTATGAACGGTATGTTTTGTCTGTGTAGTGCGCAAGAAACAATATTTTTCACTGTATGTTAATACATGTGAAAAATAATAAATCAAATCAAATCAGAATTGTGGCCTCACTGAGCAACCTGCCAATTTAGCCCTGAACCATGATCTGTATGTTTATCCACTCCAGGAAATGCAATGTGCCTGCTAAAGAAGCATTTCATGTACTGAACCTTATCCCAGCAGGGGAGGAAACCAGTCTGGCTAGATTTTAATTAAGGATAGCATGTTGATTTGGTACCCAGATTATTCTATTTTCAGTACTGACTCGTGGCTGATTTGACCTGTGTTACTATTTAAAATCTTTAATAATAGCCCTGTTTTGTTCCTACCAGATCCCAGCAGTCCATGACTTTGGACTGTTCATGTCTTTGATAGTTGCTTGCTGTTGGGTGGCTGTTCTATTCATCATGCCAGCTGCTCTCTGCATTTGGAGTCAATACATTTCACCTTTAGAGATATCCTGCTTCTCCAGGTAGGGGCCTTTTTTAAAAATTTCTTCTGTATGTATTTAACAAGGTGAAATGTGGGCAGTGCTAAAGAACATGAACATAACCTTGTGGGTGTACTTTTTTAGTACATGTTGTAATGAGGGAGGTCTTGTGGCACAGTAGGTAGCGTCCCTGCCTCTGAGCCAGAAGCTCTGAGTTCAAACACCACTCCAGGGATTGATGGCTAAGGAAGTTCATTCATAACGATCCTTTCTCCTGCTTAGGTGCCCAAAGGTTTTGCAGCACTATTTGAAGAACAGCAAGGAATTTTCTGGTCAGAATTCCTCCTTCAAACTCCTCATGTTTAAATCACTCCATGGCCCCACTCCTCCTATCTCCCTTCAGGGTGTGTCCACCAACATTATAAACTTCCAAGAACACCCAATTCTGGATTTGTGCATTTTTCTGTCACTTTGTTCCATCATTGGTGTCAGTGCCTTCAATCATGTAGGCCCTAATCACTGGAAATTACTCCCTACACATTTATTTTTGTCCACTTGCTCTCATCCTTTAAGGTATTCATTGGTCAAGCTTTTTATTACTTGTCCTAATAGCCCCTTTGGCTCAGTGTCAATTTTTTGGCTGATTGCCTTGGGGCATTGTGCAATATTAAAGAGTTTAAGGAGTTATATAAATACAAGTTGTTAAAATAGAAATTAAATACAATCTTAACAATACCCAGAGGTAAACTCTTCTGCTAAATTCTTCAAATTACATAACAACTAACTTGAAAGATTGCAAAATGGTTGAAGCACACAGGACAAATCAAGCGGTGTGTTCATTTATAAAATATTGATGAGCATTAAACCTTACACTTGTATTATCTACATGAATTATTTATCTGAATGCAAGGCCTGAGGACTGAGTGTTTCAGAAACTAGAAAAGCACCTCACATTTGATAAAAATGGAAATAAATAGAATATCATAATTAACCAGTCAAGAATATAAAAAGATAGTAAGAGCTTTTATGAGTACACAAGGGAGGAGAGTAGCTAAAGTAAACTTTAGTCCCCTAGAGGTTGAGGCAGGAGAAATTATCATGAAGAATTTGCAGAGACATTGAACAAATGTTTTGTGTATGTCTTCACAAATCAGAAATGGAGGGTAACCAAGGGGCTACTAAAAAAAAAAGGGAACATAAGGTCATTCATATTAACAAGGGAAAAAGTATTAGAGAACCTTAATGGACTAAACTCTAAGAAATCCCTTGGAACTGATGGCCTACGTCCTCGAGTTCTAAAGGAAGTAACTGCAGTGGATGTGCTTCATTACAGTTTTCCAGAATTCCCTAGTTTGTAGAACAATCTCAGCAGATTGGAAGTTAGTCCACTGAGCAAAGTGTTTTTGGCTGCACAACCAGATGTGCAAGGGTAAATTGGCTCCCCTTTAATCAACCTTCTTGGTTGGTCGCAACAAAAGTTTTAAATTTATTTTCCACGAGGATGTGTCCTTTTTAAATCAGAACCTATTTATCTTTTAAGCTGTGAACAATAAGGAGCTAATCACACAAGGTTTTTTTTTGAGTCAGTGAGAGCAAATTTATTAACCCTTAAACCTGAGAAACCAGCTTAAAAATACAACATCAAGCATGCAGCCATCATATAATTATTAGGGCTCACACAATTAAACAGATATGATAAATAAAGGGAATTAAAGTACAGTAATTTTTTTTAAAAAGGTTAGTGTCTTTGAGGTATAGATTTAAACGTTGTGGCCATTTTGGGTTAGCTGTTTTATTGGATACAGTCAGCTGTTGCAATTATTATGTGATCTCTTTACGGTGGCATAGTGGTTATCACTGCTGCTTCGCAGCATCAAGGACCCAGATTTGATTCCAGTCTTGGGTGACTATCTGTGTGGAGTTTGCACGTTCTCCCATGTCTGCATGGGTTTCCTCCGGGTGCTCCAGTTCCTTCCACAGTCAAAGGTATGCAGGTTAGGTGGATTGACCATGCTAAATTGCCCCTTAGTGTCCCAAGGTGTGTAGGTTATGTGGATTAGCCGGGAAAATACGCAGGGTTATGGGGATAGGGCGGTGGGTGAGCCTGGGTAGGATGATCTGTCAGAGGTTCTGTGCCGATTTCAGTGGGCCAAATAGCCTCCTTCTGCACTGTAGGGATTCTATGATCTTGGTTTACTGGTAGTTTTCTGGCAGAAATTGCTTCTTGAACCAAGCAACATGCTTATTCCGAGAGAAAGAGAGCAGTCCTCAGCTTGTTTCCTCTGTTAAAGAATTTCTCTACACCACCTGTGTCATTTGCCATCTCTCTCTCTCTCTCTAATGCAGTTTGGGAACCTAGCGTTGTGGGAAATTTACCACTTCGGAGTCAGACTTGGAGGTTCAACAAAACAGTTTTATTTCGGACAAAGCTTTGGGAGAAAGCACTGGTACTCCGCAGTACTTGGCAGCTACCTTTTCAACTACACAATGGTAGTTGAGCATCTCTTATACTTTTTAGGCAATAGTCAGTACGGACATTAGCCGTTAACACATCGTTACAAATTGAGTAGACAGATACGGACATCGACAGTTAACACATCGTTACAAGCAGACAGGTATGGACATGGACAGTTAACACATCATTGTACATAGAATGGATACATTCATGCAGTTATGTCCTCTATCAATGACTGGTTTCGATATACATACATTTATGTCCCCATCAGTGGCTGATCTTGTTACATTTATGCATTTATGTCCCCATCAGTGGCTGACCTTGGTATCAAACTCATTGTTCTGGGTCTGCTCTTTATCTCAGGTCTTAAAGTGCCTCAAGGTCTGACCAGTTTCCTGCAGCAATTCAGATACTGCAGGTTTTAACTCTTGGTGTAATTTCTGTGCCCAAAGTCGGTGCCTTTTAATGTCCCTTCCCAGAGTCCATTTTGTGTGCCAGCTAACCATTTTGTGTCCATCACTTTAATTTCACCATAACACTAGGATAGTGAGTGGGCTGCATGAGTGACCCTCATTTTTCTCAGTGGGCTGCAAGTTTGAAAATGGCAATGTGCACTAACCAATACCCCATGAATAAGATTAAATACATTTAATACACACTGAATATTTCATACTGTGTTACAGAAAAAGCTAAATCATTCATATATAATTAATAATATATTCAAATGGGAGAAATATTTACACTCATCTTATATATATTGCAATTTACTGTGCTTGTGAAAACTAGTACCAGCTACAACTAAACATTCCTGTTTGCGTTATGTATTAGCGATTTGGACGTGAATGTGGGGGACCATATTGGGAAATTTGCAGATGACACAATGATTGGCCAAGTAGAGGATAGCTATAATCTCCAAAACAATATAGATGGGTGAATGGAGTGGGTGGTAAAGTGGCAAATAGATTTACACAGAGAAGCGTGAGGTCATGCATTTAGGGAGGTCAAACAGTTACAGGGAGTACACAATAAATGGGAATATACTAAGAGGGATAGAGGAAGTGAGAGATCTTGCTGTACAAGTACACAGGTCCCTAAAGGCAGCAGTTCAAGTAGACAAACTTGGAAAGAAGACATATGGAATGCTCTCCTTCAATGTCAGAGATATAGTGTATAAAACCAAGGGCATAACATTGGAATTGTATGAAACACTGGTGAGGCCAGAATTGTATGTCGTTCTAGTCGTGTTTTAAAGTTCGAAGTTTATTTTAATGTCACAAGTAGGCTTACATTAACACTGCAATGAAGTAACTGTGAAAATCCCCTAGTCACCACACTCCAGCACCTGTTCGGTACACTGAGGGAGAATTTAGCATGGCCAATGCACCTAACCAATTCGTCTTTTGGACTGTGTAAGGAAACCGGGGCATCCAGAGGAAACAGCCACGTGCAGACTCCACACAGACAATGACCCAAGCCGGGAATTGAACCTAAGCACCTGGCGCTGAGGCAGCAGTGCTAACCACTGTGTCACCATACCACCCTATAGGAAGTACATATATTTACCTCTAGCTGTATTTACATGTCACATTGGCGAGGTTTACAACAGATTCACCCAGACTTGAACCTGTCATAGAATTCCCCCTGAGGGCGTAAAGTTGATTATAGCCCCTGTGGGAGAGAGAGAGACATGGCAAGGAAATGGTCTGTAACACTGTCCCTAGGCACAGGTTGGCTCCAATCTCACTCTGCCAACCTGCGCAGGGGGCAGTGCCTGGGGGTGGACTTGAATGGGAGCCTCATGGGGAAGGGATTAATTTATTTGTGGTGGTATGAAAGCAGGCGAGGGAGCTGTGGATGCCAGTGATAGCTGTTTGAGTGGGGTATTGGCAGGAAGGGGTCCGATGCAGGGAAGTGGGGAGTGCCAGCATTAATTGTTTGTTTCAGTTGCGGGGTGGGGTGTATTGAATGCCGGCTCTGATCATGGGGTGGGGAGATGGGGGGAATGCCGACTCTCATCGCAAGGATGAGGCGGAATGCCAAATCTGCGGGTAGCAAATGGAGAGAGGTGGTCAGACTGCAGGCTCAGACCCCACAGGCAGAAAAGAAATGGGTGACCACCAGGCAGAGCAAGATGACTAGACAGACAGTGCAGGAATCCCCTGTGGCTATTTCCTTGCAAAAACAGATATGCTGTTGTGATACTGTTGGGAGCCTTTCAGGGGATAATAGCAGCAGTCAAATTTGTAGCACCATGATTGACTCTGCTGCACAGGGGAGGAGCAAAAGGCATAGAAATGCAATAGTCATAGGGGATTCAATTTTGTTGGGGGAATAGATAGACGTTTCTGTGGCCAGAAACTCCAGGATGTTATGTTGCCTCCCTGGTGCTAGGGTCAAGGGTGTCTCAGAGTGGTTGCAGGACATTCTGAAGGGAGAGGGTGAACAGCCAGTTGGCGTGGTACAGATTGGTATAAACGACATAGGTTAAAAATAGGGATGAGGTCCTAAAAACAGAATATAGGGAGCTAGGAAGCAAGTGAAAAGTAGGACCTCAAAGGTAGTTATCTTAAGATTTACTACCGGTGCCACGTGTTGGTCAGAGTAAAGGCAGCAAGATACATAGGATGAATACGTGGCTGAAAAGATGGTCTGAGGGGGAGGATTTCAGATTCCTGGGGCATGGGGGGGGGGGGGGGGGGGGCGGTGGGGGTCCTTGCTGGAGTGGTTAGGGAGGATTTAAATTAGTATGGCAGGGGGATGGGAACCTATGTAAAGATTCAGAACATGGAGAACCAAAAACTAGAGAAAAAGACAGCAAGGAGAATAAGCAAAGTGATTGGCAAAGAAATCAGGTAAGGACGTACTAAAAAATAGTAGGAACAGGACAAGATATATTAAAAGGACTAGCCTTAAGGTTTTGTACCTGAACGCTCAGAGCATTTGAAATAAAATGGATGAATTAGTTGGGCAGGTAGAGGTAAATGGATATGACATTGTTGGAGTTATGGAGACATGGCTCCAAGGAGATGAAAGATGGGAACTAAACATTGAGGGCTATTCAGTGTTTAGGAAGGACATACAGAATGGAAAAGGTGGTAATGATGGGAGTAGCATTAGGTGGGAAATCAGATGCATGTGATTAAGGAGCATTTATGATTACGGGTGACTTTAATCTGCACATATATTGGGTGAGCCAAATTAGTCACGGTACAATAGAAGGAGAATTTCTGGAGTGTATACAAGATGGTTTCCTGGACCAATACATTGAGGAACCAAGAAGAGAACAGGCCATCTCAGACTGGGTATTGTGCAATGAGAAAGGATTAGTTGTGAGAGAACCCTTGGGGGATCAGTGATCATGATATGACAGCATTTTTTATCAAGGTGGATAGTGAGGTAGTTGATTCTGTGACCAGGGTCCTGATTCTTAGTGAAGGTAACTATGATGATATGAGCATATGTTGGCAAAGATGGACTGGGAAACATTACAGAAAAGAAGGGCAGTGGACAAGCAATAGCTGGCATTCAAGGAATGAATAGGTGAACTCAAAGTTGTTTATTCCTACTTGGTGCAAGAATGGAAAGGGAACTGTAGACAAACCATGGCTTACAAGGGAGATTAGAGAATTAGAGGCTGCCAGAAAGCCCCGGTATGATACATGGAGAAGATGGGGCACCTGGAAGGAGGTCAAAGTGGTCTACATCCTGATAGTGCCCACCAGAGTGTGGCCATGAATGCATGATTGAGTGCAAAGCTGGCAGGGCCTGCTGGACCAAGGTCTCCATGGTAATTGCCAATCTTCCCATAGTGACCTCAAAGTGCTCACATGTCGGAGCCACACAATCAAACAGGACATAGAAGGACTCTTCCATTGTTCACTCTACTCTGAGTGAAACTCTGCCCAATGTACTGCTGCTTCCCATTGTATTTCCAACAGTGAGATGTCAGCTGCTTCCAGAGGCAGTTCATCTGTCTGGGACCGAACAGGTGACTGGTCTGCAGCAGACCTCGAGTGCCAGAGACCTCAGATGTCCCTGTCTCCAACTGCTGTGGGAAGGTGTCTGTGAAGTATTCTCCAGAAAATGACACAGAGCCTAACTTTGAATTACACCCCTGCAGGGAGGGTGCGGGTGAGCTCAGTGACGGCTTTTCCTGAGCCCCCTCATCCTCAGACTGTTTGAGGCTCAGGACTGCTGGGCCAGTAGTTGGCTGTGATCTGCTTTTCCGTGCAAAAGGACAGTTTTAGTGGATGAGCTGAAGCAAATTCAGAATATATTACACTCACTTTGAATTGCAGGATTGGGTGAAGTAATGGAGCTGAGATCCATGCCAGGTTGTTGTTAGAGACCAGGCTCTGTATCACTATAGGAGTGATCTCGGTACTTGCTGGCAAGCTTTGCAGCAGCCTCTTCGAACTAGGTGAGGCCATTGATCATTCCTTCCCCTTGTCTGGCTTCCTCTCAATTGTGCACAAGTTTGGCCTGTATTGGGGCAAAAGAAAGAGATGTGATGCGAGGGGATGGAGCAGTCGCTGGGTGAAATGCATGTCCCCTTTGTGTGATGTGCCTTACCCAGAAGGGACAGAGATTGAAGTTGGAGAAACAAGAGAGATGTTGTGGTGGTGGTGTTGTGAATGTCCTGTTGAGAGAGTGAGTATTTATATATCTATCTGCGAATGGATCAGACATGTTGACCTCCTAAACAACAACCTTCTAGTCTGGAGAAATGAGGTTGGTGTGCTTTTTTTTTTTGAGCCATTCCTTGGGTATTGGGTCATTGGGTGACCATGCCATTGGGTCTGCAGTCCCCAAAAAAGGACCTTAAGGGCACTGTAAGGCGATGCTGCTGCCTTTTTAAGGATGCTAGCCTTTTGCCTTTGGGTTCCAAACATCCTGTATGATCTTGTGAAGACACGTACTGGAGAGAGTGATATAAATGTGCTAGACTAGTATTTAAATATAGTGCTGGGACCTTAGAACCTACCAGCTGAGGGTGGGCTGACAAATCAGCTACAGGCCTACCAGGAAAGTTGCCTCTGCATAATTAATAAGGTTCTGAGTGCTGAATCTGGCGCAAGATCCCACTATTCTGGGTCAGTGGGGCAGTCACCACTGGAGCCACCTGCCACTGCACATAGTCTCAAATGGGAGAATTCTGTCCTTTGTTATGGAATGCTGCATTCTTGCAATCCCTGGTTATGTGACTGCTGTCACTACCCAGAAAGCAGTTGCCTGAATATGGAATCCACTGGTGATTAAATCACTGAACAGCTGAAAGAATATTATTATATTCTAATGACCCAAAATATGAGCGTAACATTAAAAAACAGATTTGAAGTCAGTCAGTGTAAAATAATTATACTCTACAACTCAAGGAGGAGGAATAATTCTTTCAAGAAAAGATCACATATGCATTTCAGACTGTCTCTCCAGATGGCTGTTGCCTCCTTTGAGTGTTACTCATTTTGATATAGATGCTTTAATAATTTTCTTCACAATATTCCTGAAATCGAAGTGGCTTTGTTGAATACTCATTGCCAACTCTGTAGAACTGGAAAGGACCAAAACATTTTTTGAGCAATTTTTTGCAAATCACTTTGAAATGTATTCTTGCATTATTCACAGATGGCATCATCACACATGAATCACAGGATGTTTCCTTCCCTTGAAACTAAAAAAATGTTTGTCATACACTTGTGGATATAAAAGTACAACCTGTGTCGTTGTATTTGATGCACTACTAATAGGTATCTTGTTTTCTGAACTAACAATGTTTCTTCTCAAACATAGGGCTCCACCATTGATGCAAGAACTTTATTTTTTGACTGTAGAAAGTTTTTCAGTAAGGTTTTTTACCCAATATCTTGAACATAGTTACAACTTCAAAAATGAAGGACCTGTAATCAGGGATATAAATGATTTGGTTAAAATAACAGTATTTGTTTGCAGTATAGGAGTATGATAATAGCAGTAAATCTACCTGTGATTAGTTTTATCAGTGTAAAGAAAGAGAAATGTTTCTGTGCCTTGCCAGCAGTCTGCGGGTTAATACAAACTCCACTCCCATTCACGTTTTTTTAAATGTCCTGATTTTTCCTATTTATTTAAAATGTGTTAATAATGCCCACTGAGAAATGATTACTGCAGTTGCTAACTTATAGTCTTATATAATCTCACTATAATTATGAGCAGTAGAAACTGTTTCTGAAAACAAAAACAGAAATTGCTTATTACTCAATTATTCACAAATAACCACATTTGTCATAGTTTGGAAAGCAATGGACCTGAACTTCCTCAGAGTTGCAATCAAATTCTGAATGCCAGTTTTGTATCTCAACATTTTTTGGATCCTGTCTCTTGTAACCTTTCGATTCAGGCACGGGGTGGGTGGCAGGGGTTTAGCACTGCTGCCTCACAGCGCTGGATGCGATTCCAGCCTCGGGTGATTGTCTGTGGAGTTTGCACATTCTCCCTATATCTGCGTGGGTATCCTCCAGGTGCTCTGGTTTCCCCCCACAATCCAAAGATGTGCAGGCAAGGTGGATTGGCCATGCTGAATTGCCCCTTCGTATTCCAAGATGTGTCGGTAGATGGATTATCCATGGGAAATGGATGGGGTTGCAGGGATAGGGCAGGGGAGAGAGTCTGGGTAAGATACTCTGTCAGGGAGTCGGTGCAGATCTGATGTGTCAAATGGCCTTTTAAGCACTGTAGGGATTCTATGATTCTTAGATGAGAGGGTGGCTGTGAGTCTGACCTGGTGAGGGGAGTGGGAGAATCTTGCAAGTTGGTGCATTCCCATCAGGGAGTGTAGTTCCTTGGTTGTGGGGAGAGCCCTGTGGCAGAGACAGTAGTTGGGAAACCCTGGGGATGCAGGGGAGTAGTTGGGGGGAGAGGATGGGGGTGTTGGGGCAGACCCCAGGGGGGAGAGGGGGTGGGTAAGGGAACTAAAGGAGTGTTTGGGGAAGGGGGGCACTGTGCAGACTAGGCAGGGTGGGAGAGTAATTTGAGGCCTGTGGGAGACCTCTGGGAGTTTGGGGGTGTAATGGGAGTCCCATTTCTGAGTAACTATTGATGTAAACCAGCTGGACCCATTCAAAGGTTGTAATTTAAATTGCATTTCTCGATGGTCTCAATTCTTTGCCATTTTGATACTAAATTGAACCTTTTTTCTATTTTCTGAAATGAGAAAAGATCATTAGACCCAATTAAGGTTTTATAGATTAGATCAGAGTAAACCCCTTTACAAACATTTGTACATTTAGTTCCTTTGGTCTACAGCAACCCATCAAATTGTCTCTTGAACCCTGTAAGTAATGTGTGTAAGATTTGACCCCTTGCACAAAGAGATTCTAGGATGTTTAGTTTCAAAACATAAAAGTTTTATTAACAACCTACAATGCAAGAGTATGATAGCATACTAAATGATCTAGCTCTGTCATTATTCAACCCACTCTGCTGGTAGCAACAAGGTTTAATCTAACAAGACTCCCTTCCCTGAGAGTACCTCTTCCAGACCCTATTGTTGTTATTTAAAAATTAGCCACTTTAACCAGGCTTTCTGGAGTTAAGATGGGGTAAATTTATAAACGACTAAAAAAGTAAGGTGAAAAATGGTAAAATACACATGTATATGCATTCATTTGGAATAGAAGTGGGAATTGACTCCAATAGTAAGTAAATATAAATTTGAGTATTGCCCTGCAACTATCCAAAAAGAGGTGCACACGCAAAACCAAGTTGCTATTTATTGTTCTTCTCATAACACACAATGTTGGTCACTCCTACAAATTGTCTGATTTGTCTGATACCAAGTAAATGTTTGGAAAATGCATAACATAATGGGTAGTCAAATCTTCCCTTCACAATGCTGTCATGACTCACCTTAATGAACACACACAAATCATGCTACAGAACTCATAATTTTCTAATGACGTGTATAGCAGAGAAAACTATTTCACTTAACTTTTGAAACTCTTCCTACCTCCATCTCCTAATTTGTATGTATGTTTCTATATGTTCATGATTCTGGAAAGGGAGAGTTTGCATAAAGGCATGAAGAGGACGTTTTGAAATTGCCTTTTAAACGGTTCCCTCATGCAGACCAGGATTCATGTCTCTGTGGAGGAGCTATGAACCACGAATCTTTAAAAACTTTGTCCGACTCCATTAAAATTGCAGAGAAATAGGGGATTCCTTTCCCTGCAATGGAGTGGGCCAGGGTGGAAGTGCCAGTTGTGGGCATCTGACAGAAACCAAACAGCAACCCTTAAAGGCACTGCCGAAAATCAGATATCCCAGGAATGGGGTTGGGAGTCCCAGAATCGGGACCTGCCAAGTCATCCTGTTTTGGTGAAAATTCTGGTCAGACTATTTAAAAAAGATGCAATCAGTCAACAGCTGAAGGTCTCTAACTCGACCTGCCAAGATTAACACTATTCAGCAGAAAGCTCGTAAAATTCTTTCTTGCAAAATCTAATTGTACAGCGGTCTTCTCTGTTCAATATATTTGAAAGAAATTCCACCTGACTTCCTCCTTTTTCATTTTAATTTGTGTCCTTTGGTTTTTGAGAGCTATAGTGCCATAGTAAATTTGATTGAGGTGGGAGCTTGGCTTTTTAATTAAATATTGATGCTAATTATGATGTCTCATTGATATTAAGGGTTTTATTAGAAGTAATGAAGATGGACTCTCAAGGCAACTGGCAAATCTCAGTTCAACTTTCAGGAAGTAAAACTTGGAAGAAACATTTTGCTTTATATTGTATGTTAGTCCTGAAGGATACAGTTAAGCTTTTGAGGTGAGTTGAGAGGGACCTTGACATCAGGACAGTATTCAAATGAGCGTGGCATCAAGGAGCCCTAGCAAAACGGGAGTCAATAGGAATCGGGGGCAATAATTCTCTACTGATTGATTGTGGGTATTGGAGGTCAATTCCAGGACATCGCTGCAGGAGTTCCTCAGGGTAGTATTCTAGGCACAACCATCTTCAGCTGCTTCATCAATGACATTCCTTCCATCATAAAATCAGTAGTGGGATGATTGCTCAATGTTCAACACCTTTTTGCAACTCCTCAGATACTGAAGTGGTCGATGTCCAAATGCAGCAAGACCTGAGCAATATCCAGGCTTTAGCCAACAGGTGGCAAGTAACCTTTGCGCCACACAAATGCTAGGCAATGACAATTTAGAGAATCTAACTATCGCCTCTTGACATTCAATGGCATTACCATTGCCAAATCTCCCCACTATCAACATCCTGGGGGTTACCATTGACCAGAAACTGAACTGGACTAGCCATTTAAAAACCATGGCTATAAGAGCAGGTCAGCAGCTCAGAATCCTATGGCAAGTAACTCACCTCCTGACTGCCCAAAACCTGTCCACTATCTACAAGACACAAGTCAGGAGTGCGAAGGGGTCCTCCACTTGCCTGGATTAGTGCATCTCCTGCAACACTCAGGAAGCTTGGCACCATCAAGGTGAAAACTGCCCGCTTGATGTCACCCCATCCACAAACATTCACTCCATCCACCACCAACACACAGTGGCTGCAGTGTATACCATCTACAAGATGTACTGCAGGAACTCAATAAACCTCCTTAGACAGCACCTTCCAAATAAACGACCACTGCCATCTAGTAGGACAAGGGCAACATACACGTGGGAACACCACCAACTACAAGTTTCCCTGCAATTCATACACCATCTTGACTTGTAAATATATCACCATTCCTTCACTGTTGCTGGATCAAAGTTCTGGAACTCCCCCCTTAGCAGCACTGTGGGTGTGCCTGCACCACATGGACAGCAGCGGTTCAAGAAGGCAACTAACCACCACCTTCTCAAGGATAATTAGGGATGGGCAATAAATACTTGTCTAGCCAGTGACACACACATCCCATGAATGATTTTTATTTTAAGTCCAGTCCTGACTGACTTAAAGTGCTGGTGAGAGAGTGATTGAATTATTTATTTATTTAATTAGTCAGTTAGTGTGTGTTTGTTTTTGGCCTTTACTTTTGTAGTAGTATTTTTCTTAAGTTTAAAGTGAAAACTGGAAGTGGGCTGCTAAGGAGTCTGGGAAGGGTTTTTTAAGCGCGCAAAGTATAAAAGGTAGGCTGCAGTATACAGCGGGCAGTGTCGGGAGCGGGCAGTGTAGTGAGTGGGAAGCTGAGTGAAAGCTGTCAGGGCTTTGGCTCACAGGGCTTAGGCAGAAAGGGCGAGGCAAGGTAAGTTATTTTTTATCCAAACCTATATAGGATAAGGGTAACTATGAATGATAGGCCAGTTCGGTGCTTCCGGTGTGGGATGTGGGAGTTCCTGGAAACACCTAGCCTCCCGGAGGACCACATTTGCGCCAGGTGCGTGGAACTGCAGCTCCTGAGGGACTGCGTCACGGAACTGGAGCTGCAGATTGCTGACCTTGGTCTAGTCAGGGAGAATGAGAGAATAATTGACATGAGTTATAGGGAACTAGTTACACCGGGGCATCGGGAGGAAGACACGTGGGTCACAGTTAGGAGGAGTAAAGGTCAGAAGGGTAATGTACCAGAGAGTACTCCAGTGACTGTCTCTCATAATAGGAAGGGCTCGGCGACAGGTGTGAGAGGGGAGGGGAGTGAGCAATTAGTGGAGGGGTCACCTGTGGTTGTCCCCCTCCAAAACAAGTATATTGTTTTGGATAGTGTGGAGGAGGATGACTCTCCAGGGGTAAGCCACAGTGACCAGGTCACTGGCACAGAGTCAGGCTCTGTGGCCCGGAAAGGAAAGAGAGGGGTTAGGAGAGCAATAGTGGTGGAGGATGCGTCGGTTAGAGGCACGGACGGGCGATTCTGTGGGTGCGAACGGGACTCCAGGATGGTAGTCTGCCTACCTGGTGCTGGGGTAATGGATGTCACCGAGTGGATAGGAGGCATCTTAAAAGGGGAAGATAAAGAAACGGATGTCATTGTACACATTGGTGCAAATGACGTAGATAGGAAGAGCAGGGGGATCCTACGAGAGCAATTCAGGGAGTTGGGAAATAGACTAAAAGGTAGGGCCTCCAGGGTGGCCATCTCTGGGCTGCTCCCAATGCCTTGTGCCAGTGAGGCTAAGAATAGGGAGTTAGTACAATTGAATGCTTGGCTAAAGGACTGGTCCAGGAGGGAGGGCTTCATTTTGCTAGATCAATGGGAAGTTTTCAGGAGAGGATGGCACCTGTACAAGAAGGACGGGTCACAACTAAGTTGGAAGGGCACGAATATCCTGGCTGGGAGTTTTGCTAGTGCAGTTCAGGGGGGTTTAAACTAGTATGGCAGGGGGGTGGGGATCAAAATATTAGGTCTACAAGTGTAGAGGCTGAGGACGAGCTTGGGGCTGGGACAAGGCTGGCAAAGAAGAAGAGCACTCTGGGGGAGGATGACCTCACTGGACCTAGAGGTCTGGAGTGCTTATACTTCAATGCAAGGAGCGTAGCAGGTAAGACAGACGAACATAGGGCCTTAGTGCTCACGAGGAATTTCGATGTGGTTGCGGTGACAGAGACTTGGTTGAAAGAGGGACAGGACTGGCAGCTGAATATTCCGGGGTACAAGTGTTTTAGGCGAGACAGAGGAGGGGCCAAAAGAAGTGGGGGAGTAGCAGTATTAGTTGGAGAGCATATTACAGCGGTGCAGAGGGAGGACAATTCAGAGGAGTCGTGTAACGAGTCACTCTGGGTGGAGCTTAGAAACAGGAAGGGCGCAGTCACTATGTTGGGGGTATACTACAGGCCAAGGGAAGTGGCGCAGTCACTATGTTGGGGGTATACTACAGCCCAAGGGAAGTGGAAGAACGGATATGTCAGGAGATACTGGATAGGTGCAGGAAAAATAGGGTTGTTGTAGTGGGAGACTTCAATTTCCCTGGTGTAGACTGGAAATCGCTGAGAGCTGGGACTCTGAATGGGGAGGAATTTGTAAAATGCGTACAGGAGGGTTCTTTGGAATAATATGTAGAGAGCCCGACTAGAGAGGGGGCTATACTGGACCTAGTACTGGGGAATGAGCCCGGTCAGGTCTTCAAAGTTTCGATTGGGGAACATGTAGCAAATAGTGACCACAATTCTGTTAGCTTTAGGATAGTGATGGAAAAGGATGAGTGGTGTCCCAAGGGTAAGGTGTTGGATTGGGGAAAGGCTAACTTTAGTGGGATTAGGCAGAAATTGGCAGCTCTTGATTGGGAGAGGCTGTTTGAGGGTAAATCCACATCTGGCATGTGGGAGTCTTTTAAGGAACAGTTGTTAGGGCTGCAGGACAAGCATGTGCCTGTAAAAAAGAAGGATAGGAAGGGTAGGATTCGAGAACCGTGGATAACCAGGGAAATTGAGGGACTGGTCAAAAAGAAAAGAGAGGCGTATGTTAGATCCAGGCAGCTAAAAACGGAGGGAGCTCTGGAAGAGTACAAAGAAAGTAGGAAAGAACTCAAACGGGGAATTAGAAGGGCAAAAAGGGGTCACGAAATGTCCTTGCAGACAGGATAAAGGAGAATCCCAAGGCATTTTATTCATACGTTAGGAACAAAAGGGTTGTCAGGGAAAAAATCGGACCTCTCAGGGACAAAAGTGGGGAATTATGCTTGGAGCCCAAAGAAGTTGGGGAGATCCTAAATGAATACTTTGCGTCGGTGTTTACAAAGGAGAGGGATGGGTTGACTGGGAGTGTCTCGGAGGGGAGTGTTGAACCGTTGGAGAAAATCTCCATTACAAGGGAGGAAGTGTTAGGTTTGTTAGAGAATATAAAGACTGACAAATCCCCAGGGCCTGATGGAATCTATCCAAGGCTGCTCAGGGAGACGAGAGATGAAATCGCTGGGCCTCTGACGCAAATCTTTGTCTCGTCACTGGACACAGGTGAGGTCCCAGAGGATTGGAGGATAGCTAATGTGGTCCCGTTATTTAAGAAGGGTAGGAAGGATGGCCTGGGTAATTATAGGCCGGTGAGCTTGACGTCCGTGGTGGGGAAGTTGTTGGAGAAGATTCTTAGAGATAGGATGTATGCGCATTTAGAAAGGAATAAACTCATTAACAATAGTCAGCATGGTTTTGTGAGAGGGAGGTCATGCCTCACTAACCTGGTGGAGTTTTTTGAAGAAGTGACTAGAATGGTTGACGAGGGAAGGGCCGTGGATGTCGTCTATATGGACGTTAGTAAAGCGTTTGACAAAGTCCCTCATGGTAGGCTGGTGAAAAAGGTTGGATCTCATGGGATAAAGGGGGAGGTGGCTAGATGGGTGGAGAACTGGCTTGGCTGTCTTGTCTGGAGACAATACACATCTTTTTAGCCTGTCTTGATGCTCTCTCCACTCCCATTGTTTTGTTTCTTAAAGACTTGATTAGTTGTAAGTATTCGCATTCCAACCATTATTCATGTAAATTGAGTCTGTGTCTTTATAAGCTCTGTTTGTGAACAGAATTCCCACTCACCTGAAGAAGGGGCTTAGAGCTTCGAAAGCTTGTGTGGCTTTTGCTACCAAATAAACCTGTTGGACTTTAACCTGGTGTTGTTAAACTTCTTACTGTGTTTACCCCAGTCCAACGCCGGCATCTCCACATCTTGGTCACAGAAGACAGAGGGTGGTAGTGGAAGGGTCTTTTTCCGGCTGGAGGCCTGTGACTAGTGGTGTTCCGCAGGGCTCAGTATTAGGACCTCTGCTGTTTGTGATTTATATAAATGATCTGGAAGAAGGTGTAACTGGGGTGATCAGTAAGTTTGCGGACGACACAAAATTGGCAGGACTTGCAGATAGTGAGGAGCATTGTCAGAAGCGACAGAAGGATATAGATAGGCTGGAAATTTGGGCAAAGAAATGGCAGATGGAGTTCAATCCTGATAAATGCGAAGTGATGCATTTTGGTAGAAATAATGTAGGGAGGAGCTATACGATAAATGGCAGAACCATAAAGGGTGTAGATACGCAGAGGGACCTGGGTGCGCAAGTCCACAGATCCTTGAAGGTGATGTCACAGGTGGAGAAGGTGGTGAAGAAGGCATATGGCATGCTTGCCTTTATAGGACAGGGCATAGAGTATAAAAGTTGGGGTCTGATGTTGCATATGTATAGAACGTTGGTTCGACCGCATTGGAATACTGCGTCCAGTTCTGGTCGCCACACTACCAGAAGGACGTGGAGGCTTTGGAGAGAGTACAGAGGAGGTTTACCAGGATGTTGCCTGGTATGGAGGGGCTTAGTTATGAGGAGAGATTGGGTAAACTGGGGTTGTTCTCCCTGGAAAGACGGAGGATGAGGGGAGACTTAATAGAGGTGTATAAAATTATGAAAGGCATAGATAGGGTGAACGGTGGGAAGCTTTTCCCCAGGTCGGTGGTGACGTTCACGAGGGGTCATAGGTTCAAGGTGAAGGGGGGGAGGTTTAACACAGATATCAGAAGGACATATTTTACACAGAGGGTGGTGGGGGCTTGGAATGCGCTGCCAGGCAAGGTGGTGGAGGCGGACACATTGGGAACGTTTAAGACTTATCTAGATAGCCATATGAACGGAGTGGGAATGGAGGGATACAAAAGAATGGTCTAGTTTGGACCAGGGAGCGGCACGGGCTTGGAGGGCCGAAGGGCCTGTTCTTGTGCTGTATTGTTCTTTGTTCTTGTTCTGACTATTCTAATACTCTGCTGGCCAGGCTGCCACCATGAACTCTTTGTAAACTTGAGTTCATCCAAGCTCTGGTTGCAAATATATTGAACCAGGTCACATTCACTCATGAGCCCTGTGCTCACAAACCAAAATCAACTCCTCATTCCAGCAACACCTTGATTTTAAAGTTTTCATTCTTGTTTTCAAATGCCTACATGGTTGCCCACATGCCTCTCCACCCAATCTTGGTAACCTCCACAAGCTCCAGAGCTGGAACTAGATCTGTCCAAGAGTTTGGTGCTCCTCCAATTCATGCTTATTTTCTTTGCCGCACTATTGGTGGACATGTCATCAGCTGTCGAATTGATGTCTCTTGAAAAGTTGTCAAAAAACCCATAATACTTTCTTACCATTGGCCTAGCATAGCTCAAATTTACATTCTCGGATTGCAATTCTGAGGTTTTGCACTGTGTAAAATCTGAAAGCATTTCTATCAAATGCTTCACATGCTACACAGGCTTTAACTTGGACATGAATTAGCGCCTTTCTCCAATAGAGTCAAGAGGAATTTGGTCAAGTACATGAAGTATGCAGACAAGGTCACATTGACCATAAATTTTGTTGACTTCAATTGTTCTCTCAATTTCCCTGGAAACATCAGAAATGCAATACATTTTTAAATCCCTAAATTAACATGCTGTTCAATGTTTAGATATACAGATTTGTGTTTCAATTTTTCTTTGAAAAACTGGAATATAAATTAAGTAATTTTAGTTTCAAAAAACCACCTTGTAACAGACGGAACCATTGACCAGGTTTTGCATGTGGGATCAGGAACCTGACATCTGAATGAATTCCAGACCCTGACCCTGCATCTCAGCTTATTGCAACGCTATCTTTAAGTTCAAGTGGCCTGGAAGCAAGCTCAATGCCCAAATAATGGTACCTTGAGCCTCCAGGAAGTGGAACTGTACCAGCAGCAGAGGCAGCCAACAGCCAAGTTGGTGCTGCTATCACCTTTCCAAAGAGAGCGGCAACCCCTAGACCATCATTGGTACGCACAGTGATAAAAGGAGCCAAGCAAGTTAGATTACTCGGAGATCCATGAAAGTTCAGTTTTAAATAAGCAGAGTTTCTGCTGGCTGTGCAGCAAATCTGACAACTGTGCACCAACATGCCTGAGACTGTTGAGATTCAAAATTGCAAATGCACAGGCACCTTGGCAAGCTCATTGAGGAGCTTAGAGGGCCATCAATTGGAAAACAAGTGGGTTTCCCATTTCTCCCCACCCTCGCCCCTATGAACATTCAAATTTTTGCGGAGATGTTAGAATCCTGAGACAATCTTCTGGACTGCAATTCTTAAGTGCCTTCCATATCGAGTCCTAACTCAGCAAGCCTTTTTAGAACGTGACTGTTCTGAGCTTTGAAACATCTTAGAAAATCTGACTACATGAATAAATGCGTGTTTATGCCATCTGCCAGTCCGTTGCATACAATAGAGTGCATTTTTTTTGAAAACAGCATTGGTAAGAATGACCATCTCCTAACTGCTGGGGGTTGAAGTCCTGTTTTCACATTAAGGATGCCCCCCATTGTGTAATGGAGCTCTACCATTGTGCAGACATTAGATAAATTCAGAACAGATCTAACAGTTCAAACTGGGCATCCCTCAGGAGCTGTGGGTGTCAGCAACAGTAGAATTATAATCTGCAGAAATCTGTCATTTTATGGCCAGGCATATCCCTCACTCTCCCATTACTAATAATCCAGCAGATTGACCCTGGTTCAATGAAGAATATAGGAAATCATGCCAGTAGCAGCACGAGGTGCCAATCATTTGAAGCTGCAACACAGGATAATGTGCATGCTAAACAGCAGAAGCAGTATGCTGTAGTCAGAGAAACAATCCTACAATCAAACGATCATATATAAGCTGTGCAGTCATGGATGGTAATGGACAAATAATTAACAGGAGAAACAGGGTTGATGCGCGATTAAATCACTCGGGAGGCTGTATCGTATCCGGGAAATAAAGGCTTTTATTAGTAACAAGACTGGAGCATACTATATAACAATACAATCCCAGACTAAAAGGTCACCAGGCACGTGCAGTGACCTTTATACTCCTACAGGTAGGCGGAGCCAACCGGAGTGTACCACAGAACAATACCAACAGGTAGAACACCCCAACCCTAACCCCAGCAGTGACAACAGTAACATATGTACAAGTACCCATAGTGCTAACCATCTATGGTTCACCACAAGGGTCCATGCAGATTTCCATCCTCAATGATGGCGGGGCTCAGCACCTGAGTGGGAAAGACAAGGCTGAAATGTTTGCATCCACCTTCAACTGGAAGTGCAGAGTGGACAGTCCGTCCCAGAGTCCTCCTCAAGCCCTCCTATCACAGATTTCCATCTTCAGTCCTTTCAATTCACTCCAGGTAATATTATGAAATGGCTGAAAGAACTGGATACTGTAATATCTGCAATACTGCAAATGTGAGGTTATCCACTTTGGTAGCAAAAATAAGAAGGCAGATTATTATTTAAATGTGTGTAAATTGAGAGAGGTGGATACTCAGCATTGCCAAAAAGAAGTGATAACTTGAGACCACAATAAAGATAGTCGAATGTGTTGTTTAAAAGAATGAGATTCTTTATATAAATAAATAACAATGTTTAACAATATTGGTAATTCAGCAGAACGGTAATAGCAGGAATAACTATGAAAACAGAAGCAAAGTAAAACAGGTGTGGCTTACAAAAAGCTCTTGCAGACTCAAAAGCCCTCCAAAACCTGCACATGCTCATAACCCTCTACAGATGATAGTAAAACAATTACTTAATGCTTATAAGAACACTCTACTCAAAATTACACTCTGTAACAACTTGCAATCCAAATAAACTGCAAGATTGTTTCCATTCTATAGAAATATTAGAAGAGTCCCTCCAGCCTGGGTGCATGACATTATTCAATATAGTTATTTCATAGAAGAGGTGAAATTAGATTCTGTTAATTGCACAGGGTAGAAAGATCAAATGACTCCTGAGCAACAAAGTAAAATGATTGAACAACATAGGTCTTCACTGTCAGTGAGAAGCATTGGAATCATCCGGTATCTCTGACCAACATAATTAAGAGGCCAGAAGATAAAGCTGAATGTTCACAATTGTATTTGTGTTTACTCAATCAGCAAGTCTGAAAATTCTGCTGCTTCTCATTATAATATATTTTCAATACCTACTATACAATACAACCTTATCACAATATTTCATTTCTCAAAAAACTCTTATGTGCACCAAGATAGAGTGCGGTAATAGGTAAGTAGACAAAAGGGCAAGATTGAAGTCAATTGAAAAGACTCTTAAAAATCATGTGCAGGATAAAACTGTTTACTGATTCATTATGAACAAATTACACACAGTCTGGCAATTTCACCCCAGAAAGCTTGCTGATAGCAAACTTCCATTAACTACAAAATAAACAGAGCTCCAACCATGATTCCATCGTCTTGTCACAAGATAATCATGAATGCCAAAGGCCATCCAGCGCAGCTCATCTCATCCATCCAGGATGATGAACAAGCATACGTATTATGAATATGAGTAAGCCATTCAGCCCCTCCAGTCTGCTTCATCATTTGATAACATCGTCGATATTGGGAGAGGCAGTGATGTAGTGGTATTATTGCTAGACTAGTAATACAGAGACACAGGAACCTGGGTTCGAATCCCACCATGGCAGATAGTGAAATTAGAATTCAATAAAGATCTGGAATTAAAAGTCAAATGATGACCACGAAACCATTGTTGATTGTTGTAAAAATCCTTTTGGTTCGCAAATGTCCTGTAGGAAAGGAAATCTGCCATCCTTACCTGGTCTGACCTACATGTGACTCCAGACCCACAGCAATGTGGTTTATTTACTCTTAACTGTCCTCGAGTGGGCAATAAATACTGGCCCAGCCAACGACGCCCACATCCAATGAATGAATAATAAAAATAAATTGTACTTGTGACTACAACGCGAAAGTGTTTAATTGGCCATAAAGGAATTTGAAACATAAGAACATAAGAACATAAGAAATAGGAGCAGGAGTAGGCCATCTAGCCCCTCGAGCCTGCCCCGCCATTCAATAAGATCATGGCTGATCTGACGTGGATCAGTACCACTTACCCGCCTGATCCCCATAACCCTTAATTCCCTTACCGATCAGGAATCCATCCATCCGCGCTTTAAACATATTCAGCGAGGTAGCCTCCACCACCTCAGTGGGCAGAGAATTCCAGAGATTCACCACCCTCTGGGAGAAGAAGTTCCTCCTCAACTCTGTCTTAAACCGACCCCCCTTTATTTTGAGACTGTGTCCTCTAGTTTTATCTTCCTTGTGAAACATTGTGAAAGGTGCTGTATAAATATAGGTGTTGTCTTTATTTCATTACATCTGCATACGGTAGGAAGAGTGACTAGGGGACAACAAGAAACTCCATTCACAGGAATGAATCTAAGCTCACTATCCCCAGGGTCACAATGTTTGACACTGAGTATACCCACCTTCAATGGCTTCTACCCTCCCTATCCGAAACCACCTCCATCTCACCATATCTATACTATCATCTAAAACCTTTAACCTCCAACTCTACATTGTTGTGCATACCCCATTTCCTCCCCCAGTGATGTAAGTTGCTAGTTGACTCTTGTGGTAACACTCCCCTGGTGGCACTGCTAGATTAGATGAGGCCATTTTATATTAATGCCAGTTAGGGACTGCCACCAGTCCCTAATGCATAGGCCTTGTATTGTCAATAGCAAGTTTATTGTAAATGTAGTGTAAAGAAAATACAATTTTTTGCAGAAAATTACTGTGAGATACAGTGGATCAGGCTTGTGGGGTAATTGTGTGTATGTTTGTGTATGTGACCCATTCAACTACACCACAAAGTTTAAATCGTCAAAAGGATTAGATGTAAAGCAGCTATTTGAAGAGATGAGCAAAGCTAAGATAGGATACAAGTAAACAGCATGGGTAGAAATTTGTATGGGGAGATAATGGACGTTTTGTTTGTGTTTACTTTTAAATTTTAAAGAGAAATAAAAAGAGGTCTATAACTGGCAATGATCATAAATGAATAAAGCAAAGTTATTTTTACCCAAAAGTAGTGGCCATAAAGAAAACAGGACAGAGTTTTATATTCTGGGAAAGGTAACTTACAAAGAAAGTTGAGAATAATGGATTTAGAGATCAAAGCGAAAAACATAGTTAAGGAAAGATTGAAAACTGTACGAGAGGAGAGGCCATGTGATATCCTGAAGAGTGTGCTGTGAGAGGGCTAAATGCTGAATTGAGCAGCCTCTCACCACCCCAGAGGACTGTTTGTTTGTTCGAGAGAGCAAGGATTTATTGCAAGCCTTGGATTTCTTTTGTCAAGTGAGAGAGAAGTCCTGTGGAATACCTCCTCTGTGGTAACAGTGAGTATTTTGCAGCAATATTACTGGAATCCTTATAGATTAAGAATATAAAGAGACTATTGCCTGGAAAAGGGGCTGAGACTAGCTAAGATCTTTTAATTAAGATATTGCATTAAAATAAATTAAATTAAGATCTTTTGGGACGTGTTGTAAAACTAAATTTAACTGTGTTACTGTAATCCTGGTTGTTTAAGTATTCTTTTATTTTGTTAATATTTTAATTTGATATTTAAAATTTCCGAAAGTGGCATTGCAATCTTTACATTTGACTTCCGTATACACACTTATCATAATAAAAATACAAATTGCAATCGTTGTGATAGCTTGACCAAGTTTCCCTGTAGGATTTGAACAACCTGGCAATTACCACCTGCCATATCATAACACTATAAGATTTATAAGAACAGCAAAACCTTTTCTCACTTTAGAATAGCAGTTAGCTACCCAAAAGTAGAGTATGAACATTCCAGAAAATTATTTCATTGGTGTGCAACAACATAAATCATATGCCAGTAAAGAAGGATCTTGCATTGTACAGCACCTTTCACATCCTTGAGTTGTCCAAAGTGCATCATACCAATTAAGTACCTTTGAAGGGTAGTCACTGTTGTAATATAGGGAAATTTATATAATCTCCAAGTAACAATGTGATTCTTTTTCATGTAACAGAGGGTAGACAGAGGTTTAACACTCCATGTGAAAGAATATGGTGTATTGCACCCTCCAGTACTGAATTGTTGTCTAGAAACGATAGTTCTCTGCAGTTTGGCTTTTTAAAAGTTTGCTCGTGGGATGTGGGCACCATTGGCTGGGCTAGCATTTATTGCCTATCCCTAATTGTCCTGAACTTAGTGGCTCGCTAGGCCAATTCAGAGAGCATTTAAGTATCAACCACTGTGGATCTGGAGTCACAGAAAGGCCGTACCAAGTAAGGATGATAGATATCCTTCCCAAAAGGACATTACTGAACCAGATAGGTTTTTTTAAGACCATTAATAATCGTTTCTTGGTCATCATTAGACTTTTAATTCCAGATTTGTATTGAATTCAAATTTTAACATCTGCTGTGATGGGATTCGAACGCAGGACCCCAGAGCATTACCTGGGGTCTATGGATTACTAGTCCAGTGACCATACCAATATGCCATTGCCTTCCCTAAACCCAAGACCTTTTGACTCAAGCTAAAGTGTTACCACTGAGACAAGGCTGATAATCTAGAAAATTGGTAAACATAGAATTCTGCTTATTGTGCAATGACTGATCAACCCAATATCGGAGTACATTAATTGATTTCATGGACCTCTGCACCCTCCCATAAACCATAAACTGGACTTTAAAAACCTATGTCTTAAAGAGTGCCCAAGTTTCCTTATGAATACCATTGGAGCCTCACAGACTAAATATGAAATTAAAATCCATGGTGGATTCATAGAATCAATCATAGAATCCCTGCAGTTCTGAAGAGGCCTTTTGGCCCATTGATCTTCACTGACTCTCTGACAAGCCCTCTCCCCACCCTATCCCTGAAAACCCACACATTTACCGTGGCCAATCCACCTAACCTGGACTGTGGGAGGAGCACCCAGAGGAAACTCACTCAGACACGTGGAAGAACATGCAAACTCCACACAGACAATCAAGGCCAGAACTAAACCCGTGTCACTGGAGCTGTGAGTCAGCAGTGCTAACTGTTATGTCACTGTGCCGCCCAGAAGCAGAATTTAAAAAGAAGGATCGACTTACACTTCTCTGGTTTCAGTGTTGTATTTGTGTCTTATTGTTACATTTTGCTTCATTAAAAAGAAAACTTGTACAGTGCCTTTCACAACCTCAGGATATTTGAAATCATCTTCCTCAAAATAGTGCCATGAGACAATGGAAATAGTTGAATGGATAAATATTTGAAAAAGAAAAATAAATAAAAAGGTAGTAGGAAATAGATAGGACTATTGCAGCAAATCAGCACTATTCTGGTAGGTGAAACAACTTCCTATGTTGCAACTCTAATAACATGTTCCTATTAATTTGCATAAATTGGCAGATACTGAAATCAATGGACATTAACAGCATTGAGAACAGTGCTTTGCAAAACTCCAGGTCCACAAAGTTCAAACAGGGCAAATCAGCCAGTAAGATATATTTGCTCTTATACTTACATGGGTGAGAAAGTTCAGATTGCCAAGGTTAGCCTCTGCAGTGCTGGCTTTAAAATATAATCTGAACTAGATTCTTCAAAAAATATTCTGTCAATCAGATATTGCATTTTTCATATCTTTCAAATAAAGCCAGTTGCTGTTTATTTTCTGTGATCCCATTAAATGTGTGTATTTCATTACATTAACTCACTTTTGAAAAGAAATTGAAATGAGCATGTCAACTTGAATGAAAAAATTGACATGATTGTAAAATGTTAATGACAAAATCTTCATAATTGATTCAATCTCACTTGTGATGACAATCGAGTTTATGGGTTTTTTTTTAAAAGAAAATTGGTTTCTCTAGGACTAGAATACAAAAGCATGGGTGTACTGCTGAGGCTTTATAAAGCTCTGGTGAGACCACATTTGGAATATTGCGAGCAATTCTGGGCCCCAGAATCTAAGGATGGATGTGCTGGCCTTGGAAAGCGTCCAGAGGTGGTTCACGAGAATGATCCCAGGAATGAAAAGCTTGATGTATGAAGCGCTTTTGAAGACTTTGGGTCTGTACTCGATGGAGTTTAGAAGGATGAGGAGGGGATCTCATTGAAACTTACAGAATATGAAAAGCCTGGATAGAGTGGACGTGGGGAAGATGTTTCCATTAACAGGAGAGACTAGGATCCGAGGGCACAGCCTCAGAGAAAAGGGACAACCCTTTTAAAACCGAAATGAGGAATTTCTTCAGCCAGATGGTTGTAAATCTATGGACTTCATTGCCACAGAAGGCTGTGGAGGGAAGGTCATTGAGTGTATTTAAGATAGAGATAGGTAGGTTCTTGATTCGTAAGGGGATCAAAGGTTACAGGGAAAAGGCAAGAGAATGGGGTTGAGGAACATATCAGCCATGATTGAATGGCAAAGCAGATTCAATGGGCCAAATGTCCTAATTCTGCTCCTATATCTTATTAGAAACTGTGTGAAGATAATATAATATGGATATACATTTTTGAAGGACAATCATGATGAACTTCAAAATATAGAAAAACTAGGCCCACAGAGCAACAGCAAATAAAGCACCTTGTTAAATTGTAAACACCTGCAGGGCTGATATTAGTCAAGAGATGGGCAAGGTGTGTTAGGTGAGATGAGCCAGCCCCAATTATAAGTGTTACAAATTTCAAGATTTCAAGCTGCTTCACAGCTCCAGGAACCTGGGTTCGATTCCCGGCTTGGGTCATTGTCTGTGTGGAGTTTGCACATTCTCCTCGTGTCTGCGTGAGTTTCCTCCGGGTGCTCCGGTTTCCTCCCACAGTCCAAAGATGTGCGGGTTAGGTTGATTGGCCATGCTAAAAATTGCCCCTTAGTGTCCTGAGATGCATAGATTAGAGGGATTAGCGGGTAAAATGTTTAGGGATTATGGGGGTAGGGCCTGGGTGGGATTGTGGTCGGTGCAGACTCTGTACTGTAGGTTTCTATGATTCTATATCATAGATATTGTCAGATCAGTGATATCAGTACCTACTTCATACGGAAATTGACTCTTGCTGTCCTATATCAAGTTGTGCTGTAGTAGAACCCAAGAGCACAACAATGAAACTCTCGTAGGATCAGGTCCAGATTTCTGTGTCTTATGCATCCGTATTCCTTCAGTATGTGAAGTCAGGCCAAATTAACAGTGGGCGAGTCAACTTGCGAACTTTTTATTCCACAGTACATAAATACACACCCCTGTCGCCAGCACCGCCCAGTGAGGTTAATGAGAGTTTGTTGATATAAATTGGTATATAAGTTCTGAATCATGTGATGTCAGGCCCAGGTCAGCCCCATGTTTCCATGATGTTGAGCCCTGGTCTGTGTTCAGTAGGTGTGACACTACATTTGGTCTGAGTCTCCAAGTGGTGGAGAGGATAATCAGCCAGAGTTCCCATTCCTAATCATTATCCTGTGATCTATGTAGGCATTGGTTAAAGATTGGTTTGTCTGTAATATCCTGAAGTTGAATAGTATTCTGAATATCACAGTCTAGATTCACACTTGAAACTTGGTCACTTGTGTGTGACTCTGCTTTCAAGAAAACTTTGTGACTTTCAGGGGGGATGGAGATACCAATTCTGTGCCAGAATGAGCAAATGAACTGTCTGATGCTTAACCGTAATTATTTTATCGCTAAAGGGATTCTTCTCTGTTAGTACAAGGTACAGAACAGCAAATCCTCAGGCCATGTTTGTTCAGAAAGCGTGACATTTTTAATGCAAAATGAGGGAGCAGTACAAGCAAAGATCTAAGGCAAAATAACTATAGCCTGAAGCATTGTTGGGATTGAAAAGGAATTAGCATCATAGTAACTTGGATGCTTTGAATTGTGAATAGAAATGTGCGGAACAGGTTTGTGATGTGCATAAGCGTTATATTGTTTCTCAGCAAAACCACTCTTCCCATCAGCTGACTATTATGTTGCATCTAATGACTAAATGTTGGAAGGCATTTCCCTTCCCTGCCATATATCCAAGCAGAAACGTTTGATGGTGCAGACCATAGTACTTATTCCTTGATGGTACAGGGAGGGAAAATTGAATTCATTTTATAAAATTGTTTAATGTTTGGAAGTATGACAGTGTCAAATTCATGGTCAGTTGACTGGAAAGTTATTCAAGATCTGTCACCTGATGAGTTTTGGGCATGGTCAACCATAGCCTTGGATCCTTTGGGGACGATTTTGAGCCTACACTCTCCATCTGCGGGAAAGGCAGCACGTGCTCAAACTCCGGAGGGTGCGAAACACGCCAGCGAGTTTCAAAGTTCTGATCTTCCCAGTCTCTGGCCAGCAGAGTAGCCTGAAACAAGCTGCGGACTGCAGAACGCTCATTTTCATACATTATCATGTCAGTAGTGAGGACTCTCTGGATATTGAGCTCGCACAGAATTTTCAGCGGGTGCCAGCATGACATCGCGCCGGTGCCATTCACAACAGGTCTACAGAAACATGAACCTGGCACCTTCACCTCCGAGGGGGGTTTTCAGAGGTGAGTGTTGCAGCCAACATCCTCCATGGTGTGCACTGCTGTGGGGCCACCGGAGAGGACCCAAGGGACACAGACAGGTTCATCTCAGGACTGGGGTTGGTGGTCCCAGAGTTGCCATTTCGGAGAGAGGGGTTGGGAAGGGCCACTTGTAGGCCTTCTCTCCCCTTCATGTCAGGGCGCCTCTTGCTCGAAAGAGCTTGTGAAGGCTGGCGATAGTGATCACAATTCAGTTAGATTTAACATTACCCTGGAAAAGGACAGAGATAAAGCAGGAATAAAACTTTTGAACTGGAGGAAGGCAAATTTTGTAAGAATGAGAAGGGACTTGGCAGAGGTGGCCTGGGCAGCACTGCTCGAGGATAAATCAGTGGAAAACCAATGAGAAGCACTAAAAAGCAAGATCTTAAATGTGCAAAGTAGACATGTCCCCTCTAAAAAATAAGAGTGGTACTGCCAAATCTCAACCCACCCTGGTTGTCTAGAAGAATACAGGAGAATATCAAGCAGAAAAATAAAGTGTACAATAGGCACAAAGAACTAAGCACTGCAGATGGCCTAAATGAATATGGGAAGTGCAAGGACGATGTAAAAAAGAAAATAAGTAAATCAAAGAGTGGGCATGAAAAAAGATCAGCAAGTAAAGTTAAAGAAAACCCAAAGATGTTTTACCAATATATTAATTGTGAAAGGTTAGTTAAGTGAAAAGTGAGACCTATCAAAGATGAAGAAGGGAATTTGTGTGTAGATACAAAGGCTGTGGGAAGGGTTTTAAATGAATATTTTGTGTGTTTACAAAAGAAAGGGACGATGCAGATTTAGTAGTCCAGGAGGAACATTGTGAGATATTGGATGGGATCATCATAGAGAGGAAGTATTCGAACAGTTGGAATACTTGAAAGTTGATAAGTCACCAGGACCAGATGAACTGTTTCCGAGGCTGCTGACGAGATCAGGGAGGAGATAGTGGATGCTCTGAGGATGATTTTCCATTTCAGTTGATGAGGACCAGCATGAACTTATATTGTAAGGTTACACTATTGGATAAGAACCTGGACAATTCGGTTCTTGTGGGTTTCATTCCCAATACTAACTGGGGGAAAACCAATCTCCACTGACATAGAAGCCATTAAATCAATGGTCATTCATTGATTTCAGCTCCAGCAATCTTGTTATGCACTTTATCCTGTCACACAGTACAATCCAGTTATCTTCTCCTGTAACAGAAAATACTTGCTTTTCGACCAAACTCCTCTCAATACTGTACCTGAGCAACAGGTGAGATTTATAGTGATTTTATTGTCTTGTTGGAAATCTGGAACAGAAGCAGCATACGGTAGCAATGCATAGCTGATCATCTGAAAGGAGAATAGGCAGATTATCATTTCAGGTATAAATCTTTCATTCCAATTTGGGCCAATTAATAGCCACTCTTTGGTATAATAACTCAGGAAGCCGACTGGAAAAGGAACAATGGTTTATTATTCTTAAATCAGAAGTTAAACCACAACCTTGTGGTGCGTATAAAGGAGTCCCCTCTGGAACGAAAGATCACTGGATCCGCTCAGGGGTCCGCCTTATCAAGGGCTCAGGAAACGAGTTCTACCTGGGTAGGCAATTGCCTATTACCACAAGAACTTGTATTCCACAAGTCCCACAAGGAGATCAATCAAGGATTCATCATGTAAGCCCTGAGAATTATCACATCCCTCCCCCTCTCAGTCTGAGGGTTCCCCTCATTTCTAAGGCCTCGGTGCCGTCTTTGCCTTTTGGCCCGTGGCCTTCTTTCCGTTGCACACTCAGTTTTGTCAGGGGGAGTATACCAAACAGGTGACCCTCTCTTCCTCGATGAATGTTGAAGTGTCAGTGTAGGTGGCTCGTCCTTGGCAATGGCCTCTGACTGTGACTCCATTGCTTCCATCTCCATTTCTGAGGCGAAGTCCTCATAGAATTCTCTTGAGCGTAACGTGGGTGGAGTTTCTTGCCTGCCCATCGATGTGCACAGTGCCAGTGATGACATGTCCATTGCAGTCGTTGCTTCTGTTGTAAGTTGCCAATGGCGGAGGTGGTCAATATGTTTCTTCATTGTCTTGCCTCCAGTTCTTACAATGAATGACACTGGTCCAGCTCTTGAAAGGACAATGCCTAGGGTCCACTGGGTGCCTCTCTGAAAATTTGCATTTGTGAACGGTGCCTCCTGGTTTAAAAACCTTATTGGCTTATGTCCATCATGACCCCTTTTTTTTGGGCTTCTTGTTTTTCCTTGATTTTCGCACTTGGATTCAGGAAGGTGAGGCTAAGCCTGGTTCCAAGGCATCTGTCCATCAGGAGTTCCACTGGGGCTAAACCCATTGTCATGTGCAGTGTTGGCCTGTAGTTAAAAAGGAATGTGTCAACTTTGTATCTACGGAGCCCTTAGTTTGTTTTTTCATGCCGTTTTAAAGCACTTGGACTACTCGGTCAGCCAAACCATTTGAAGACAGGTGATAGGGTGCCATGTAAATGTGCCTTACTCCATTTGTGGTCATAAATGTTTTGAACTCTCCGCTGGTAAATGGGGTTGATTGTGCGTTATGAGGACTTCCAGTATATTACGTGTGCTGAAAGACTGCATGAACCTTTCTGTGGTGATAGGAAAAGTGGTGGAGGCCAGCTGGAGCACCTCAATCCACTTGGAGTGGACATTAATCAATATTGGGAACATAGAGGCCATAAGTGGCCCTGCGAAGTCCACATGCACTCGTACCCAGGATCAAGGTTGATGTGTAATGCTTTGGAGAACTTCTTCCTTCTCTGCTGTATGACATAAGATTCCAGTGTTCAAAGGCTCAAGCAGTGAGAGGCGCAATGATCAGAATCACAAACAGGTGCATATCAAACATGAGTATTGGATTCATCTGCATTGCAGTGTTGCACATTGACTGAAGTGTAGCCACCACCATTCGAGAGGCTGTGTAAATCGTGCAGATAATATTGGCCGTCCGCTGTGCCCACTACTTCAGCTACCGCATTCCAGGTATCACAGAATGCACTTTGTGCAGTAAGCAGAGGTATATGGAAGCCAGGAATGTTGGCGCCCACATTGGAAACTGGACCTTTGGCCAGAATGAATGATATGCAAGTTCTTTCAAAGAGCTGTAGTTGGAATTATGGGCTCCTCGGGCACGAGATGACTTAGCTGCATGAATGCTACAACATTCAATCCTTTCCACATATATAGGGTTGGAATTCTGATGTTGTATCACTCTCAGCATTGTGGGCATAGTTTTATTATGGACAATTTTGGGGCATGCACCCCTCATCGGCGATTATTGGTGTTTGTGTGCGGGACCAGGTTGTGAATGACTTATTGCCATGTTAGTTTGCATATGGACTATGGCATATGGAACTATTGCATAGTTTGCCTGTGGTTATGATGGTGAGGGTTTCAGCATATGAATGTGACTTAATCCAACTCATTGATGTTTATTATCTCAATTTTGGGGGTGCGCAGTCCCTTGAGTAACTGTGGAATGAATGTACAAAGTTAGTTAGGTGGGTGTAAGTCACCAGGGACTGGCTGATGGCAACTGTGATATCAGAAGACCTTATGAGAATCATTTTTGCACAGGAACCCATCTGGTGATGATCTACTCCTACACAGAGTCATCCCGAGCTATATGGCCATGCCACTCAGCTGCTCTGCCATTGATGGTCTCCTTATCCTCATCCATTTTGGAATTTTCTGAATGGACAAGGACTTCTTCCTCCTCCTCCTTTATCATCCTCATTTTCCTCCTCCTCCAAGGTTGGAGCTCTGCCCATGGCATCGTCATCGTTTTGTATCTCACTCCACTGAACAATATTACGCGCATGTAGCACAGCACCACTATTTGTGATATCCTTGCTGGAGCACATTGCAGAGGTCCACTTGGGTGAGGCAACTGAGGCACATTTGTAAAGTGCTAATTGCCTGCTGAATGGTCCTCCTGGTAATGACATGATTTCTGTTGTAGTTGTGCTGTGCCTTTGTGGGCTCCTCAAGGGGGTCATTATCCAAGTTCTTCAGGGGTAGCCCTCGGAACCAACCACAGGTCTGTGTTGATGGCTCAAATAACTGAGGGAGTTGGGAACTGCTTAGTCTGTATGAGTCATGGTTGCTACCAGGGAACCTTGAAGGAAGATCTTGTGGTAGTCACAAACTATGTGTACATTGATTAACTGGAAGGACTTCTGGTTGGTAAAGCTGGTCGCATTTTGATATGGGGGCAATCAGTAACACCCTTCACCTGAGGGAAGCCTGCTAATTGGACAAAGGCTGAGGCTTTCTGCATCTGAGATGCCAAATCTATGAGGAAGTTAATGTGCTTTCCCACACGACCAACCAGTGCATTAGTTACAGTCTTAATGTGTATCTGTTTAAGTTTATTTATTAGTGCCACAAGTAAACTTACATTAACACCGCAATGAAGTTACTGTGAAAATCCCCTAGTCGCCACATTCTGGCGCCTGTTCGGGTACACCGAGAGAGAATTTAGCATGGCCAATGCATCTAACAACAAATCTTTCGGACTGTGGGAGGAAACTGGAGCACCCAGAGGAAACCCACACAGACATGGGGAGAACGCACGACAGTGACCCAGGCTGGAAATCGAACCCAGGTCCCTGGTGCTGTGAGCTAGCAGTGCTAACGACTGTGCCATTGTGCCACCCTGAAAGGGATGTACCAGACATGTTTTTTGATGATCTCTGGGATGATCCTGAGGCATAAGGGTTGAGGGCAACATTTGTCTTTACTGCCACTGGCAGGGCATTGGGGTCAATGGATTGTAGCTCAGGTTGCTGCTGGAGCATGTGACATATGTCAGTCACCATCTTATGGTTTAGCCTAAATCGCCTTTGATATTGATTCTCTGTCATTTTGAGGTTGGATGTTCAAAATCTGGATACCCTTCCCATAGGTAGTATCTAGTTATCCTGTTTCTCTTTCTTCCTGGTGAACAGCAGGCAGCCTCTTCCTCCTGACCTTCTGCCCCAGCTATGGACTCCGGCTGGTCAGAGTGACTGTCTTTTGTTGCCTCAATGTGTGAGGGTACCACACCCATCTTTTGTTTAAAGTTTATTTATTTTAAAAGTTTATTTATTAGTAACAAGTAAGGCTTACATTAACACTGCAATGACGTTAAAGTGAAATTCCCCTAGTCGCCACACTCCGGCACCTGTTCAGGTCAATGCACCTAATCAGCATGTCTTTCAGACTGTGGGAGGAAATTGGAGACATGTAGACACTGGGAGAATGTGCAAACTCCACACTGAAGTGACCAAGCCGGAAATTGAACCCAGGTCCCTGGCGATATGAGACAGCAGTGCTAACCACTGTGCCGCCCCTTCCACGCTCCTTTGCACAGAGCAGTATGTTCCCTTCTCAGCACAATGTGCACCTGGGTGCACAAGTCAGTAGGGGCAAATGTAATTGTTCTGCAAGACCAGGAACTCCATCCTCCTACTCCCTTGGGTTAAGGGAAGTCAGTTGGATTTTTTTTCACCACTTCTGGGGCTGTGAATAAAATTTTAAAGCAAATTGCACAGGAATACCCTACCTCTCTAAAGGTGACTATCCAAAGAAAACACTGAATTCAGAATTGTTTTTACCAGGTCTACTTTGCATACTAAAGAATCCACAATGCTTCGCCTCAAAAATCAGACTAGAGTGAAGGCAGCTGATGATTTAAATGGCCAGTTGCCACCGTCAAAGGTGCATGGGAGAAACCTGCCCAGGCTCCATTCCACATCCTACCCTGTAAATATGGGAAGTGCCGTTTTCGGGACAGGACTTAGATTTTTGGATGGTTCCATTACTTTCACAATAGGTTCTCCGTTGTGATCAAGGTCTTTCAGTATTGTGACGGGCTCTCAATCAGTCATTTATCCTTTAGCAAGTAGTTACTACAGCACCCAGGGATTTCAAACAGTGCATGTATAATTAAAAGTTACCTTCACTAATCTATGCATTGCTTAAAGGAGAATCCCCCCCCCACAAACATACACAGAGTGTGTTTCTCGGCAGCAGGAGGCAGCGTTCTTTTGGCTAGCAGTGGGATCTTCTGGTCCTGCTGCTGTCAATGGGATTTCCATTGAAGCCACTCCCCGCCACTGGGAAACCCACAGCAGAGGTGCACTGTCGTGAGACTGGATGACCCCGCAGTGGGAAGGGGGGGCAAATCACCCCAAAGTTACAACACCTGTCAGAATCTGATACTCAAACCAATTAATGGTGCAAGCTATTAACGTAGTCCGCAGGCTTTCAAACTAGGATCTGTGGGACTTCAGGTTTGACAGTGGTCCCCAAGGAGGCAGTCATTAGATATTCATTCTTCTGGGATGAACATTTCCTCCTCCTTAGGTAGTCCCTCAAGATTGATGAGTGGGTTCTGTGATCGCTGATAAGTCCAATGCACAATTTGCAGACTGTGCTACATACAAGATGGGTGATGCTTGAAGCATCAGATAGATAAGTTATTTGGAAGTTTGTGCCCATCTGCACGTTTCCAGTGTAGTCCCTGAATGTGTTCAGTGCCTTCCATAGAATTTAATGTGCAGAAGGAAGCCATTCAGCCCAACAAATCTATACCAACTCTCCAAAAGAACTTCTTACCCAGGCCCAGCCACATCGCCCTTTCCCCACAACCATGGCTAATCCACCTAACCTACACATCTTTGGAAACAAAGGGGCAATTTAGCATAGCCTGCACATTTTTGGACTGTGGGAGGAAGCCAAAGCATCCAGAGGAAATCCACAAAGACACGGGGAGAACTCCACACAGTCACTCAAGGCTGGAATCGAATCCGGGTCCCTGGAGTTGTAAGGCAGCAATGCTAACCACTGTGCCACCATGCCTTCCTGAATTAACCTTTTTCATTATGGTCAGTCACAGCCCAGGGACCTCTGAGTCAGTGGGGCTGTTTAGCCTCTTGAGTGATATTTTGAGGACATCCCTATAGTGTTTTGTACTGTCCTTCCGAAAGTCTCCGCTGCGACCAATTTCTAAGTAGAGCCTGGCCAGCATATACACTACACGACTGCAGTCTCTGAAGAATTCTGTTTCTTCTTGTATTTCCTAGCATCTTATTCTGTTTACACCAGGTCTTTGACTAGTCTATCACCAGATGATTTTCTTGCGTATTTTGTGACCGACGAGAGATGCAAGTGTGAAAGCACTTCTCCCAGATAATCTGGTAGCTATTGGGATACAAATTTTGACTTTCAACACATGAACACTGCAACACAGCCTAACTATAATGAGTTGTGCAGAACGTTCCTGCGTTCACTTTTTGTTGTGTGCTGAATTATTCCAATCGTTACAGGCATTAAAATTTATTTGAATTGGAAACCCTGAGCTCTGATAGAATATTTCATTTTAAACCTCTATTTCAGCTGCCAACATATGTGTAAGAAGAAAGCTAGCAACATATCACAGGATTCAGGAGAGTGTGATGATTCACTTCTAGTCACAGACCAGGATTCATTGGCGATTGGTGGGATATTACAATACTTGGATGATGACATACCACTTCTATCAGTTGAGGAAGAAGCAGGTATCTCTTTTCTTCCTGAAGATTAATTTATAATGAAACTCTTGTTTCGTAACATGCATGTGATTAAAATATACAAAGCACAATACAATGATGAAGTATGGAATACATTAATATAATATCCTAGCACATAGAAATTTCTTGAAGTGCTTCACTCAATGAAGTACTTGGTGTGCATTGACTGTTCTGCCAGCAAATACAATCGCCATTCAGTACCAGTAACATCCCACAAACTGGCCAGTTTATCCAGTTGCTTGTTAGTGCTATTGGTTGAGGGAGAAGTGATGCCAGGACACTGGGAGAATTCCTGTTTTTCCTGCTTTGCAGCATATTAAAATTGTTGGAGACATTTGTGGAGTTTGCACGTTCTCCCCGTGTCTGTATGGATTTCCTCTGGGTGCTCCAGTTTCCTCCCACAGTACTAAGATGAACAGGTTAGGTGGATTGGCCATGTAAATTGTCCCTTAGTGTCCTAAGATGTGTCGGTCAGAGGGGTTAGCAGGATAAGTGTGTGGGGTTACAGGAATAGGATCAGGGTGAATGCTCTGTCAAAGAGTTGATGTAGACTTGATGGGCCAAATGGTCTCCTTCTGCACTGGAGGCATTCTATGACATCTTAGCAAACTAAAATCTATTACATGATTCCCATTTTACAGAAATCTTTGTGAAGACATTACGGCAAGTTCACTGGTTTCTTGTCAGAAGTAGTGCACCATTTTCATCATATTAATCTTTTTTAGTCTTTGTGAAAGGCCACGTTGCAACTAATGAAAAGAATAGATTATTTTACAGCATGATTCCTTGCAGCATCCTTGCAAATAAATTATTTTTAAAAATGTAAAGTTTTGCCAGATATATTTTCACATATATGCATCTCATTAAAATAATATATTACTTTTTTTCTAAAGCTTCCTTGGATAATGGGGACGTCCCTTTGGTGTCACTGGTGCCGGAGGCATTTCCATCGGAAGACGAAAGACATAACCCTGGTCAACTGATAGCAAGACTGCAGGACGTACTTTACCATTTTGTTGTACTTCCTGCGGTCAAAAATAAATGGATTATTTTAGGTAAGAATTTACATAGGTTATTGTTGAACTGTTGACATTTCAATCCAAATGGAGAGATCAGAACATTAGCAAGCGTCAGAGGAAAATAGTGATCTTATACACTTGAAGAAACAGTGTGCATGTTATCAGTATTCATTTTTTCAACATGAGTGTGAAAAGAAAAAATCCTGCATTTATTCATGTCTTTCATGGCCTCAGGATGTCCCTAAGCACTTTACAACCAATTAAGGTACTTTTATTGAAGTGGCGTCACAGTTGTAATGTAGAAATTGCTATAAGGATTGTTTTTATCTCGCACCTTTAATGTAATAAAACATCCCAAAGCACTCCATAGAGACCTATAACCTCCTGGTTCTGCAGCATCACATTTGGGGGATGCCCCAGAGACGCACTGGGGAATCCCTCTAGGAGATTCCCATGGGCTAATTTCCCCTAGATAATTGTGCTGAGCTGGGAACCATCTGACAAAGAGATTTAAGTTGCTAACTTCAATCATTTCTGCCAGTTTTACTCTAATGGTTACACTGGAAGAGTTAGAAGGAAAAGATGCCGTCTGGAGTAGCTATTTCAAACACCTGGACCAGGCCCCACACGGGAAACTGCCCCCAAACCCACGAGCACCCAGAGGACGCCTCCACCCTCAAACAGGCAATCACCTGGCCTGACTGGATCCAATACCGGATCCCCCTCCCAGGCCCAACTCTGACCCCTTCCCCCCACAGCCCAGCTTCTCTCATGATCCAACCAACCAGCCCCCCTCCACCCCAACCTCCCTCCAAGTCCAACCGTGACACTCTGCTGCTCCCTCCTCCTAATCCAACTCCAGAATCCTCCTCTGGGTTTGAGTCTACCATCCCAGTTTACCCCCCCTATTCCCCAGTTCACCCCATTCCATTTCGTTGACCCCTCTCCCCCCCCCCCCCCCCCCCCCACCCCCCCCCCACCCACCAGTCTTCTCCTGTTTTGACTCTGCCCCCTTATTCCAACTTCACTTCCCCACAGGTCTCCCGTCATTCCGACTCCCACCCTCCCCCTTCCAACTGCACCCCCCCACCCTCCACCCACCTCGGGTCTCCCCACCATTCCAATTTCAACAAGGAGAAGTCCCTCCAAAATGGTAATCCATCACTGATTGCCATTCCAAGGAATTTACAGACTATCATAAAATAAAATATGACACAGCTACGTAAGGAGATATGGGGATTGCTGGCCAAAAGCATGGCCAACCATGGCGCATCGTCTCCTGCCACCAAGGAAAATGTTGTGGGTCAGCCAGAGAATCCTGGCACAAGGCCCTGTTTAACTGGGAGTTAGTGTAGGTCAGTGAACACAAGGGTGAGTAGCAGTTGGTGGAAATTAGCAGTTCTAGGTGACTTCACATTTACAAAGATTACAGTGCGAAAAGGGGATGGAATCTCAAGTGACAAACCAGAGTTTGGAGTGGGGACCAAAGACAGTGGCTTCAGCCTTTCCAATATTAAATTGGAAGAAATGTCTGGTCATCTGATATTGGATGTTAGATAAGCAGTCCAATAGTTTAGAATGTTCAAACAAGATAGGGGTGAAGTAGAATTGGATAACACGGACATACAGATGGAAACTAACAGTGTTTTTGGATGACGTCATTTAGGGGCAGTATGTAGATGAGAAATATGAAAGGGCTAAGAATCCTTGGAACACCAGAGGTAACAGATGTGAGAGTGGGGAAAGAAACAATGATCGTAATTGTATGGCTATGAATAGATAGATAAGAATGCATTAGGTCCTGACATTACTCTATGATCCTGTCAGATCTGGTGATGAATGGCTAAACCAGTTGGCTGCCATATCCATTTAAGTCTGTGTCCTTTGGATTTAAGGGAGCAGCGATGAGAGCCACAGCAAGGGCAATGGCCAGGAACCACCAGTCGTTAAATGCTAAAAGCACTATTTGATTAGATTTGTTATTGTCACATGTATTAGTATACAGTGAAAAGTATTGTTTCTTGCGCACTATACAGACAAAGCATACCGTTCATAGAGAAGGAAACGAGAGAGTGCAGAATGTAGTGTTACAGTCATAGCTAAGGTGTAGAGAAAGATCAACTTAATGCAAGGTAGGTCCATTCAAAAGTCTGATGGCAGCAGGGAAGAAGCTGTTCTTGAGTCGGTTGGTATGTGACCTCAGACTTTTGTTTCTTTTTCCCGACAGAAGAAGGTGGAAGAGAGAATGTCCGGGGTGCGTGGGGTCCTCAATTATGCTGCCTGCTTTGCCAAGGTAGCAGGAAGTGTAGACAGAGTCAATGGTTGGAGGCTGGTTTGCATGATGGATTGGGCTACATTCATGACTTTTTGTAGTTTCTTGCGGTCTTGGGCAGAGCAGGAACCATACCAAGCTGTGATACAACCAGAAAGAATGCTTTCTATGTTGCATCTGTAAAAGTTGGTGAGAGTCATAGCTGACATGCCAAATTTCCTTCGTCTTCTGAGAAAGTGGGCTTTCTTAACTATACTGTCGGCATGGGGGGACCAGAACAGGTTGTTGGTGATCTGGACATCTAAGAATTTGAAGCTGTCAACCATTTCTACTTCGTCCCCGTTGATGTAGACAGGGGCACAGTAGTTCTCCACTTCGCTTCCTGAAGTCGATGACAATCTCCTTTATTTTGTTGACATCGAGGGAGAGATTATTGTTGCAGCACCAGTTCACCAGATTCTCTATCTCATACCTGTACTCTGTCTCGTCATTGTTTGAGATCCAACCCACTACAGTGGTCGTCAGCAAACTTGAAAATCGAGTTGGAGGGGAATTTGGCCACACGTCATAGGTGTATTAAGGAGTATAGTAGGAGTGCCTGATTTTCCAACATTGATCTGGTCACTGGCATCACTGATAATTTCCTCTATTCAACTTTTATCTTTTAAAATTGCTGAATTTTTCCATTGCTTCATGCAATTGACAAATCACTGGCTCTCAGAATTAATTATCAAAGCTATGTTTCTTCAAGCTGTTTTAATTTCTTAGTGGAACAGGGAGTGTGCGTAATACAGAGGAGTCTGGAATATTAACAAAGATAATTTTATGATGGTTTTGAAACTTATGATCCACAACAGAGTTTCCTATTTCTACTTAACAATTCAGTTCATGGGATTTGTTGGGGGAATTTTCTTTCATTATTTTTGTTTGATCATCTGAAAATAAACACACTGAAGCTTAACGCATGTCTGCTGTGCACAGTGGGAACAGAAATTGCTTCTTTTATTATTTCAGTATTCTTCTGTTGAATCAACTCTTCACAGTTAGTTGATTTATGATTTCTTTTTGAATTTCATTCCATTTGAAAAATATGACATTTGGGTAAATTCACTAATCCTACCTGGGAAGCCACACTTGAAGAAAACACAAATCTGAGAAAGAACTACCAGCTCTAGTGGAACTTGGAGTGTGGGATCAGTCAATGTCCCTTTTGTTTCTGTGGGTGTGAAAGGTATAATTTCTCCTCTCTTTCACCTGTGATGGATTTCACACATGGCTGGAAGCAATTAAATGATAATTGCACCATTGGTTGAAGAAGCTTTTTGTTTCTGTCAGCAATCGATCCAATTTGCACTTCTGCTGCTTGTTTGCTTGTGTTCTCAACTGGCCAAGGATATCTCAATTGAAAGTTTTTCAGATGCCAAAGCTGTTCCCTCATGAATCTTCAATGTACAAGACAATATTCTTTAATATTCAAGACATTATTGGATTTTTCTTCTAATTCCTCTTCAGTGTATAATATATTTCAAGGGTTAATGAAATTTCAGTGTATGCAAAAGCAACAAAGCCTAAAATCTTTGAAAAAATTGTAGGAGGCTTTTCAGAATAAAATAAGGGCTGCAGGTTAAGTACTGCTATTTAGGTTAATATATTTGACATTATGGAATGTCAAGATTCATCAGCTAGTTGATTCTTGTAGAGAAATCATTTAATGCTGACTGTCTAGGCCTATGTGTAGTACAGGTGAAAAATACTGGACCCAAAGAATTGCCATTTCACTCAACCACTATAATAAACAGAATATGGTTGCAGTGGTGAGGGATGGAGGCCACTGGCTCCCAGGGGCCTGATATTGAATTGAGTGGTAGTCCAAGTATTGTCAAGCAATTCAACTAGAGAGAATTGCTTCCTAGAAGACTACATTCTGGCAGCCAGTCATCTCCACAATTTGTATATATTTGTCACCCCCACCTTAGCTTGGGTCTCTTTGCAGAATTTTAGGAAAGCATCAATCTTGGGAGTCAATGGGATAATATTACTCCTTCTCATATGTGTAAATGTTGCATATGGACTGATGGAAACATACTGTAAACCTATACTCTTTGCTTGTTGAGTTTAAAATTCTATGATTAGCATGTAAACATTGACAGGTTAGATTGCAAATTTCCCTGTCATGAGTGATCCTTGCAAAACGTATAAACTAATGGGTTCATATTAATATAAACATAGAAACCTAAGTAGATCATTCAGATTTTCAAACCTGTTCTGCTATTCAATTAGATAATGGCTGATCTGTATTTCAACCCCACTTATCTACCTTTGCTCCATATCCCTTTCACATCTTTCCCCAATTAATAAACCTATTGACCTCAGTCTTGAAAGTTTCAAAAGGCCAGAAGCAACAGCCTATTGGGGAGAATTCTACAAGCTTTGGCCTGTAACTTCCAATCTCCATGGTAGCATAACTGGGGGCACCCCAAAGATGTACTGGGGACACACCCCAACACCATCCCACTTCACTCCTGAAGGTTCCCAGGTAAGGACTGCAATTGAGTTCGCAAACTTCAGATGGTTCCTGCTGGTTTACAGTAATAGTCACTCAGAAAAAGTTAGAAGAATTAAAACCACTTTTAGCTTCTGGATAACTATTGTACTTACTCCCCCTCCCATGCACCACACAGATTTTGCCTGGCCTGAGTCGAAATGTTGGGCGAGATAAAAGCAGCTGGATTTCAAGGTAAGTAATTATGAATGGAGTGGCAATCTGACTCAATTGCCACTCCAATGGAAGATACGGGGACCCAGTGTTTCTTGATTTCACTTCTGAATGTCCTGGTTCTTACTTTAAGGTTGTAATTTTTTTTATCCACTGTGAAGATGCTAACGCCTTATTAAAATGTGTAATTTCAAGACATTCATTTTCAAAACAATATGCTAAATTCACTAATTACAAAAATGCAGCAGAGTTTAGGGATGGAGTGATGACACAATATCAATTCCCCCAACTTTTGCTCAAGCGCAGCTCCTCATCAGATCTGTGGGATCAGTTAATTTGCACTCTTACATATGGAAAACATAGATAACTTTTTAAAAAATGAAACTGACTATTTTCTAAGTAAAAAGACACATTTCTTTGTTGATCGGTTTTATGTTTCATCCTTTCAGGCCTTTACATTATTACCCTGGTAATATCCATAGGATTTGCAATCCAACTACGAGCAGCCAGCAGAACACCTCTGCTCTTCAGCCCTGATACCAATATTCAGGTCCTGCTCGACCTCAAGTATAACCTCAGTGCAGAGGGCATTTCCTGTGTCACATGCTCGGGTAAGGTCATGGATCCATTACTAACCAACAGTGTATTTCATGGATGTGGATGTTGTTGATAAGGCCAGCATTTATTTCCTGTCTCTAATTGCCCTTGAGAGGTGGTGTTTGAGCTGCCTTGAACTGTTGCTGTCCCTATGGTGAAACATTTTTGACCCAGTGACAATGAAAGAATGGCGATATGTTTTACAGTCAGTACAATGTGTGACTTAGAGGAAGTGGTTTTCCCATGTGCCTGCTGTCCTTGTTCTTCTAAGAGGTAGAGGTCGCAGATTTAGAAGATGGTGTCAGGGATGCCTTGGAGAGTTGCTGCACTGCATCTTGTAGATGGTACACACAAAAGCAGCAGCACAACACAAGAAATAGAATTGAATGGCAGGTCAGGTTGAAGGGTCTGGTGCCCACCAGACCCTTCAACCTGACGTGCCATTCAATATGATCATGGTGCATCTGTGCTGGCCTCAACTCCATTTTCCCTCTATTCCTCAATCTATCAGGTATTTATCCACCTCCACTTTAAATACTTCTAATGATTCAGCCTCCACTACCCTTTGGGCAGAGAATTCCTGCAATTCACCATCCTCTGTGAGAAGAAATTTTTATGTGTCTTAGTTTTAAGAGAATGGCCCTTTATCTTGTAGCTATGTCCCCTTGTTCCAGACTCTCCCACTAGTGAAAACATCTCACCATCTATCCTGTCTGAATAAGGTGACCCCTCACTCTTCTAAACTTCAAGGAATACAGACCCAGACTTTTTAGTCTCTCTTGTTAGGACAACCCTCTCATCCTAGGAATGAACCTGGTGAATCTCCTTTGTACTACCTCCAATGTTACTATATCCTTTTTAAGGTAAGGAGACCAAAACTGTGCACAATATTCCAGGTGAGGCTTCACCAACACTCTGTACAATTGCAACAAAACCTCCCTATTTTTAAACTCCAATCCTTTTGCAATGAAGATCAAAATACAATTTGATGCCTTAACTACTTGGTGGACCTGCCTGTTAGCTTTTTGTGATTCATGCACTAGAACGGCGGCATGGTAGCACAGTGGTTAGCACTGCTGCTTCACAGCTCCAGGGACCTGGGTTCGATTCCCGGCTTGGGTCACTGTCTGTGTGGAGTTTGCACATTCTCCTCATGTCTGCGTGGGTTTCCTCCAGGTGCTCCGGTTTCCTCCCACAGTCTAAAAATGTGCGGGTTAGGTTGATTGGCCATGCTAAAATTGCCCCTTAGTGTCCTGAGATGCGTAGGTTAGAGGGATTAGCGGGTAAATGTATAGGGATAAGGAGGTAGGGCCTGGGTGGGATTGTGGTCGGTGCAGACTCGATGGGCCAGATGGCCTCTTTCTGCACTGTAGGGATTCTATGATTCTAACACCTAGATACCTCTATACGTCACTCACCTGTAGTATCTCTCCATTTAGATAATCTGCTTTTTGATTCCTCCTACCAAAGTGTAGGAGCTCACACTTCCCCACATTAAACTCCACTTGGCAGGTTTTAGCCCAGTCACCCAATCTATCTATATCGTGTTGCAGACTCTCAATATCGTCATCACAACATGTCCTTCCCTCTATCTTCGTATCATCGGCAAATTTGGAAAGCTTCCTCGAGCTCGTTAATGTAAATAGTGAACAATTGCAGGCCAAGAATTGATCCCTGCGATACTCCACTAGTTACATCTTTCCACTCTGAAAAGGACCCATTTATTCCAACTCTCTATTTTCTATGTGACAGCCGGTTTTCAATCCATGCTAACACACTTTCTCCATTTCCATGATATTTTACTTTATGCACCAGTCTCCTATGTGGCACCTTGTCAAATGCCTTTTGGCAATCTAAATACACTACATCTACAGGTTCCCCTCTATCTACTCTTCCTGTCACATCCTCAATTCAAGCAGATTTGTCAAACGTGATTCACCTTTCATAAAGCCATGTTGCTTAGGTTTAACTTTATTCATCTTTCCTAAATGATTAGCTTTTTCCTCTTTGATTATTGACACCAGCATCTTGCCAATAATAGATGTTAAACTACCTGGCCTATAGCTCCCTGCCTTCAGCCCTTCTCCCTTTTTGAAGAAGGGTGTCATGTTGGCTGTTTTCCAATCGTCTGGTACCCTCCAGAATTTAGCGAGTTGTGAAAAATTTCAACCAATGGGTCCAATGTTTCTGCAGCCACTTCCATTAAAACCCGAGCGTGCAGTTCATCAGGTCCTGGTGACTTGTTCACTTTTAGCCCCTTGAGTTTCTCTAATACTCTATCCTTTTGTGATTGGGATTTTTGTAGGTTCTACCATGTTATTTGAAATCAGTCCATCTCATAACTTAGGGATATTTGCAATGTCTTCCACGGTGAAGACTGATGCAAAACATTTATTTAGCATATCCACCATTTCTTTGTTTGCTGTTATCAATTCACTTGCCTCATTCAGTAGAGGTTCCACATTTATCTTGGCCACCTGTTTTCTATCCAGAGAAACTTTTACTGTTTGTTTTAATGCTGCATTCAGGTTTTCACTCAACCTTCATTCCCTCCCTTCTTATGAGCTCTTTAGTCTGATACGCTGCTGGATCCTAAAAGCATCCAGTCCTCTGATCTATCACTATCCCTTGCCACTTTGTATATCCTGCTTTTCAATTTAACATTATATTCACTTCCTTTGTTAACCAAGGAATTTGTCTCTTTCTTGTGGAATCTCTCTTTTTGATTGGGATAGACCCCTGCTGAGAATTTTGGAGCAGCTGTCTGAATATTTGTCACCGCTCATGTACTGGGGCGGTATGGTGGCACAGTGGTTAGCACTGCTGCCTCACAGCTCCAGGGATCTGGGTTCAATTCTGGCCTCGAGTCACTGTTCGTGCAGAATCTGCACATTCTCCCCGTGTCTGCATGGGTTTCCTCCGGGTGCTCCGGTTTCCTCCCACAGTCCAAAGATGTGCAGGTTAGGTTGATTGGTCATGCTAAAATTGTCCCTTAGTGTCAGGGGATTAGCAGGGTAAATAGGTGGGGTTATGGGAAAAGGGCCTGGGTGGGATTGTGGTCAGTTCAAATTCGATGGGCTGAATGGCCTCCTTCTGCACTGTAGGGATTCTATGACCTGTATCTTAGTTTGTTTACCTAGTTCACCTTAGACAATTCCTCCCTCATACCATTATAACTGCCCTTATTTAAGTCAAAGACATTGGTTATGGATCTATGGCATTCACCCTGAACTGTATCTGGAATTCTATTATATTGTGGTTACTATCCCCTAGGAGGATCCTTGACCACAAGATCCTTTATTAATCCCTCTTCATTGCACAAAACCAAACCTACAACAGCCTGTTCCTGGGTAGGTTCCACAAGTTCTTCAGCTCTGCTACCCTTGTCAGTTTGGTTTGTCCAATCAATATGCAGATTAAAATCTCCCATGATAATTGCAGTTCCCTTCAAACATGCACTTGATATTTACCCATTTATGCTCTGACCTCTTGAGAGGTCACATTTCAGGTTGCTATAGACTACTCCCACCCTTGTCTTCCTTCCCCTTCTATTCATGATTTCAACCCAAACCGATTCTACATCACTATCCACTGCCTTTATATCACGACTCAGCAATGCTCTGAAACCTACTCTTGCGTTGCAATCTGTGCTCATCTATCTTGTTGCAAATGTTTGTGCAGTCAGATAAAGTACATTCAGCTTTGATTTTTTTTCACAGTAGTTTACAACTCTAGATTTGCTCTGTGCTGCATCTTTTTGTTTACATTTCCTGTCCCAGCCTGCTACACTATGACAATCAAGTTCCCCTTCACTATGCTTTGCCACCGCTCTCTCAAATACTCCTGATTTTTTTAAACCCTCTGTGCCTCTAGTTAATGTTCTTGTATGAGTCCTTGGTGTAATATAATGTTCATATAATCTGCACCTTTCTGTAGTTTTCTATTGACACTCCAACTGATCACTAACCTGCACTCCTACCTTTAACTTTGACTTCCCAATTTTCCAAGCAACTGAACCCTCAACCCCCACTCTTTTTATTTTAAAGCCCTCTCTACTTCCCTAGTTATACCTTCGACAAGAAGGCTGGTCCAGCATGGTCCAAATATAGGCCGTCCCAATGGTACAGCCCCCACTTTCCCCAGTACTGATGCCAATGTCCCACAAACTGATACCCACTTCTCCCGCATCATTCTTTGAGCCACATATTCATTTCTCTAATTTTACATACCCCATGGCTGTAGGGATCAGAATTTTAAGGTGGCGGTGAATGGGCTGCTCGTCAAAAAGCTGCCACATCTTGGTTGGTGTTGAGTTTCTTGCGTGTTGTTGGATTCCCCAGATGAGTGAAGATCCAATCACATACCTGATCACTGCCTCGTAGATGTTGGAAAAAATTTAGGGGAATCAAAGGGTGAGTTACTCATCACAAAATAACCACCCATGACCTGCTGTTATCACAGTACAGTGGAGCCCCGATTTAACGTGCCCCGATTTAGCGCAAAATCGGATATAACACGGTAGTATCATCGGACCCGTTTTTTTCCCACTAATAATTGGCAAATTTTGTGCGACCCCGCTTTTATGGACCCCAATCGTCGTGTTATAACGGGGCTCCACTGTATTTATATTGCTAGTCTAGTTAAGTTCCTGGTGCACAGTAATCTAGATGGTGTTGATGGAATATTGGGCAATGCCGAAGCTCACCCAAGGCCTTGGTAAGGCCCTTAAGAGCCACTTTGGGGCCTTTTCTCCACCAACGTCAGCGTTTAGGCTGGCGGGCACTCGATATTTCAGGGTGGTAGACTGGAAGAGTTAAAAAAAACTTGATCTTGGGCTGGAACAGTTGTAGACGCCCATTAGGGGCACCTTCCACTCATGGATCGGACACCTGCAGACCCCCTTATCATCATCCTCTCCACCCTCTGACTATCTCCTGATTACCCACTTGCTGCAGGCATTGACTGTTTCATTATCTGAGGAGTCGCAAATGCATCTGTGCACCATAGCATTCCCACTTCTGAACTTAGGATGGAGACAAGATCATTGAAGACAGCCGAAAACGGTTGGGCTGAAGAGATTGCCAATTAACTCCTGTAACGTTGGGTCCTTAGTTAGTTACGCCTCCAACCTGTGGCATTTCCATTTTGCCTTCAATTTTACTAGGGCTTCTTGATTCTGTACTTGGTCAAATGCTGCCTTGATGTCAAGGGCAATTACTTTCTCTTCAGTTCTGGTTTTCAACTTTTAGTCTATGTTTGGACCATGGCTACTCTAATGTCTAGAGTCTGATGATCCCGGCAGAACCCAAACTGAGTATCAATGAACAGATTATTGACGACACCTTTCATCACTTTGCTGATGTTTGAGAATGGATTGATGAGGTAGTAATTAGGCTGGATTATGTAATGTTCTAACTGTGTTAGGATTTGTGGGTTTTAACAAAAAGAACAGATGAGGTTTGTCAACCTAGTCCATCTTCGGTTTGAACCATGTAAGAAACATGTTTTTTGTGAAAATTATGGCTGGTGCCCATGTCTCACTCATTGCATAATTATGCACTAACACTCAATCTCCTTGTTGAAATGAGCATTGTTTTGCTCTCACTTCTTGTCTAGCAGCTCGAGATTGTTGTTGACATTCTACTATCTCTGAAGTTTCTGGAGGTAATGACAAATCAAAAAAGTTCTTATCTATCTTTTTAAGAGTAGGAATGCAGGTAAACTTTGGGTAATCGCATGAGTAGTGTTTCTATAAGATGCCAAAAAGCTATTCACGTAACTTAATAACAAACGTCGCTCTCATAAAGCTTTTAAATAATGCTTCAAGGATTGTATGAAGCTTTGAGCTAATCCATTGGTTGATAGATAATAAGGTGCAGATTTTATATGCTGAATACCATTTACTTTGAGATAATCCTCAAACTCTTGTGAGATAAACTGTGAACCATCATCGCTAACAATCTGTACCATTTTACCAAACCTTACAAAATATTCGCCAAGTTTCTCAATGGTTTGTTCAGATGTGGTAGATCTCACTTCTGGCCACTTTGAGTGTGCACCAATAATGACTAAGAACATGTAACCATCAAATGGACCAGCAAAAGTGACATGCAATTATTGTTATGACATTTTAGGCCATTCCCAAGGGTGGAAAGGAGCATTACCTACGAGCTCAGCCATTTGACTTCTGCGCATTATCTGAAACCCGCACACACTCCATTTTCCATTGATTTTGCTTTACATGTTGTTCCCTCAGGCACTGTATATCCTTGCTGGAGAGTAATTTTTTTTTGTATTGAAATGGTGTTTCAACTTGCTTGGTACCACTGCTGTGTTTGAGAGCTTCTTACAAATTAGGCATTCTGGGACAGGACAAGAGGCATCACCAGTCCACGAAAATCCAGAGGCCAAGTAGCTGTTACTACACTGTCTGTGTACAAATTTTGCTTTTTTTCTCCTGAAGTTTTGTTCTTTTGTCCGCATCTCAATCAAAGTTCCGTTCTTCACTTCACTTCAAGCACTTATCCATGACAAGCTGTGGTCATACACACCACACTACAAAATAAGTGCCCTCGAGCATCAACATACAAGCAAAATTTCAGCTCTTTGGCCATGCCAAGTTGAAAATTACTCCTCCAAAGTTGTATCCTTACTCCAACACTACACAGCACAGAGTTACCAACCTTCAGTGTTGATCTTCGGGGCTTCTTTTGGAGTTTCTTCAATGACTAGGACTTCTCCCGAGCCCACCTCACTTAAGGTCAGTTCCTTGTAACCCCTTTTCTAATTGGAATCTGTTTCACCTTTTAACTTCATTGGTTCCTCTTTCTTACCTCTGTCTTCTTCCTTTACTGGGAACCTTGATGTTTTTACTTCTCCCTGTCTTCTCTCCTGTTTTTTTCGATCTCTCCCTGTCGCCTTCACTTCTCCCAGGGTGTTCGCACCATTTTGGTGTTTCCACTTTGTGCGCAGGCGTACGGGGCCTTTGTTGTCTTTTCTGTGCATCGCCAAGTCCCAAGGAACCTGGGCTCTCCCGTGTATGCACCAGCTGGGAAAGGATAACAGAGTTAAAGCAGTTCCTGACTTCACTAACTCAAACCTATTCCTTCCTTCCATACCTGCCATATGTTGCGTCCTGATGATGTGGGTCAGTGAGGTTTGGGTCTGCTGCCTCCCTAAGTAGGCCAGAGGCAGCATCAGAGGAATGTAGGTGAATAGGCCTGCCTCAGTTCTTGGAGACATCAGTCCAAATCTCCACATTGCTCTTAGGTCAACTCATCCCACCATCAGCCGACCCCCCCCCCCCCCCCCCCCCCCCGCCCCGCCCGCCATCCATCTCCATCCTCTCTCCAAGCCCTCACATATCCCTTCATGCCTCCTCATATACTCATGCAACTTCCATGTCGTACCCTCACGCCTCCTCCATGACACCTCATACCCCCATGACCCCCACTACCCCTATGTATCCTCCTTAGCCAGTCACCCAGTTTCCACTATGAACAGACCTCAAGAGTCGTGTAATGACAATGAGATGCCTTTGAAATGGATTTGAAAAAAAACTAAACCTCTAACAATTTGATGAACTGTCACTCAAACATGCTACCATTCATACTGCACAGAAACAAAACTCCAGTCCTGTTGAAAAAATGTATAATCCCTTTAGGTGGCACAACAAGGAGCTGGAGGAGGCCATTTGGCCCTTTGAGCCTGCTGTGCTATTTAAGAAGATCATGGCTTACCTGATTAAGTTATGGAAATAAACAAGCATCTATTGAGAAACTACATTAAACGCAGGTAATCCTATGACCTCTTAAACTTTCAATCAAACCATGATCTGTCTCCTGAACAGTTATGTGAACAAAGCCCCTTCTGCATTAAGTGCTTCAGCAGCTTTTGAAACTCAGTCAAGCATGATGGACTTCGCTGCCAAACCAAACCGTTACAGCTCCAGACAATGGAACATATTGAAACTAAACAAGGGGTGGAATTTTCCCCCCCAAAAATTTAAGGCTGGAATTTTCCGGCTGTTCACGCCAGCAGGATTCTCTGGTCCCACTGCAGTGAATGGAGATTTGGCTAAGCGTCAAATTCTCCATCCGTGCTCACAGTAGCAGAGCGTGAATGGCCGGAAAATTCCAGTCTAGGTGTCATAACAGCAAGAATAACGGAGCGATCCACGTCAGTTTCTCAGATGCACTCCGCACAATCATCCCACACTTTTTCAGGGAGTGGTGAGTTATGTGCCAGAGGGCCTAACCACGCCAGTGAGCCCAGCTTCCGAGCACTTGGCACCATTTTGCAGGGGGTTCCTGGTCTCAGAGTGCACTGGGAGACCCCCTCCCTGCCCCCATGGACATTGCGACTTCCCTCATCACAGCATGTTCCCCCCACCTGTACCCTGACATGGCTAACCAGCATCAGGGCCCTCCTGATGTGTTCCCTTGCCTGACCCCTGACATACCTCACCATACCCCCCACTCAGGCCCCAACCTGCTCCTGGCACATTGGCAGTGCCCAGTTGGCGCTGCTGGGTTATCTGCTGGTCACTGCTAGGGTGTCTGAACATTGCCAGCTGGGCACTGCCTGATGGGTACTGCCCGGTCATGCCCCGACCACCCAGGTGCTTCACCCACATGGCCAACACGCAGGTCTCTACTAGTGGAGACCAGTAGTGATTCTTGCCATTTTCATGCTGCACCCAAAGGTTGGAAGATCCCATGCGCTGGGAGTCAAACAGGCTATACATATTTAAGTGCTACTTTGGATATGCTAATCACAAACTGGTTTGTGCCATTCAAGGAATTGGGTTGATTGCAAACCTTTTGACGCTGGGCGTGAAGCCAATTTTTACGCTCGCATGCTATTTTCCAGGATCAGCGCGATCCGCGCCACATGCAGCGAGGTGGAAAAATCATTATTTTTTTAAGTTTAAGTAAGTAGTTGTTTCTACCAATAATACCCAGGACTTTGGTAAAGAATGGTCAGCCTTCCGTTTAGCTTTAGAGGATGAGAATCTGTACACAAAATAAAGGCAGGAGATTGCAGACACATTTGTTTGTCTGCAGCGCACTTTACATCTGCAATCTCCAGAAAGAAATGTGCCAAACTGCAGTCACTGTTGTACAGTCCAGTAATGTTCAAACAAAAGACAAAATAAGGAGGAAAAAGTCAAACTATTTGCTCCTGACTTGGCTTTTGTTGCATTTGATTGTTTTGTCTGGATGAGCCTGATTTAGGATCTATCAAAGCCTTTGCTGTTAACCCCAACTTGAGCTTTTAATCTCAAAACACAATTGCAGCCAATGTACTAAAATGGCACAAGTCAAAGCCAACCAACCATGAAATTGGATCTCAACCTGAAATTCAGAAACTGCTGCTTTAACTTGTACAGGGGAGATGATACATGACAGTGCATTACAGAACGTGTCCTGTACAGTATTATTAATATATATCTGAATGACACTAAATGTATTATCCTATTCAGGGTGCAGGTGAGCGGAAATCAAAATTTATCACCAGTTGGTTGGGACTGATCAGCTCTGGTTTAGGTTACATACACGCACATTGCTGATGACCACACAAGCTTGAGCATGCCATCCTTGTACTGGAATATCATACGTGATAAATGTAGTAATCATATCACATCATACAACTGTCAGATTTTTCTATAGCTAGTGCATCTTCCATCTTTTTGAGAGCTTCCCTATTATGTTTTAAAAGTGCTGTTAAATGGTTGCTGAAATGATTGCCACTTCACAACAGCAAGTCTGCCTTTCCATTTACTAAATTAATCTTGTGTTTCATCTCTGTCTGAAATACTTGTGTTGAATTAGTTTGTAATAATGAAGAAATGTTTCCACTTGTAAATGTCAACAGAAAATGGGGTTCAAAGTGACACCTCATCTATTTTGAGTAACTTGCTGGAAATTTCAGGGATCTAAGGCCTCCGACTTTATATTTTTATTAAATATACATATATCCTCATGGCTGATTTCTAAAATGTTAAAAGTAGGATAACGGTCACTTTAAAATGGCGAAAGCCGTGTCTCTCTATGACCCTCAAACAATAAGAATTAATACGGTAGACCTTAGTGGCATCCAATGGGCTGCAGAGACACATTTCAATGAGAACTCTCCAAAGGTCATCTGCATTTCATAAGCCAGGCCTGGAACAATCAGAGCCGATTTGTCTGCTGGGGAAAAGGACCCTACAAACTCGCTATAAAACTTAATTGTTGGAACATTAACTATCTCAGGACCCAGCCAAAGGGATACAAACCTTTTGTCAAAGTCAAAATGAAGAGGTACGAGTCTTGAGACATTACCCCCTAACTGGTGGAATGAGTAATATTGCCTTGTGGTTCTAAGAAACCTCAATCTGCCATTTTTCCATCTACTTAGCAGCAGTACAGAAAAGGGGGTTTGTGCAGACTGAATACTTGGCCCCATCTACAATATTTCAACTGGAACTTTTGTACCATCGCCTACAAGGCTGATTCACCTCTATGTGCCTATCCCATTGTGGAAGCCAACTCTACTGGAAAAGTAAATAATCTAGCATCAATTCAGCATACCCACCTCTGTTTAAAAAATACACCATTGAACTTTGTTTCTGGACTCTGGACATGAAACAATAATTCTTTTCTATGTGGTCTTTGCCCTGTCAATGTTTCTTTCGCTATCCCTCCAGAACTGGGGGTCATAGTTTGAGGATAAGGGGTAAACGTTTTAAGACTGAGGTGAGGAGAAAATTCTTCAGCCAGAGAATGATGGATCTGTGGAATTCACTGCCACAGAAAGTAGTTGAGGCCAAAACGTTGTGTGATTTCAAGTAGAAATTAGATGTAGCTCTTAGGGTTGAAGGGGTCAATAGATATGGAGGAAGGCGGAACCAGGGTGTTGAATTTGATGATCAGTCATGGTCAAAATGAATGGCAGAGCAGGCTCGAAGGGCCAAATGGCCTACTCCTGCTTCTAGTTTTTATGTTTCTATGTATCAAGTGCACAGAGGCCTACGTAGAAAGCACCCCCTCCCCCCCTTAGGTGTTTTGAGTGTGTGCAAATAAACTAACTCTATCATCCTTCCTCAAGTTTGCTGTGTGGTTATTAATAGGAAATTAGATCACACCAAAACTGAGGAGTTGGGAACCACTTATATAGGGGGAAGCAAATCAAAATACCTTTCTGTTTGTGGATGATTGGTGAGGAAAAAATCAGGGCTGTTGAAATTAACTCCCTGTCCTGTCCATAACAGAAATTTTGCCTAAAATAGATTTCTGCCCATGGATCAGTTGATAAATCCAGTGCCCAGTGTGGAACTGAGCCATACCAGTAATGATTAACCTCTGGACTTTATTGAGTTTATTGGTCCAAGCGAGGGTGGCTATTTAAGTACAATTTATTGCAATATCCTTGGGGAGTAGTGGTGAAATGCCAGTTGGAGTTTTCACTGCTAATCATTGTGACCCCTGTTGGAAATTGGGTGTGTTGCAGTATTGGACAAGGACAGGAGCATTGTTACGCTCACATTGGCAACTTGCGCTGAGTGTTTGAGCTTGTACATGCATCGGGTACCTGTGGAACTATGTCTGGGGAAAAACCAGCATCTTCGGAAGAGGCAATTAGGAAAAAAGAGAGACTTCCAGAAAAAGAGTTGATCCATAGAGGAACCATAGAGGAATCCCCTGAAACTGCACTGTGCAAAATGTTAATTTGAAATTCTGATGGCAGCACTTTGATTGAAAGGATTACTGTTTAATATTTTATTTTATAAAATGCCCTACAGGGTATCCTGAAGTGCTTCACAGCCAAAATATTAGGGGGCGATTCTCCTAAAACAATTTTACGTTTCGAATTCACGTGAAAACTGGAGTAAATCATGCTGGTTTTTTTCAGTGGGAGTTTAGAGAAGAATCTCCCACATTCTGTGCACTGCAGAGTACACTAGCATGAATCACGTTAGAAATCAGGTGGCGGAATCTATTTCCGCTGGAGAGGCCGGCAGCATAGTGCTGAATGGGCCACTGAGCATGCACCAATCTGTCAGCACCGAGATCGGCACATGCACAATGGCTTGTCTGCCGGCCTCCCGATTGTTGGCCAGCCCCGCGACCTCTGCATTGCTGCCCCCCCCCCACCCCTGCGGCCCGAACGCTGGCCCCTCATGTATGCCTGGGCCAACCTCGAACTCTCGCAGACCCGATTTTCCCACCCACCCCCTGCAGGAGGTTGCCCACCCCGATGGCCAGCCTGGATTACTGGCCTCCCTCCCTCCCCAACCAATCCTGACTACAGAGTGGCAGTGGGACCCACCGATTGCCCCGCCCCTTGGTACTTTCCTATGCCCAATGGCAGTGCCAGGATGCCCCTTGGGCAGTGCCAGGGAGCCCAGGCTGGCACGACCAGGTGTCAATACCGAGAGGCACCCCCCAGCACCCCAACCTCTGGGGGGCCCCGATTGCTCCCCCCTTCATTCCAGTGGGGTCGGGCTGCTAGCACCCCACTTGTGGGGAGCTATAGTAAACCCTGCTGGAGTGAAACACTGAGTGAATCACTGGAGTGAATTGCGGGGAGAAGCTAGTGGGCCCAGAGACTTCAGTCCTGGGCCCGCTATTGAAATTTAAATTATATGCAAATGATTGGTTGAATACCTAATGCAGCTCTGCAACTATTTCTGGCATGGAGCTGACGGCGCCAGAAATCTGGCGCTGGGAGATCAACGCAGGAAGCTGGGATGGGAAAATCACCCTCTTACTTTTGAAGTCAAGTCAACCGTCCTCATTCATGGCTGGAATTCTCCAGTCCATTGAAAGTGAATGGAGTTTTGGTTGAAACCAGTGAGCCAAATTCTCCGTTCTCACTTGTATTGGGGCAGGCACTAATGAGATTGGAGAATCCCGCCCAATATTGTTACGCAAATGATGCAGGAAGTTTGCAAAGCAAGGTAACAAAATCAGTGAAAGTGGGATGACTCACCAATAGGTTAAATTTTCCTCTTCACTGAAGCTGAACAGCTTCTTGCTCTGACAAGATGTTGTGGGATTTCTTAATTCCAACTGAAGAACCTTTGTTTGGCATCTCATCATCAAATGTGTCACCTTTTTAATAATACAGCCAACACTGATAACGTATTGCATTGCAGTGTCAGCCCACAATCTCCTGGCCCAGGGTCTAAAGTTCTATCCGTGGGCTAAACTGATACTAATATGTTATTAAAATAGATGATGAATGAATTGTATAAATGCTTTAACACATGTTACTAGTTTATCATACTGCGCACTTTCAAAATTTGTGTGCTTGAGCACTAGAATCAATCTTACCATGGGTTGCACTGTACATTTGATTATTTTCTCTTGCATTCTATTTGTGTTTGTCTGTTATGCATGTTGTTGAGACTGCAAGTGTGATTTTAGTGTAGCCATCAGTTCTGGTGCTTTCAGACCTTTGATTAAGTTCAGCCTCTGAAAGTGAAGCTGCCTCCTTGACTCACTGCAACCCAGATTTATACATAATAAAGTATGGCAAAGCCACTTGAGTGAATGATGAGCAGCATATGTCACCTCAATCTTTCCTTTTATTGTATGCAAATAATTTGCACAGTAAAGTATATCCAATAACAGCAGAAAGAATCCAAGGGAGAATTGAAATAGAATAAGAAGTGTGCTAAATAAAACAAATCATAGCACATCTCTCTGTCATTGGAATTGTTCCTTCCAGGACTGCATCCCTTGGGGGATTGATGAAACCAGACCAGGTTTTATGATGTAGTCAAGCATGCAAAAATATAATTTTCCTAAACACAGTTAAAGATATTGGACTTTTTACTGTTTTCTTTTTATTAATGATTTTAAAAAGTAATACCAATTTCAACAACATGATGCTGATGCAGCAGACCAAAGATGGGAATTTTCTAGTGTTTTTGTATGGAGCACCGCATGAGAATTTGTCATTTGCTGCTGCCTGTCCTGCAGTTTTAATACTTTTCAGTCTGCTGAGAATACCCCAGTGAAGTAAATGTGAGAAGTTGCAACAACGGAAAATAAATTTAGTGCATCAGAGGGATTGCAAAATATAGGCAGCTGATGTATTTTAAGAGGAGGATCAAAGTCGTAGAATTTCAGACTGGAGTCTCCAGATTCCAGGGGTCATCAGAATTCCTGTCAAATATACATGCAGCACCTCTGTGTCTTGAGATTTCTCTCTAATCAATTTTTAGTTTATATGTTGGCATATTGACAGGCTATTTCTGTAACTGGAAACAAGTTTGTTTTTTTAAAAGCACTTTTAGTGTAATGACAAGTGCTTTTCTTTCAGTAACTTAACAGGAAGTTTCAGTAGTTAGTAAAAGGCATCCGAAGAATCCATATCTGATAGATCCCTGGGAGCATGTTCACAATTCCATGGATCCCTGGGAGTATGCCAAGTATGTACATAGATCCCTGGCAGATGTCAATACTCACATGGTTCCTCTGGAGTATGTCTGTATTGCCAATCTCTGTAATCCCTCAATCCCCCTCCTCACAGCCCACCTAGCCACCAACTGGGACTTAGGTTTTGGGTGATATTAATTTATTTGTGTAAGCAGCCTGCAGAGGCATAGCAGGAGCCAGCAGCTCACCTGTATCACTAAAATTAGGTTGGAGATCTAATTTTAGGTATCTTCATGCCTTTCGTTTGGGGGGCATGCTTTCATTACACTGCTGGTTTATAGGCCAGTTAAGTGAGCGATAAGAAACTTCCACCCCCTTCTTTTGCCTTTGCCTCTTATTAACGGCAGAGCCTGCAATCATGTCAATCCTGCACTTAAGAAGTCTCTCCACAAATGTGTTTTCTTAACCTTCAAAATATTGGGGCAGAATTTTCCCATGGGCTTACGACCCCATCATTGGTCCCAAGCCTACATTTGCCAAGAACAAGACCAGCATCGCAAATGTTTCAAAAGTGGCCTGCTAATTAGCCACTTCCATGCTCACTGTCCTATTAAGAGTGCAGGTGGGCCCAAAATGCCTTCACCTCAATCAGAGGGCCAGCAGCTCTGGAGCCTCAGTACCTACGAGAAGGGTGGGCACTGCTGAGGATTGGCTGTCGTAACATAGAGGCACCCTTGAAAACAGAGTGGAGAAGGTGGAATGCCCCAAAGAACAAATGGAAAATCTTTTGGGTGGAATCATTGGGGACACAGGGGAATGCTTTCATTCCTGTGACCCCCATCAGTGGGACAATGATGGCTCCATCTCCAGTGATTATAAGCTTGCTGCAGAGAGGCCACCCCCATTGAGTTGGTGGCCTCCCCACACAATGAGAGGTGCTCTGCCAGGAAAATGCCAGTAAATCTAGAAAATCTCCTGCATTTGGAGTTTTAAATATTAACTGCCCAGTAAGCAGTGGGTCCATGTGCTGGCCCATCTCTAGATAAGTTCCCTGGGAATGCATGGGAACCATTCTGTTGTGGCATGCCCCAATTTTCCCAACCCTGCTATTTGCCTTTGTCCAAGCTTTCACCTTTCTAATCTCTCTCACCCAGCTCAATGTTCATTTTCCCATCTATTTGTGAAGAGCCTTGGGATGTTCACTTGTAAATACCAGCGGTTGTTATTTATAGGGCTTCCCTCATCATAACTTTGCAAACCATTGATCAAAGTCACATGAGGAGCTGAGCAGAAAAGAGTTGTATTTGTCTGACTGTTCAAACTGCTCAGAAGGTATTAGTTTCACACTGGTTATTGTGTATCTCTCACTGTTTCCTTGTTGTTTTGTAACTCAATCTAGAAAACTTTATTGGTAGACCAGCACTTCATTAGGAGTAAATAAGCAATGTGCCAAAGCTCATTAACTTAGATATATATTACTAAATTATTGGATCTGTGCTACAAATTGTTCTTTTGCCCAGAGCCTAGAAAGACCCTTAATTATCGGTCTATTCTACTGCTAGTGTAAGTGGTTGTATGAGAGGTGAGTTGATTCACCCTCCCAGCCTCCCAAAGCAGTTGATGTCCCATTATCTATTGAGACTTTTACAACATGATAAAAGCTAGGACTTCTCAATGTGGAGAAAATCTTTAGTCTTACTGCAAGCTAGTGGTGTACAAACCAATGTGGCAATTGTGCTTCAGTTAATAAATGCTTGCAATATATCATTATTTTGACATGTTTTCATTCTTGACTTTGGATCAAATAGTTATCGATGTAAGCCAACTAGCAGAGCTTGACTGCATAGTAGCACCCTGATACAATACAAATGGACTACTGCATTGTCAAATGAACAGTTAAACAAAGGGCCATCTGAATGTCTTCTCCACATTATCTGAGTCAATGTTGAGGATCTTGTGACATACTCCAAACATTGTCTAAAACTTAATTAATTGCTCATTCATCTTATTATGGGTCATTGCTGTCACAGAATGACTGCAATGTTTTCCTATTTAATTCTCACTGCACACCAGGTCACAGAATAAAGCGTGCTTCAGGACACAACAAGACTGTCAGTGGTTGAGTAGAGCAAAGGGAACTTTGCTCAACCTTGTTAAACCCAACCTGCAAATGCTGAGTCTGGGAGCATGAAATTTCCCAACACCAACAGCCTTTAATTTGCAATGTATAAAATAACTTTAGTGGTGGATTGGGTAGCAAGCAGTTCTTATTTGTGAACTATTTGTTGTGGTGGTTCAAGGCAAAAATACCATGAACATTGTAGTAATAATCATTTTACTGAAAAATAACCATACCATCTAAATACTAGACAAAACCCTTTGAATTAATGTTACATCATGCAGATTATATGGGAAATCCGATGGATCATTACAGTCGATGGATCTAATGACATCATAAACTAGGGAAGAATAAGCTAAAAAACATAAATCAAAAAAGCATGTTGAAACCCAAAAATAAATCAGGAAATGCTGGAAGCATGTAACAGGTCCCTTGGCATTTGTAAACTGCATTGAGTAGTCAGCTTGATCTTTGCCACCAGAATGCATAGATCGAGTCAGGAACTTTCCTAACCTGGTGGACCCACCTTGGTGGAAAGCACTCAAATATTGCGATTTTGGCTCTGGTGGGTTGAGTGCAGGATCGAATCGGGCCTTCAACCCCAAAAGCAATGTTTGGGCAGCCACTGGGTCAAGTATGCACGACCTGTTCACATTATACATGCTTGGTTGAGAACCCAGACCTATAAAAGGATTATCTCAGCAGGGGGTTCTGTTTTAACAACTGAAGAGGACTGTTGACTTCACTTGATTGACATCTTCAGGTGGTACAAGTTGTTTTTTTCTATGATCTCTTTTGTCAATTTCTCAATGTTTATTTACACAAGATTAAGGGGCGAAATGTTTGAAGTCTCTGTACTTGATTTTTCAATGATCTGCCTAATTGACATTTTTATAGGGTTGTAGAAACAGCAGTTTTTTTGTCAAAAGAAGATAAATGAATGGGTGATTTTTTTTTTCCTGAGCAATTCCACACAAGTCATTATTAGTACATGACCCAGGAATTCTAAGTAGTGCATACTGTGTGAATGACCATGGAAGTGCCATGAGTTTGCATGGTGGTTAGGAGGGGCCATGGGAATTAAATGGATGCCACAAGTTGGCATGGGTGTGGGTGATAGCATGAGTTGGCACTGAGGTAAAATGGAGGGGGCATAGGACAGCCTGAGTTAGATGTTTGGAACTTTTCAAAAGGTTCCTGAATTTAGATTGTGGCTCGCAATTCTTCTGTGGGGCTGCAAACCACAAGCCATTCAGAAGCTGTCCAAATTCCATGAAAATTCTGGGAAACTAGAAGACCCGCAATAGAGCCAACGAGATTAGAAGTGCAGGGTGTGGGCCCACTACCCACTTCCTTATCTCATGCCAGTGAAGATTGAGTGTGTGGAAAATGAGAGCAGGAATCCTGGAATTGGAGCTTGCCCGTATTTTTAAATGGCTCCAGTGTCATTCTGACACTGTGAAAATCTGAGCCCTTATGTCAGAACTAGAAATGGTAAAGTAAGTAAGGCCTTTTATTCACCTGAACAAAACAATGGCGTCTGTCCACTTTTTCTTTTATTCAATCCCATTGAAAGGCACACACTTCATATTCTGATGGGTGAAGCTAATCTTTTCTTTCTGTTAGATATTGATAGACATGCTGTTTTTTTCTCACAAAAGTTCCATTTATATTTAAGACTGAAATTCAGGAGTTTTGTTCGGCAGCTGAACCCATGAGGTAAACTTACCACTTAATATTTGACCAACCACACCATGGGTGAAATCTCACCTAAAAATGGCAGGGTGTTGTTTCCAGCGAGAAAACCAGCATGTTCCAGAGAAACGGGTTGGTTTTCTCTCCAGATCTTACAACAATCTGCCAAATAAAATCAAGGGGGCATGTTTCACACACCATGCAGCGGGGAGTGCTTCAACACGCCATTTCAGCCTGCCTGCACAGAGATCAAGGTGCCATGTTTAAATCCCCCCCCCCCCCCCCCAGCCCACCAAGGTATCGAACAGGGGCTCCCCTGCCCACACTCCCACCATGGGACTGGCATTCAATCCAACTCCCCCCACCACCCACCCCTCCCCTTGTCACCACACACAGTCAGAGCTAGCAACACCCCATTCCCCTATCTGCTCCAGCCCACCACCACATACAAATGCATTCTCCACCCCCCCCCCCCCCCCCCCAATGAGTCTTCCACAGGGGTCTACCCCAGCACAGGTTGGCATGGGCATGTTGCCAACTGGTAACGGTAGGCATTGCCAGGGCACTGCCTGGCCATGTCCCTCTCCCCCAGGGACTATACCTACCTTTTCGCCCCTAGGTGGATCCCCACGACAGCTTGATGTCTGGATGAACCTGTTGTAAGGTTTGAAAATACAGCAGGGGCTAAATATCTGGTGGAGGGGGCGTAGTAATAATCTTAAAACATATTTAAATGAATGTATGAACCTGATGACATAGCCAGCGAGGGATGAGGAAGTGGAAGGATGGGTTGGCAAGTTTGGTGATGACGCAAAGGTTGGTGGGGTTGTGGATAGTGTAGAGGGATGTCAGCAGTTGCAACGAGACATAGATAAGATGCAAGACTGGGCGGAGAAGTGGCAGATGGACTTCAACCCAGATAAGTGTGTGGTGGTTCATTTTGGCAGGTCGAATAGCATGAAAGAATATAATATTAAGGGTAAGACGCTTGGCAGTGTGGAAAATCAGAAGGATCTTGGGGTCCGGGTTCATAGAATGCTCAAAGCAGCGTCGCAGGTGGAGGCTGTGGTTAAGAAGGCGTATGGAATACTGGCCTTCATCAATAGAGGAATTGAGTTTAGAAATCGGGAGATAATGCTGCAGCTGTATAGGACCCTGGTCAGACCCCGGTCGCCTCATTACAGAAAGGATGTGGAAGCCATAGAAAGGGTGCAGAGGAGATTTACAAGGATGTTGCCTGGATTAGGTGGCATGCCTTATGAGGATAGGTTGAGAGAGCTAGGTCTTTTCTCCTTGGAGAGGCGAAGGATGAGAGGTGACCTGATAGAGGTGTATAAGATATTGAGGGTATTGATAGAGTGGATTCTCAGAGGCTTTTACCCAGGGCTGAAACGGTTGCCACAAGAGGTCACAGGTTTAGGGTGCTGGGGAATAGGTACAGAGGAGGTATGGGGTAAGTTTTTCACTGAGGGTGGTGGGTGCGTGGAATCGGCTGCCGGTAGTGATGTTGGAGGCGGATTCGATAGGGTCTTTTAAGAGACTTTTGGATAAGTTCATGCAAGTTAGTAAGATAGAGGGTTATAAGTAAGCCTAGTAGGTAGGGACATGTTTGGCGCAACTTGTGGGCCGAAGGGCCTGTTTGTGCTGTAGGTTTTCTATGTTCTATCAAAAATCACAATCTTGCCGGCAAGATCTGTGACTTCTGGCTCTTGAGCCCCTGCCAGCATTCTCACAGGTGGCGGGAATGGGCTCAAGATCACTTTCAGTATTTTTTATTTATGATTGGAAACTTTGCTTTGGAACTCCATTACCTCTGTCACAAATGGTTAGCAAGTTAGCTACGACATTACAATAAATTCTCTGTATAACAGTTATTATCCAGTTATTATTGTCCTTACTGTGGTGCTGAATATTTCCATAAATCCATGGTGCGATGCAAAGTTACGAACCTTGTGATTTAACAATGTATGATCAAAGATGAGAGATTAATTTTTGAGTTTCTTCAGAATTTCTAGCAATTCCACAGTTCCTTGTCCCACAACCAGAAAGGTTTACCTTTTCATAAACTAATTGTTCAGTTCTAGAGAAATATCAGTTTACATAATGGAGTGTTTCTACATTATTACCTCACAAGTCTGCACTTGAAACTGAGTAGATTTTTCAGAAAAAATTGATACTGAAATCCAAATGCATGAAATCTGACTGTAGAAAACTTTACAGCAATTTCTTCTTACTGAATCCAATCAAGTGGAGTAAAAGGTAGAAGTTGTGAAATTGCGTGAGAAATGCAGATACGACAAATGCACTTCAGTGAGATGAGATGAAGATCCACTCTACTGATGATCGTTGCGAGTCAGAAGTGAATTGTTTCTGGCAGTTTCACATTACAGTCGTTCACGGCTGAAAAGTTTCCAGTGCAATCCTGTCCTTTACTGACTCCTAATTTAGACTTCAAATACTCAAGACTGAAAGCACAGACGATAGAAATGTATCTTGGTGCCATCGAGAAGTATTTCACCTTTGAATTGCAATTGTACTCCTGAGGCAGAAAGAAGAGCCCAACAGTGCAATTAACCTGCAATCTCTCCTATACAAGCCTTGAGCGTATTACTGTCATCAAGACAAAAATTGTCAACTAAAACAGAGTTTTGTTGCTTTTTAGAAGTGGTTTAATTTTTGTTCATTGAGGTGGAGGATATTTTCAATGAGGAATACACTCCTTTTCCAGTTTGCACCATTAAGTTTCAGCATCACCAAGTTTTATCTATTCCGCCCCAATCTCAGAAGGTCATCCTTGACTGCCTTACACATGCCCTCCAAGTAAGACCATCAACTGCTTTCAGATAACTGACCTCAAGATTCCACATTTGATTTCATGATTGTTGGGTTTTTACTATTTAGTGCTTTGGATAATTAAATATAAGATTAATCAAAGTTTTAAACTATTCTAACAATTGATTGTACTAATCCTGAAGTACAAATTTTACCGACAGAGATTCGTACAAACTTTGTTCGAAGTATAATTCAAAACTCAGAATGGACAATTCTTCTAATTTGGGAGAATTTAGAGAATCTAGCCCGCCTTGCAAACAGTCTGCAGTATCCTTATGGACTGTCTGTTCTTGGACTCGTGAGCTATCTCTCATCTCCCCATGGACCACCTCGTGAGCTCTTGTGAACTGTCTCCTCATGGACTGTCTTCATGGGTTTCCTTCTGGGTTTCACTGGCCGGTCTTGTGGACTGCTTGTGTTCTGTCCCATGATCTGCCATCAGCCTCATGGATCTTGTCTTTTTAAATTAGTTTTATAACTTGCTGACAAGTATAGTGTTGGTACTTTGAACACTTTTAGTCCCACAGTTTAACACACATTAGTAATGCAGCATTTGATCTTTACAACACCATCCCTCAGACTCTCGAAGTCTAGCAGTTGTCTCATCATTAACTTTCTAGACAGTCTGCTGAATAAGATTTTTCAAATGTGACCAATCTTGCCAGCATTTTATTGAACACTCAATGTAACAGTTCCTTTGTTGAATTAATACATTTGATCAAAGCTAGCTCTTTTAACAGGCAAATAATATTGAAAAGTCGAAACATCTTCAACAAATAATTTTCCCACAAAATTTTTAACTGTTGTCCCCAGTGGGAAAACCAATGCAGTTCCGGCTGGGTGGTTTGGTGCGATTCAGTTTGCAATTCTTCCACACTTAACGGCGCGATCTTATGAAAACATTTTTTAAGGGCGCGATCTTACGATATTGTCCCATCCATTATTCAGTGAGGCGAGATTGGGTGAGAAGTGAAAAATTGGGTCCGCAACTGGTTTTTCACCTTCCTTGATCATACCGGCCCTCTGGGCGCAAAGTCAATTTCAATATTAATGACATGATTTGCATGTCATTAATGAGTCCCAGGCACTATCATCCGGGCTCACCTGAAATTATCTGCTTGCTGGTCAAGCTTCTCACAGGAATCACAGCCGGTGGCCAGCAGCGGAGACCAGACTTGATGCTCTCGTCAGGGGGGAATTGGAGGCAATTGAAGCCCCAAGTGGTCAGGGACAGGGCCAGGCGGGCACTGCCCACCTGGCACTGCTCACCGCGCAACCTGGCAGTGCCCCTCTGTGCCTTTGTGCAGATAACACTGACTTTCAGAGGTCCTCAAGATTGTGTGGTTTATGTGTAGGGATTTTAGAGACATTTGGAAAAACACTGATACATAGCGTGCTGTTCAATATTTACCCTCCATGTTAAAAGCAGTATCCACTTTGAATTACTTGGGAGCTGTGAAAGTATTTGAATTTTGCACACATTTTATAACCAGGAGAAACATAAGGCCCTCTCCACCTACCTGGACATAGCCATGGCCATGGTTTGCCCTGCGAAAGAGTTCCCCATCCACAATGTTCCGGGCTATTGAGGTTATTCTTTAATTTAAAAGTTTAAAATGTTGGAGTGATGGTGTCTTAGTTTGGAGGTGTCTTCCCCCTCTCTTATCTGAACTGCAGGCTGCTGTTCCTTCCATACTGGAGGGACTTCTATTAGACCTCAACTTAAAGAGCCTGTCTGCCATCCTTAATTGGACATTGAGCCTGCTCTCTGGTCACTAACTGTCCAATGAGGAAAATCACTAGTCTAGTGTTGTGAGCTCTATTTGACACTGACATCAGGTTCCTGACCCAAAATGTTGGATATCAGCTTTGGCTCCGTATTGAATACAAAAGTCATAGGTTCAAGCAGCACTACAAGGGCTTCAGCGAATGGCCTGGCACATCACCGCAGCACTGAAGGAGTGCTACACTGCCATAGATGCTGTTTTTGGGATGAGATGGTAACCTGATTTTCCATCTAGCTTAATGGCACCATTTAAAGAAGCACCAGGAGAACTCCCTGGTGCTTTGCCCAATATTTATTTCTCAACCTCCATCAGTGAAACAAATTATCTGGTTATTTGTCTGATTACTTTTTGTGGGACCCTGCACTGTGAAGAGTTGGTTTCTTTGTTTTCTGACCTTGCAATAGTGGCTACGTTTTCAAAGTACTTCATTGATTGTGAATTGCCTTGAAAATATCAAAAGAATATATAAATATAAATTCTCTGTTATTTATAATATTCTAAATGCAACAAAATCAATGATTTATACAAGCTTAGAACTACCTCTATGTACTCTATGTTGCTGTTTATAAACCCTAAGGTCTCAATTTTTTAATTAACAGTTTCATCCAATTGTATTTCGAATTTTAGGGATTTGTGTATCTGATTCCAAGTCTATCCCATCTTTCTAAACTTTTATTATTTACCACATATTCCTTCCTATTTTCTATCAAATGTGCCATTTCACATTTCTCACATGTACAGAAACTATGGCCCAGATCTTGTGGTTAACAGCGATGTCACAGCAATGTGATTGAGGGATAAATATTGGCCAAGATACTGGGAATAGCTCCTTGGTTTGCTGCCTTATCCAAAGTGCAGCATAACCTGACACTGGTCAGTACTGCAGTTGAGTATCAACCTAGATTTCTGTGCTCAGGTCTCGGGAGTTGAACCAAATAGTCTGTTACTGTGCTGTAAAATTCTGTATGGAAGAGAAATAAGTGAAACCTGATTAGCACTTTATCAACTCAACTTTGATAGCATTGAAAATATTATCTATTTAAATGGAAAGAAATTACAACATGCTACTGTGCAAAGGGACCTGGGGGTCCTTGTGCATGAGACGCAAAAACCCAGACTGCAGGTGCAACAGGTGATCAAGAAGGCAAATGGGATGTTGGCCTATATCGCAAGGGGGATAGAATATAAAAGCAGAGATGTCTTGCTGCATCTGTACAGGGCATTGGTGAGGCCGCAGCTGGAATACTGTGTGCAGTATTGGTCCCCTTATTTGCGGAAGGATATATTGGCCTTGGAGGGAGTGCAGAGAAGGTTCACCAGGTTGATACCAGAGATGAGGGGTGTTGATTATGAGGAGAGACTGAGCAGATTGGGTTTGTACTCGTTGGAATTTAGAAGGCTGAGGGGGGATCTTATAGAGACCTATAAGATAATGAAGGGGCTGGATAGGGTAGAGGTGGAGAGATTCTTTCCACTTAGAAAGGAAGCTAGAACTAGAGGGCACAGCCTCAAAATAAAGAGGGGTCAGTTTAGGACAGAGTTGAGGAGGAACTTCTCTCAGAGGTTGGTGAATCTCTGGAATTCTCTGCCCACTGAAGTGGTGGAGGCTGCCTCATTGAATATGTTTAAATCACGGACAGATGGATTCCTGATCGGTAAGGGAATTAGGGGTTATAGGGATCAGGCGGGTAAGTGGAACTGATCCACTTCAGATCAGCCATGATCTTATTGAATGGCGGGGCAGGCTCGAGGGGCTGGATGGCCTACTCCTGCTCCTATTTCTTATGTTCTTATCAACGCAGCACTGAGGGAGTGCTACACTGCCACAGATGCTGTTTTTGGAAATGGTAACCTGATATTCCATCTAACTTAAAAGGTAAGGTAGCAGTTGCATACTGAGCCAGATTTTAGTTGCACACACACATTTTACAAAAATTGGCACATTTGTGAGTGCGTAAAGAAGCCAAATGATTAAACCATTGCAAAGACTCATAGCTTGTGATGTAAGAATCAATTGTTTTACAAACCATCTATTGTATTGACAAATGCTAGGAAAAGGGGCTGATGCTACACTGATGTTGTTATAGTGTAGTGTGGTGATCTGTCCAGTTCTATTTAAAACCAGTATTGTATGATTGCCTGTTTGGATTCTGCAGAGGAGATTCTGGTCATAAAACATTAGCAACATCATGCACATTGCTGGAAGATTTTTTATACTTCCTTTCTTTAGTTAAGTAACAAAGGGGAAGCAGTGGTGTATTGGTGTTAGCACCAAACTCCCAGGGTAATGCACTGGGGACCCGGGTTCAAATCCCAACATGGCAGATGGTGGAGTTTGAATTTATTAAATATCTGAAATTGCTGCCGGATGAACATTTTGTGGCACCACCACTGTGCTAATTGGGATAGACGTCAAACTGATCTGGCAAGTCAAGACTTGGCATCTATGGGCCATCAGCAAAAGAATTGTATTCAGCCACAATCTGTAACCTCATGGGTTAACTCCACTCTACCATTACCACCAAGCCAGGGAATCAAACCTGGTTTAGTGATGCGTGCAGGAAGGGATGGCAGGAGCAACTCCAGGCATACCTAAAAATGAAGTGCCAACCTGGTGAAGCTACAACACATGACTAATTGCATGCAAACAGCATTAGCAGCTAATGATGGACAGAGCTAAGCAATTCCACAATCAATGGATGAGATATGTACTCTGCAGCCCTACCACATCCAATTGTGAATGCTGGTGGACAATTCAATGACTTAGTGGAGGGGAGAATCCAGAAATATCCCTCAATGATGGAGGAATCCAGTACATCAGCACAGAAGATAAGGCTGAAGAATTAGCAACAATCTTCAGCCAGAAATGCTACATAAGTGCCAGGTAAGGACTATTTGCGACAAGGGTGGATCTAATAATTGCCCCTTGACATTCAATGGCATTACCATCACTGAATCCCCCACTGTCAACATCCTGCAGGTTAGCATTGACCAGAAACTGAACTGGACCAGCCATATAAATATTATGGCTACCGGAGCAGATCAAAGGCTAGGAATCATGCAGTGAGTGACTCACTCCTGATTCCCCAAAGCTTGTTCACCATCTGCAAAGCACAAGTCAGGAGTGTGGTGAAATACTCTAAGTGCAACTCCAACAACACTCAAGAAGTTTGACACCAGCCAGGACAAAGCAGCCCGCTTGATTTTTACCCCTTCCACAAACATTCAACCCCTCTCCCATTGATGAGTAATGACAGCTGTGTGTACCAGATGCGCAGCAGGAACTCACCAAGCTTCCTTAGACAGCACTTTCCAAACCCACGGCCACTTGGGGCAGCACGGTGGCACAGTGGTTGGCACGCTGTCTCAAAGCACCAGGGACCTGGGTTTGTTTACTGGCTTGGCTCACTGTCTATGTGGAGTTTGCACGTTCTCCCCATGTCTGTGTGGGTCCCTCCAGGTGCTCCGGTTTCCTCCCACAATCCAAAAGATGTGTTGATTAGGTGCATTGGCCATGCTAAATTCTCCCTCCGTGTACCCAAACAGGTGCCGGAGTGTGGCGAATAGAGGATTTTCACAATAACTTCATTGCAGTGTTGATGTAAGTCTACTTGTGACTAATAAATACATTTTACCATCTAGAAGGACAAGGGCAACAGAACATGTGAACAACACCATCTGGAGGTTCCCCTCCAAGTCACTCACCATCCTGACTTGGAAATATATCGCCATTCCTTCACTGTCGCTGGGTCAAAGTCCTGGAATGTCCTCCTGTAAGGCCCTGTGGATGTCCATACACCGCAGGGGCTGCAGTGGTTCAAGAAGGCAGCTCACCACCATCTTCTGACGGGCAACTAGGGATGGATAATAAATGCTGGCCTAATCATTGATACCCAATTCCCATAAATGAATAAAAGAATGTTTCATCTGAGTGTACTATTTGTTACTTATCAAAGGAAAGCAAACGTAAGCTGATAGAGTATACTCAATTTTTATCAGTACTAACATGCACCAACTAGAAGAAATCTTCCCTTTCCTCCTGATAGTAAAATATTTGTCCCAAGAAAACTATGCAACTGTAATAATTTCACTGTTTTTCCTCCGATAAACCACTTTTGATACATTCTAGACAATTCAGATTTTATGCTTCAAAATATTACGGTGTAATACTGTGGAGCGTAGCAGTCAGTTTTCCTTTATAAATCGCTTAAAAAGGTTTGCTTTGATCTGTTAAACTGATTGAAGTTTTATTTTGTGCAGATAGGTGTTTTATTCGGTTTAAAGCTGCAGTATGTTCATGGATGTTTCTGTGCATCATTTTCCAGATGCGTTCTTTAATTTATCATGGAAAGCAAGTAAAAATCTGACGTATCTTTTTCATATCGTCAATGTATCAGTGATCAGAGGGTATCAACTTAAGATCATCACCAAGGAAATAAAAGGAGAAGTTACGAGAAACTGTTTAATGCATGTATTAGGACATGGATTGCCCTAACAGAAAAGGTGGTAAAACTGGAATCCATAACAGCTTTTAAAAGGAAACTTGGATAAATATTTGCAAAGTAATAAAAGAATGAGTAATGGAAATAGATGGGGAAATAGGCTTTTTTCAGAGAGCAACACAGGAGCAACAATGGAGCCTATTGCCTCTCCCTGTGTTATGAATTCATTAATGCGAAAACACATGAGATAATTATGGAAAGTGTGTTTTGCCCTGTAGTAACTAAACCCATGAAATCATAGAGGAACAGGATGTCATACCTATAGCATTCTTGTTCAAGGGGACTGCGTAAGCATGTGACTATTTTTGACTTTATAAAGATTGGCCTCATCGGGGTCTCCCATTTAAGGAGATGAGGGTAAATGGTTTCTCTCAGAAGGTCATTAGTCTGTGGAATTCTCTTCTCCAGAGAACAGTGGAGGCAGGGTCATTGAATATGTTTAAGATTGTGTTAGATTCTTGATTGACAAGGGAGTCAAAGGGTATAAGGGTAGACAGCAAAGTAGATTTGAGGCCACAATCAAATCAGTCATGATCTTATCAAATGGCAGGGCAAGCAGAGTGACCATTTTCTGTTCCTGATTCATGTGTTTGCATGTATTTGCATGTAGTGGGTGAGTAACTCAAGTAAAAAATCTATAAACATATAACATATGGTTGCCATGACATGATAATATGTTGGTTTTCTAACTGGCATGCTCCTGTGCAATAGGTGTGTTTCAGGAGAAGCCCCAACCTCTGTTAAATAACATGCGAACATCCTCAGAGAAGAAGAAACGAGGACAGAATCTTCCATGGAATAAAGCAGGTACAACACAGATTACAGGCACACGTCAGGTGTGCCCCCATGTGTTTTGGTGTTGTTATCAGAGTTTCTCCTCCATTATAGATGATGGCTGCGATTTTCCCAAAAAAATGACTAAATGTCATAACGACGAGAAAGCCAGAGCGATCAGTGTGATCCAGACCACAATCGTCCCACATTTAGTGCACTGAGCAAACTGCCACTTGAAACACGCTGGTATGGAGTCCCCATGTGTGTGACTTATCCGAACTGCAGCTGTGCACTGTTAACATGGGGGAGTTGCATTTAAATGCTCCCTCTGCACTCACAGCCAGTCATAACAGGAGGATGGTAGCACGGAGAGCAGCTCAACGCTTCATGGAGGCAGATCTTGGAAGGCTTCTGGACGCAATGGAGGAGAGGCCATCCTATATCTCTGACAGGCTAGATGACCCAGGAGCAAGGAGTCGAATGTGTTCCGCAAGAAAATGAATGACCTCATTCGGTCTGCAAGGATGAGTGTTCATCTGTCACATCCTGGCATCAGTCCTGTCTGTCACACCTGGAATCCACTTCCTGGCATCCCACAGCCTCCCAGCATCTGCCGCACAACCCCAGCGTCGTCCTCCCTGTCAGCGCCTCCTGCGCCCTGCCGGCCATCAGGCTTTCAATCATTCTGTTTTGTCCCTGCAGGAGGGCCCATAATAGAAGGGAGCGAGAGAAGACAGGCAGGGGAATTCTCAAGTTGCGTCGCCTGACTCCTATGAGGAGTAAGCGATGGAGCTCTCAGGGGAGGCACACGAGAGTGAGTGCCTGTGAGGTTGCGCTGTGCCACAGAAGTGAGGATCCACAAAACCTTCATCCATATGACCTGTCTCAAGTAAGTTCCAAGCTGTCCAGATATTTGTCCCTCCCTTGCACTGAACCATGTGTCTTCGCCTGCAAGAGGAACACCTGATGAGGCCGGGCTCTCAGGAGTCAGCATCACCCACCCCACCCCCGCACTCCTGCCAGCACCTTGGTGGAAATATCTGAGGAATGCACCGACCAGGCATCACAGCCATCACCCGCACCATCCACCAGTGCATCTCGGTGAGTGGAATTAGCCGACAGGCTTCAGAGTCACTTTCTGGTGAGCACCACACAACTGCTGATGGACATCAGCTGGAGGCGGAAACATACGAGGGATCGGGCAGCAGAACCCGTTGGATCCTGGGAACAGTTGGCCCCCAGCCAGATGTGGAGCCCATGAAAACAGTTTTCCCAAAGCTGCTGGAGTTGCAAAGACAGAGCCGGGAAACGCAGGAGGGGGTGTCAGCAACATTCTGGCAACTGCAAGGCGTTTGGAGGAGTTCAACAGCCTTCTGGTGCAGGGGACAGTGCCGGCATTGCGTGACGCCCAGGCCAATACTGTAAAGGTGGCGACCGTAGTGGAAAACCTGGGGCAGGAATTGGTAGCCATGGGTGGCAGGGTTCAAGGCATGGCCGAGTCACTGAGGACCATGGCTGAGGGCCTTAGAAGCATGCTCCAGGCCCAACGGGCAATTGCAGAGAGGCTCCAGAGCTTGGTTCAGACTCAGAGGACGCAATGCCATTCATCAATGGCCAAACAGACTCCACTCATTGACCATGAGCAAATGAAAGGTTATTAGTATGTCACTTCAAAGAATTGAGCGCAGATCTACTTTGCTTTAAGCATTTCATTCACACCTTCTAACTATCCAGCGGGCTCAGATATTTCACATCTGTTGAATGGAATGTTGCTCACCTCTGAGTGCTAGACTCTAACAGGTAAGGCTCAGACTCGAATCAAGGCACTGAAAGGTGTGGAGACCTACATCTCCCATAGGTTTCTCAATCAGAGCTTCCCTTTAACCATTGTTGTTTTCAATGGTTAATTTCAGAACAAAGGCACAAGGACTAATGGATCCAGGGCTCAATGCTGCATTTCTCAGAGTCCTCATTCAATGGAAGAGGCGAACAGGGAGAGATGTCATGATCTACAGCGCCTGTAGGAGGCACCACCGGGGGGGAATGGCCAACGGGAGCCTGAACATAAACAGGAGGGTAAGAAGGAGAGACCAAGACCCAGGGTTTATCATCGGAGTTCCCTACTTGCAAATAAGTGAGAGGCAGTGCCAGACAGACCTGTGATTGTCCAGAGATCCAGTTCATCACATATGCCATATACTTTGTGAAGGCCTGATGCCAGGTGGGGTTAGAGTTTTCCTCCTGTCAGTGACTTTGAAGGTGACGACAATTTCTTTGCCTCCAGTTGTTTCCAGGGATCAAAAGGGGACCTGTTCAGCATCTCCCAGTCTGCAGCACATCACTGCATGAAGTAGATCACTGAAGCTCTTTACAGCAAGACTTATCGTTATGCCAGGCCCAAAGATTCACTGGTTTTGCAGCCATCTCAGTCTTCCTAAGAGTGCAGGGTGCAATTGACTGCATTCATATGGCTATACGGGTTTCATGGCAGCAGCCCCTAATATCTATAAACTGCAAGGAGCATCATTCCATCAACATCCAACTGGTGTGTGACTATCGCAAGTGTATCTTGCACATGTGTGCAGGGTATCCTTGAAATTGCCATGAATCCTACATCATCAGCCACTCTCAGATGGCTGGGTTTCTCGAGGGGACAGAATGTGTGCAAGGATGGTTGTTGGGGATAAGGGCTACCCACTTAATCACTGGCTGATGACTCCATTGTGCTGCTCTCAAAGCCATGCCAAGGGGAGGTACAATGGCGCTTACAGCTCCACATACTTCCTTATAAAACAGAGCATAGGGCTTCTGCAGATGAGCTTCAGATAGGCTTCAAGAGTCCCCTCATCCTCGGATGTGCTTTGGGGGCTTGGGTTGCTGCTCAGCGGCCAGGATGGCTGCGGTCTGCTGGTGCCTGCAAAAAAAACAGAGTTTTGGTGAATGAGCTCGAGCAATATCAGAGTGCATTTGACTCACTTTGATTGTCAGGATCTGATGAAGTGTTGGAACTGAGATCCACATAGGTTGTTCATAGAAACCCTACAGTGCAAAAGGAGGTCATTCGGCCCATCGAGTCTGCACTGACAACAATCCCACCCAGGCCCTATCCCTGTAACCCTACATATTTACCCCACTAATCTCTCTAACCTACACATCCTGGGACACTAAGGGGCAATTTAGCATGGCCAATACACCTAACCCGCACATCTTTGGACTGTGGGAGGACACCAGAGCACCCGGAGGAAATCCACGCAGGCACGCGGAGAACATGCAAACTCCACACAGACAGTGACCCAAGATGGAAATCGAACCAAGATCCCTGGAGCTGTGAAGCAGCAGTGCTAACCACTATGCCACCATGCCGCCCATTGGGAGAGGTCAAGCTCCCCTTCCCAATAGGAGTGATCCCTGTCCTCCCTAGCAAGGCCTGCTATAGCATCCTGGAAGTCGATCAATGTGAGTATCTTAACCATTCCTCCTCCAGTCTGAGCTCACTCTCATTTGTTGTGCATCAGCTTGGCCTATGTGAAGATGTAAACAAGGCATGTGATCAAAGGGGATGGAGCAGAGGTTCAATTAAATTCATAACCCCTGTGTGTGGTGAGCCTTCTCCAGAAGAGCCAAGGATGGAGTGTGAGCAACACCACGGATGGAATGGTGGTGATGTGAAAGTGTGCATGAAAGAACAAGTTGTTACAAACCATGTTGATGTTAAATGTGAGGGTATCCCAAAACCCAGAAGGATAACTTGGAATATCGGTTCTTGGTGGTGCATGTGTTTTTTTGGTATTATGTGAGGAACGATCTACAACCCTGTGAGGAAACAGCCCAGTCATTATGTGAACAGTTACTAAAGGATATTTATTAACTTAAGACAGAAACAAAAACCCATGACAAGAAGGACTATCACACTCTCCAACACTTGAGGATACTCAAGGCTATCTATACGAAGATAATTTTACATGAAACTATCCTTTTGTCCCCAAAACTACCTACATTTATCTGAACTCTTAGGCACCGCTTTTCCCAAACAACATCCATTATCAAGTAACTCTATGAACTAAATCCAGCAAATAATGACCATACCCAGGTTAAAGTGCTACGTCTGGGAAATAGTCTGCTGGTTTAGTGAAGGTGGAAAATGGCTGCTTTCCTTAGGAGACTATAGCTGCAACTTGCTGCAGTTCTGATAGAGTCATAGAGGATTACAGCATGGAAACAGGCCTTCGGCCCAACTTGTCCATGCCGCCATTTTTTTTTTAAAACCCCTAAGCTAATTCCAATTGCCCGCACTTGGCCCATATCCCTCTATACCCATCGTACCCATGTAACTATCTAAATGCTCTTTAAAAGATAAAATTGTACCCGCCTCCACCACTACCTCAGGCAGCTTGTTCCAGACACTCACCACCCTCTGTGTGAAAAAATTGCCCCTCTGGACACTTTTGTATCTCTCCCCTCTCACGTTAAACTAGTTTTAGACTCCCATACCTTTGGGAAAAGATATTGACTATCTACCTTGTCTATGCCCCTCATTATTTTATAGACCTCTATAAGGTCACCCCTCAGCCTCCTACGCTCCAGAGAAAAAAGTCCCAGTCTATCCAGCCACTCCTTATAACTCAATCCATCAAGTCCCGGTAGCATCCTAGTAAATCTTTTCTGCACTCTTTCTAGTTTAATAATATCCTTTCTATAATAGGGTGACCAGAATTGCACACAGTATTCCAAGTGTGGCCTTACCAATGTCTTGTACAACTTCAACAAGACGTCCCAACTCCTGTATTCAGTGTTCTGACCGATGAAACCAAGCATGCCGAATGCCGCCTTCACCACTCTGTCCACCTGTGATTCCACTTTCAAGGAGCTATGAACATGTACCCCTAGATCTCTTTGTTCTGTAACTCTCCCCAACGCCCTACCATTAACAGAGTAATGCTTATGTTAGCTGTCTCTCCCTTTTCTTCTTTGTTCTACAGTTATATCATTTCTTTCACTTTGATTTTATGTCTCTATAGAGTTGGCTTTTGACAGATATGTGTTAATTTCCTTATCTCTCCACTTTACATTACTACTTCTGTAGCCTCATTATTCTTTTTAGTCACATATGTAAAATGCTGATTTTCCACTGCTCGGCTAATTCACATTTCTCTAGCTGTCTGCCTCTAATCATGTCACTGTTTTACTTTGTTTTTTTAATCTTAATTTTCCCCAATTTCTTATCAATGTCCCCCACTGGCTGTGTGAGATCTGTGAAGAGAGTAGCTATTTGAGTACATGATGCCATGATGAGACAGCTGTGGGAGGACTTACACTGTCAGAGCGGATAAGATCTTTCATGTGCTTCCTGCACTGCAGTGCTCTCTTGACGTTGTTGCCAGCCACACTGACCTCCTGGGCGACAGCCTCCAGGTCAGAGAGGTAATGTTCGGATGCTTCCTGAGGTAGAAGACATGCCTCTGACTCTGGAACCAAGATGCCAAGGGCCTGGTGGCTGAAGCGGGGTGCTGCCTTCTTCATGAAGGAAGTGGCCATTTGCTTGTGGCTGGATTCCATGCTGATCAGTCTCCTGGCGACAGGTGAACTGGAGAGAGTGACATGAATTTTTTGCACTAACATTTAAATGTGGTGCTGGAACCTTTGAACCAGCCAGCAAACGGCGGGCAGACAAATCAGCTCCTGACTCGCCAGGTAATTTGGAGAGATGCACACTTTTGTGCATAATTAATGAGGTTGGAAGTGTGGAATCTGGTTCAAGTTCACTCCATTCCGGCCAGTGCAAACAGCGCTACCAGAACCATCTACCACTGCACTTTAACAAAAAATGGAGAATCCTGCTTTATGACTTTCAGCTGAGCCACAAAGTGATACCGACACTGTCCCCATAGAGTAATTAATGGACAGAAAATGTCAAAAGTTGAGAATAATGTATGGAAAAATCAGATGAGGAAAGAAGAATCATACGTCAGAGGAAAATGTTAAACTCTGATCTGTCCCCTCAACTGCAAAATTTTTAACCTTATCTCTACCATCTTTGCAATTCAAACATATTTTTCTCAGGTGGCTTACGGACTGTTTATGTCACAAAGTATGAAGATGATGTCCAACCTGCTGTTTACAGATTTTCTTTGGATTCCTCTGTTCCCTTGCCGTGGCATCAGCCAGCAACAAGGAATGGGGAGATCCCATCATTCAAAGTGAGTTCCTGCAAAGTGGCTTTTGAATAAACTAAAATTATTGATCTGTAGTAACTGCAACAAGAATTTCCTACCTTTAAGATAGTGTTTCCCATAGGAAATGATTTCGTAGAAAATGGAAGATCGAATGGAATAAAATTATAAAGGATTTTATTATGACCACCATGAAGCAAATATTTCAACTTACAGGAGAGTCCAAAACTAGGAGCTGTCAATATAAGCCAGTCACTCATAAATCCAATAGGAAATTTGTAAGAAATTTATTTATCCATAGTGTGAGTAAAAAGCAGACCTTGTTATGCATGATGTAGGTGAGGCAAATAGTGCAAATATATTTAAGAACAAGCTGGTTAAGTACATAAGAAAGAAAGTACCAAAATATTAGATGTGATAGGGTGAGAGAAGCTTGTGTAGTACACATACTTGCACAGGCCGTTAGAGTTGTCCTGTTCCTGTAATGTAAATTCTATGTAATGATATCATCATATGCTATCGACATAAGCTTCCCAATGTATTACATTCATTGTTATTGAGTGCAATATATATCGTATGCAAACTCCCCTGATGGCTCCTGGAACAGAATGGGGCAATATCAGTCCCAGGTTTAATCCTTGGCCTATGCTGTAAACTGATCCCACAGTGGAGAGTTTTAAATTTGGTCTCAGGGTCCCTAAGAGAGTGTTCCCAATTCTCAAATTAGATCCAGTGACTTCAACTGGGAAATACAGAGATGCGGACATCAAGTAAAGCTAACATCGATGCCCTCCCCCCATGGTAAAATAGGGGCCGTCCCTCAGTGTCACATGCGGTCACTTTTGCAGGTTACCAAAAGGTAACCAACAACTCTGGAGAAATGTTGCAGCAAAATTCAGCACCTTCAGGAGGAAGGGTAGAAATTTTGTTGCTGATCTTTAGTACCCCTTGTCATTTCCCATTTCCAATCATCAGTTTCTACAATAAGAAGTCTCACAATACCAGTTGAGTTACTCACCTGATGAAAGAGTCGCGCTTCAAAAGCTCGTGATTCCAAACAAACCTGTTGGACTTTAACCTGGTGTTGTGAGGCTTCTTACTGAGCCCACCTCAGTCCAACGCTGGCATCTCCACAGTCAGGTACTAATAGGATTAGTCTTAAATCCTATGCAGCTACCTCAGTAAAAATAGGACCCACATGCTGGAATTTCCTCCCTAAACCTGTACAACTCCGTCTTCCCTTTGAAACCTTCCTTAAAACCAACCCTACCTAACTTTAATATCTCCCTACTTGGTTTGGTGTCCATTTTTTGTCTATTTACTCTGTGAAGCACCATTGGTCATTTTTACTGCATTGAAAAATCCTAGGTAAATGCAAATTTCAATTGGAATGGTAACTTTGATTATCTCTTACTGCTTCCAAGGTTTACACAGTGCCCTATGGTAACTTTACAAAGAAGCTGACTGTCTGCTCTTCCATTGTTGGGCTACCAAGCCCCAAGTGTCCAGCGAAGTGGATGATCACATCGTTATCCTGCAATACTAGGAAAGGCTGGAAACTTGATTTTCATTTCTATGCATCAGCCACAGAACAGCGTCACACTCAGTAAGTTACAAGTTTGGACCAAAGCCTCTTTTATTGACCGTACCATCCACCCCCCCCCCCCGCCTCCCCCCCCCCCCCCCCCCCTCCCCCCACTTCAACAACCTTTCCTCCACCCCATGCATCCATGTACTCCCTGGATTATAGAAGATTAAAATCTTCACCTTAACTCCATTTAGGAAAATAGGAATTAGGAACTGAAGTAGGCAATTCAGCCTTTTGAGCCTGCTCCATCTTTCAATCAGATCATGGATGATCCCTTCCTGCTCTCAAATCCACCTCCCTACCTGTTCCCCATATTCCTATAACCTTTTTTTATCTGAAATGTATCTATCTCCTTCTTGAAACCATTCTGTGATTCGGACCTCACCGCGCTATGGGGCAGCGCTTTCCACAAATTCACCACCCTCTGTGTGAAGTAGTTCCTCCTCAGCTTTAAATCTATCGCCTCTGAACCAATGCCTGTGACCTCTTGTTTTAGATTGCCCCATAAGAGGAAACATTTCGTCTACATTTACCTTATCAATCCTTTTTAGTATTTTGTATACCTCGATCAGATTCCCTCTCATCTTTCTAAACTCCAGTGAGTATAAGCCCAAACTGTTTAACTCTCCTCGTACGTCAACCATTCCACCCCCGGAATCAATCTGGTGAACCTCTGAACTGCCTCCGATGCCACCACATCCTTCCTCAAATAAGGAGACCAAAACTGCACACACTACTCCATATGTAGTCTCACCAACACCTATACAATTGCAGTAATACTCTACTCTTATACTCCAGTCCTTCTGCAATAAATGCTAACAACCATTTGCCTTTCCATACAGACTTTCTGCGATTTATGAACAAAGACAACCAGATCCCTCTGCCCAGACACATTTGGAATCTTCTTTCCATTTAGATAATAATTTGCCTTTCTTTTTTTTGCCAAAATGGATAACCTCGCACTTATCCATATTGAACTCTGTAAAATCTTTATCTCGTCACTGTCTGCTTTCCCAACTATTTTAGTATTATCCGCAGATTTTGCTATGTTGCACTCTGCCCATGCTTGCAGATCATTTATATAAATTGTAAACAGTTGAGATCCAGGGACTGGCTCCTGTGGCACCCCACTGGTTACATTTTTCCAGCCATTGGATCTGCGCAGACATTACAGTTACAGAACCAAGGCTCATAAATGAAGTTAAAATGCAGGTCAGCTTTGATCTTTTTGAATTGCAGTACAGGTTAGAAGAACTGGGTGTCCTAGTCCTGTTCCTAATTGAAGTGCTTCAGATTATTAAAGGATTTGATACACACAAACTATATTTTCTGATGGGGGGGTCTCCAAAAGAATGGTACAGAACGTTAAATTTGAGCAAGATCATTCAGAGGTGACTTGTTCACAATAAGGTAGTGAAAATCTGGAATTTTCTCACTCAAAAAGCTGTTGAATGTAGGTGAATTGAAAATTTCAAAACTCAGATTGTTAGATCTCATATATTCTATTTCAGGTCATATACTGTATTTGTTAGATGAGCATATCTAGGAATACATTACCAAGAGTTAGGATACAGATCAGTCATAATCTAATTGAATGGCGGAACATGCCCGAGATGTTTACCCCTGCAGCATCTGGAGAGAAAGATTTTGTGAAAATATGCTGTTTTTGAGATAAGGAATTGCAGTGCTGGCAGAATAGACTCCTACATTTTGCACTCAGCATTAGTATTAGGCTAAAATCCAACATCCCTCAATTTAGTCCAACAACATGCATTAATCCAATCTCAGTGGAGCCCTTCTTCCTGGCATACCACTTCCCACCCAAGCGTGCTAATGGCCTTTATTAATGAGGTGACCAGTTGACTTACTATGTTGTCCCAAATTGGTGGCAGCTTTGTACTGTGCACCATTACATACACAACTGGGATCAAGGTTTCTCAAGCATTACAGCTTACTGACAGAGAATTTAAAAATCATCCTCTACATCCAAGCATGATTTGAAAATGTGTTCTAAAGCTGGTAGGGCAACATGCAAACCCACTCGAATAAACCCACCCATGTCAAGATAAATCATAATGATGTCTTATTTTTTCTACCATTGTTGATCCCAGAAGAACCACAAGTGTTCTGGTCACTCAGAAAAGTGGCTATTCTTAATTCATGAAGTCAGGCAATGGGTATTGAAAAAGTATTGAAAAAGCCTCATAATTTTGCTCAAACCTATCTTCATTCAACATCCACATAAGGGTGCTTTCAAACAAGAGTACCTGTAACCTTTTCAGAGACAGAAATCATTCCAAACCCACTCGTCAATCCAACAACTCTGATACTATTCATAACACTTAGCCACAATGCAATTGAGATTAAGTTACTGACAAGGGAATGTAAGGGAGGTGGTGGAATAGTGATAATGTCACTGAACTTTTAATCCAAAAGTTTAAGCTAATGCTCTGGGGACACAGGTTCAAATTCCACTATTGCAGTTAGTGGAATTTAAATTCAGTTAGTAAAACAGGAGTTGAAAACCATTCCTATGAATAGGCCAAAGTGCCAAAAAGGAGGGGACACCTGCAACTATATACATGGTCCTTCAGCAACCAATGATCCCTGTCTGGCAGAAGCAAAAGGCAAACAAAGAACAAAGAACAGTACAGCACAGGAAACAGGCCCTTCGGCCCTCCAAGCCTGTGCCGCTCCTTGGTCCAACTAGACCAATCGTTTGTATCCCTCCATTCCCAGGCTGCTCATGTGACTATCCAGGTAAGTCTTAAACGATGTCAGCGTGTCTGCCTCCACCACCCTACTTGGCAGTGCATTCCAGGCCCCCACCACCCTCTGTGTAAAAAAAATCCCTCCAATATCAGTTATACTTCGCCCCTCTCACCTTGAGCCCGTGACCCTGCATGATCGTCACTTCTGATCTGGGAAAAAGCTTCCCACCGTTCACCCTATCTATCCCTTTCATAATCTTGTACACCTCTATTAGATCTCCCCTCATTCTCCAGGGAGAACAAGCCCAGTTTACCCACTCTCTCCTCATAGCTAAGACCCTCCATACCAGGCAACATCCTGGTAAACCTTCTCTGCACTCTCTCTAACGCCTCCATGTCCTTCTGGTAGTGCGGCGACCAGAACTGGACACATTACTCCAAATGTGGCCTAACCAGCGTTCGATCATCATACTCCAGCTTTTATACTCTATACTCCGTCCTATAAAGGCAAGCATACCATATACCTTCTTCACCACCTTCTCCACCTGTGTTGCCACCTTCAAGGATTTGTGGACTTGCACACCTAGGTCCCTCTGTGTTTCTATACTCTTGATGGCTCTGCCAATTATTGTATAACTCCTCCCTACATTATTTCTTCCAAAATGCATCACTTCGCATTCATCTGGATTAAATTCCATCTGCCACCTCTCTGCCCAATTTTCCAGCCTATCTATATCCTGCTGTATTGCCCGACAATGCTCATCGCTATCCGCAAGTCCAGCCATCTTTGTGTCATCCGCAAACTTGCTGATAACACCAGTTACACCTTCTTTCAAATCATTTATATATATCACAAATAGCAGAGGTCCCAGTACAGAACCCTGCGGAACACCACTGGTCACAGACCTCCAGCCGGAAAAAGACCCTTCGACCGCTACCCTCTGTCTCCTATGGCCAAGCCAGTTCTCCTTGTATCCCATGAGCCTTAACCTTCTTAACCAACCTGCCATGTGGGACTTTGTCAAATGCCTTACTGAAATCCATATAGACGACCTCCACGGCCCTTCCTTTGTCAACCGTTTTTGTCACTAAACCCATCAGCTCATTGTCGACTTCTTCCCCGGTGGCTTCTTTCTCCTCGGCAATAGAAGCCAGAAGCTGCCTTGGCTCCACAATAGCTGCAAGTATCCCTGGCTCCGTCGCTGGTACACATGAATCCGCAGCCAGACACATCTGTTGGTCCCCTGGATCAGGCCCAGCTCTCTTCCTTAAATGATCCACATGTCTTTTTTATATGGTGACCATGTACTTAGAACACATATGAAACCTGTTCCGTTCTCTCTACAATCCTTCCCAACACCCAGGCCGGCCCACCACCAAAGTTTGTAGCCATGACTAGGTCGTCAACCTCGAGTGCTCTGTTTCCTTTTTTCAAGTCATGGTGTTCTTTCTGGGAGGTTTGCCTGGCCTCCACCCTCCCCGACAAATCTGAAAATATCAAATCCAAGCAGGTTCATAGGCATTGCCCTATGAATAATTCAGATGGCGTAATCCCAGTGATAGCATTCATCATAGTATTATACAATGACAAGTAACTTGCCAAACGTAAAGTCAATGGCCTGTGAGCTTGCTTTTTCATAGAATCTTCAAATGATTATATGCACCACTCTGCCAAGTGGTAAGGGGCTGACTGAAAGTAGCATATACCATTTGACCTGACTAACTGGCAGAACTCCCCAGTCGTAAATGTTGTGCCATTTTCAGATACTGAGACTTCAAGAATGCCATGGATGGCAAGATCTGCCACAACCTGTCGAAGGTGACTGTGGTAGACTTCATTAGCTGGACACCTAACCATTTTGAATGTGCATCAATAATGATGAGGAACATACATCTCATGAATGGTCCAGCAGAATCTATGTGTAAATGTGACCATGGCCGGCCTAGCCACCCCTACCGGTGCATGTTTGCTGGTGCTGATATTGCTGGGTCTGACAACTCAAGCACTGACAATTCTCTCAATCTCCTTGCCGATGCCAGGCCACCAGATATAGCTTTGGGCCAGTGACTTCATCCTGCTCTGCACGGGGTGTACATAATGCAGCTTCTGTAGTAAAGGCCATTGTCCCTGGAGTGGCACTATAACACGAACCCCCAACAATAACATACCACCCTCCGCCCTATGCTGTAAGTAGAGTTTGATCTGCTCTGATGTATCATAGTGCCAACCTTGTAGCATCATCTTCTTTGGAGAGCAATGAATCCCTATCGATCCAGGAATTTTTATGGGCAGCTGAAACTGGTAATATCTCTAGCGGGTGCAATGCCAACCTATTTCTTGTGGCACAGATGATGAAGGTACATTCTGCTGCAGAGGAAGGTGGCTGAGTGCATCTGTGTTTGAACTTTGCAACCCTGCTTTATGCTGAAAGAAATAGCTATACATAGCTAACAGCAAGACCAATCTCTGTACCCTTGCAAAGGCACTCGGCAACTCAGACTTATCCTCTCGGAATAATCCCAACAGTGGCTTGTGATTGGATGCAATGGTGAAGTGCCTCCCATAGGTGAAACCTTTTTACAGCATTGATGACTGTGAGGCAAACCTCCCAGAAAGAACACCATGACTCGAAGAAAGGAAATAGAGCACTCTCCTTATCAATTTAAGAATATTTCTTCTCCCCATAGGATAAGGTTCTTGATGGGAACCTCTCTACTCTTTCTGACTTTTTGTGGGAAAGGATTGCTCCTACTCCATGTGGTGATGCATCACAGGTAACTACCAATGGTTTGGTTGGACCAAAATATATGAGTCACGTTGATGGTTGTAAGACTCTACTTTAGCAAACATCTCTTTTTGTGCCTTTTCCCATTTTAATTACTGAAGTTTCTTCGGGAACTGGTGTAATGGGGCCACAGCTTTGGGCACATTCTGCATGAATCTCCCATAATAATTTACCATCCCAAGGAAAGACTTTGGCCGGAATTCTCCCCAAAAAATTCCAAGTGTCACGTGAATTCCATGTGAAAACTAGAGTAAATCACGCTGCTTTTTTCAGTGCATGTTCAGAGCAGAATCTCCCACACTCTGTGCACTGCAGAGTGCATTAATGTGATTCACTCCAGAAATCAGGGGGCAGGGCCTATTCCCGCTGAAGAGGTCAGCAGCATAGCACTGAGCAGGCCACTGCACATGCATCGATCTGTCAGTGCTGGGGTCGGCGCATGCACAGTGGCCCCTGTGCCGGCCTCCCAATTGCTGGCCAGCTCGATTGCTGGCCAGCCCCGTGACCCCTGCAACGCCAGCTCTCTAATTCCCCCACGACGCAATCGCTGGCCCCCCATGCATGCCCGGGCCATGCTCGAACCCCTGCCACAGTCCCAATCTCCTGCCCCACCCTCCTAAAAAAAAAATTAGTGCAGCAGGATGGCAGAATTGCCCCCTTTAACTCTGTGATATTCCTAGGCTGTGGTACTCCTTTACTAGCTTTCATCTTGTTCTACAGGTCCAAATCCTTGGCATCTACCTTGAAACCTAGATTCATAACAATATTTCCAGCCAGTAAAATTTGATCCTTTTCACCCAGTCTTGATTCATGAGACCAGGTCTGTGACCCTCAATCACCAGAACTGGTCATTGTCTGCTTGGTTCTTACCGATCACCGGTACTGCAATTGACCCTACTGTCTTCAGTATTTTTCCAGTATAGGTTGATAAAGTGGCCTCGGAACGACTCAACCTCAATTGTTGCAGCCCTTTTTGGTGGTATCTGAATGCTTATTCCCTTATGACCACGGCTCCATTGTCGACCTCCGTCTTCAGGGGTCTGCCATTGACCATCAGGACAACCTCTATAGGTGGCATCTTGTTGAGTTGGACCTAGGTTAACATATAAGTTTTGGATCCCTAATTCAGTTCCTCAGCACTTGGTTTAACAGTGTTTCTTTAACTGTCTCTTTTTTGTGCGTTCTGCCCTGCCTGCTTTGCTCTGCACCAAGTTTGCAAATGAGCCTTTTTGCTTGCAGCAAAAACATGTAAAATTTTTCCAATGGCATATGACTTCTGGGAGTGCTCCCCACCACACTGAAAACATGCTTATATCCCTGGTTCTGTACTATCCCTCTCAGGCTCTGCTGTGCCCTCACTTGGGCTCTTCCACATAGTAGCCGTTTTCTGCCACAAACAATTCACCTTGTTGGGCACGCCTTGCAATTCAGTCACACCTTTCTCAGCACGTTCACTCGCCTGGGTCATCTCTACGGCTTTTTTCAATGAAATTTTAGCTTTAGCCCACAGCTTTTTATATATTGAGAGGCTGTATATTGAGAGACCAAACAGTCTCTCAACATCTCCCCAAACATGGATCAAATTCCCAGTGCTCTGCTAAATGTCACAGTCTGGCCATGAACCTGCAGACCATCTCCCCTGGACCCCTCATGGCAGAATGAAACTTGTACTTCAACATGATGATTGAAGGACAGGGGTTAAAACAGTCTTTGACCAGTCCTATTATTTTATCAAAAGACTTTGTGTCCAGAGCTTCAGGTGATGTTAGTCTTCTCACCAGGCTGTAAGTTTGTGAACCACAGACTGAGAGTAGTATCACCTTTTGTTTTACCTCCGTAGTGATTTTGTTCGCCACAAGGAAATAACACAACCTTTCGATATATTGTCCCAGCTTTCGACTTCTGGGTCAAACAACTCTTACCCGCCCAATTAAAGACATCTTAATGGTGACTGTACTTTTTTCTTCTTGCCTTTGATGATGACTTTCCTCCTCCTCTAACTGCACAATCGCTTGACAACTGACATGGTTTTTCCTCGTCGCCAGTGTAATAACTGGAGGCAACTCAATGTGGCTCCTGCACCAAAAGGGTTTATTCAACTGTGATAACTATTTATATCATAGGGTCTAAGAACCTTTGCAGGTCTGTTCTCTTCTCCCTGGCTCCAACTGAATTCCTCCCGGTCACCAGGACTTGTGCCCTTGCTCCCGATTGGCCCAGCTTCCTGTGCTTCCGTTCCATAGGGTCTGGCCCATGACCAATCGCCCTTAAAGAGGCCATGTTATGACAGTAAGGTTTGGGGATGCTGGATCACTGAGGGCAGGCAGTATCATTGCCAAGGGGATAACCATTGTGGCCAGGAAGCCCATTCATGGGCCAGAGAGTATCCAAAAAGGAGGAAACCTGCTGGGGGCCACCCCCATGACAGTCCCACATGCGGTGGAGAGCCATTCCATTGCTGATAAAATGCCAGCAGAGGTGGGAAGAGACCCTTAATTGACCACTTAAGTGCAATAATTAAGATCCACGTTAGCAAACCATCTGCCCCTTTCCCGCAACTGGCAAAATGGCGCAGGGTATATGGAGGTCAGCCAACCTAAACTTTCCCATGCCATTTTGTCAGTCATCCCACCTCTGAGCCTGTACCCAAAGGCTGCATGAAATTCTAACAAGCCTGTCTGCAATTGAGCTGCCACTTTTTCCTAATCAAAGGTGATGAGCAATAATTTCATTTTGGCTCAAAACCTTTCTAGGGGCTACCATTTTTTTTTAAAAAAACAGAGTTGAGCAGGCCTTGCTTTATCGACTGCAGTGGGCAGAGACCACCTGTTTTGAGAAGGCTTGTTGGTCCCATATTTCACCACAAATTAACATGTGCACAGCACAAAGCATTAATTTCAACTCGAGCTTAAACCTGCAAACAGATTTCATCTCACAGTTTAACTTCTGTCTCTTTTAGGAAACTGTACTTTGCTCAGCTACGGAAAGCTCCTTATCACAGTCGGATCTGCGTAGCACCACCTGGCTGCATTCTTAGTGCAGGAACCAATGGTCCTAATCAAGGATTTTTCTACGTCCCCTATGAGAAAGGTAGGTCAACAATAACGATACAGGTTTTTATATAGCACTTGTAACACAATAATAGGTCCCAAGTCATTTCAAAGTGGTGTTATCAAACAAACCTTGACACCACAGCACAAACGGGTATATTAGGGTGATGACCAAAGCTTGGTTGAAGAATAAGTTTTAAGAAGCTTCTTAGAGATATTGAGAGGTTTAGGGAGGGAATGTTCGAAGCGTGGGGCCTTGGCAGCTGAAGGCATAATTATCATGGAGTGATTCGAATCAGGGATACACAAAAGACCAGAATTGGAGGAGTGGGGATATTTCAGAAAGTTTTAGGGTTGGAAGAGATAGAGAGGGATGAGAACATGGAAGGATTTGAAAACAAAGATATGAATTTTAAGATCAAAGGATTGCTTAATTAGGAGTCATTGCAGGTCAATAAGATCAGGGATGATGAATTTAGTGTGAGTTGGGACACAGATAGCAGGGTTTTAGATGACCCCAAGAACATAGAACATGGGAGCTCAGGAATTTCTTAGAATAGTCAAGTCTAGAAGTAACAAAGGCATGGATAAGGTTTCAAAAGCAGATGAGCTGAAGCAGGGACAATGTCAGGTGATATTACCAAGGTGGAAATCGGCAGTCTCAGTGATGACACAGATATGTGGTTGGGAACTCATCTTGGCGTCAAATATGACAGTAATACTGCGAACAGTCTGGTTCATTCTCACAGATGTTAGGAGAGGAATGGAATCAGAGGCTAGAAAGGAACCAAAGATGATGGGCGGGATTTTCCATGCCTCCCGGGTCGTGTTTCGTGGTGGCAGAGATGGCCCGCCATTGGCCGATGGCAGAATCATCTGGTGGGTTTTGCCATCAGTGGGATTAGAAGATCCTGCCAAAGAGAACAGCCAGAAAATTCCAGTCAATAACTTTGATCTTGAATATTTAATTGATGTAAGTTACTGACCACCCAGTACTGGATGTACACGAGCAGCATGATGATTCAAAAACAGTAGCAGGGTTGAGAGGCACTGGTGAGGTAAAGCTGGGATGCATATCATCAGTGCACATATAGAAACCGATACTCTGTTCTCTGTTTTGGAGATGTCGCTGAGAGGCATGATGTAGATGAGCAATAGGGGAGGTGGGTGGTTGGTCAGTCGAGGTTGTGGGTAGGGCAAGAATACATTTTTGGAGGACACCAGCAGTTGCCCTTTCCTATAGCCAATCTAAACCTTCTGATACGATGAGCACTGTTTCCTAAATGTTCCCCTATTTACACTTGATCCATTTGACCTTCCTCATTCCCTAGAATTAGATCAAACAATGCATCCTCACTCAATGTACTAGTCAAGAAAATTCTCCTGTATGCAATTCAGAAAGTCTTCCCACTCTCTGCTCTTTACGCTGTTAATATCCCAGTCTATATTAAGATAATTGATATTTAAGGAAGTGAGAGTGGATATTGCAGACCACTGCTCACAATCTTTCAGTCTTTCCTAGACTCAGAGGAGGTGCCAGAGAACTGGCAAGTTGCAGACCTTACACCCTTGTTCAAAGAACTTGGAAAATATGGTAAACTGTGAGAAGGATGGTGAAAGACTTCAAGCAGACATAGACAGGCTAATGGAATGGGCAGACATGTGACAGTTGCAATTTAACACAGAGAAATGCTCGAAAGAATGAGGAGGGGCAAGATAAACTGAAGGGTACAATTATAAAGAGGGTGCAAGAACAGAAAGATTGGAGAGGATATGTGCACCAACTGTTAAAGTTGGCAGGGCAGGTTGCGAAAGTGGTTAAAAAGGCACATGGGATCTTGAGCTTTATAAATAGGGTACAAAAACAAGGAAGCTATAATGAGATTTTATGAAACACTAGTTTGGCCTCAAGTGGCATTGTGTCCAATTCTGGGCACTACACTTTCGAATGGTTACAGGAAAGATGTTCAAACTTGTGAGGGTTCTGGACAGACTAAATAGGGAAAAACTGTTTACATTGCAGAAGGGTTGAGAACTAGAGGACACAGACTGGAATTGATTTGCAAAAAAGCTAAAGGTGTCATGAGGAAGAACTTTTACATGCAGAGCCCGACTACCATCTGTAATGCACTGCCTGAAAGACAGAGAGAGAGGGAGATTCATTCAGCTTTCACAACGGAATTGGTTAAGCATCTATGTACATGCATGCCAAGGTCCCTCTGTTCCTCCGCAACTTGTCAGTATCCAACCATTTCAAGTACCTTTGCTTTTTTTTGCCTTCACCAAATGAATTATTTCACACTTCTCCAAATTGAATTTTTTTGCCAGTCCTGGCCAGTTTGCAGTCTATACATTTCTTCCTATTCATTGCACAACAAATTTTGGTATTGTGAAATCATAAAATAGTTACAGCACAAAAGGAGGCTATCCGGCCATTAAGGGGACGATCTTATCATCGCGCCCTGCTGGCCGATGGGCGGGGCAAGCCAATAAGATCACGAGAGAGCCAAGAAATCAGGTTCGCACCCAATTTCTTGCCTCTTGCAATCTTACCAGCACTGGATATCCAGCGCAATCAGCCTCATGCCCATTTCCAGCGCGAGGCTGAATAAATTATTTAAATATATTTAGATTAGCGAGCCCAGGACTCCATCATCCAGGCTCACTTGCCTGTGTGGAGAGGTTCTCTCCGGCGAGAATCACAGCTGGTCCCCACCACCAGAGACCAGATGTGATTGACTCGCTGATAGAACCGGAGGCCATTTAAGTCGCCAAGGGAGGTTGGAGGTAAGGGGGGGTGCCCCTTGGACAGTGCCACCCTGGCACTGCCCACTGGGCACCAGGCAGTGCCAAGGGGGTGGGGCCTGCTGGGGGTGGTGCCAGACCGGGTGGGCCGATCGCTGGTTGTGGGAGTACCGCTACGCACTCTAAATTGCAATCGGGGGAGGGAGCAGGCCCATTGCCACCTGGGATTTGCGATTAGTGGGAGGAGGAAGGGAGCCTGCTGTTACCCTGCATTTGTGATTCATAGGGGCAGGGAGGGGGGTTATGGGGGTTGATCTGTCCAGGCAGGGGAACTCTCGATAGGTTGCGGGCCTCCACGGTAGCTGGGTGGAGAGTCATATGTTTAAGCCATGGAAGTCAAATGAAAGCAGCAGTGTGTGTGACAGGTCTCTGTGCTCTTAGAGCAGAGAGACCTGTGCATGCGCAATGGCGCTCTCTGCTGCTCTCAGCCTGCTTTCTGGAGATCTAAGCTCTGCACCCTCCTCCTGCAAACGAGAAACAGGTTTTGAAGTTTTTTTCTGCTCTAAGTCATAAGGTCGCAGATTTGGACTCACCCAAAAATGGATCAGAAATTCTCCCATTTTCACGCTCGTTCTGGACTTTGTGTTTTTTCATAAGATCACCCCCTACGTTTTTGATGGCTTTCTGGAAGAAATATTTAGCTTATCCCACTTCTCCCCATAGGCCTGCGTTTTTCCCCTTTTGGGCAGGACATAAAGATAACATGGTTTCAAAGGCTAATACTTTCATTTATCAGTCAAGACATAAGAACATGAAGATTATGCTAGAGCTGTTTAAAACACTAGATCAGACTAGGGAAGGTCAAGAGGGTCTTTACTAGCTTGTTGCTATGTATAGAGAATTTTAGCTATGAGGAAAGTTTAAATAAGCTGTGATTTCTTTTGGAACACAGGAGGCTTAGGAAAAATTTAATTGAAGTGTACAAAATTATAAGAGGCTTAGTGAGCAGTCAATAACTAGAGGGAATAGGTTTAAAATGATTGCTAGAGGATTAGGGGGTGTTGAGGAAATTTATTTTCACTCATAGAATGGTGGGGGTCTAGAAGTCGCTGTCAAAAAGGGTAGTAGAGAATGAAACCCAGATCACATTTATAAAACAGTTGGACATGCACCGTAACATTGTGGGATGTTCGTGAAGTGGGATTAAGTTGGATAACTTTTTTTGACCAGCATTGGCACAAAAGAGTTGAATGACCTCCTTCAGTATCACCAATGTTCTATGGCCTGAACTTTTCAGATGGCAAGGACTCAACCCCTGTCATCCAGAGAGTTAGCAGGAAACGCATCCCTGACTCTGCAAGGCTCACTGCCATTTTACACTCAGTTGAACATTGATTGACAGTAAACAGGACTTCTGTCCACACTTGGAAGGAATCTTGGAGAACTGTTGGTAAATCAGATTAGCTGGCAGCTCTCCAGCCCTTCCTGCCACAGCGCTACAGTGGCCGGAAGAGGCACAGAAGCATTGTGCCTGGGACAAAGTGTCAAGAGCCAGTGTGTAGGTAAGTGGCAGGTGTCCTGGGGAGAGGAGCGTAGTACTATTTTGAAATAATTTATGTGTAAGGTGGGGTTGCTTTAAGAGGCAGCATTTTGTTACAGAAGTCGATTGTAACTAGTAAGCATGCAGCAGAAGTTATAAATGCAGGGTAACAATTGATTTTGGCGAGGAATGTGTTGCTTTATAGAGTTAATGGATCTTTTGTTTATTTAGGTTCTCCTGGGATTTTAGACTAGGTATGCAGAGTAATGTGAGTTTTGATAAGGTTGATTGAGAGGGGCAGAGTCAGATGATTACAGGGAGGAGCTAAGCTCATAGGGAAGCCCAGATTTATTTTCATTTTAAAATACAAGCAGTTGCTGCCTGGGCTGCCAGAAGAAAACGGTGTCTCTCTATCTCTCTCTCCAAAGGCTTTCTGAAAGCTCCAAGCCTGGTAATCTAAGTCAAAACCAGTATGCTTGTGTTTTGCAAACTAATTTTTAAAAGATTTAAGTCTATAAGAGAAATATTGCTTGATTGGAACTCATAGTGATAGCATAGCAGTTAAGAATTGTGTGCTGTCATGTTTAAATATTGGCCAATTGTTAAAAGTTGAGCTAATTCATTTTGTTATAATTACATTGGGTTGTTAAAAAAATGTTGTTTTGATAAAAGCTTCTTTGTCAGGGAAGTTGCACCTGGAGTGAAACATCTTGTCCTCACACTAATGCCAAAAATAGTAAATTTTTGGGGTCTGGTCTGATTCATAATATACCTTGGGGTTTCTGATCAGTACCCTAACAGATCATAAAATTCCAATGACATATGTTTCTGTGAGAGTTCAGAGCCAAGAAATCAGGAACGCTTTGAGAAAATTTGATCCAGTGAACTGGAGCAAGTGTGGAAGCAATAGCGTAACTGAATGAACGGTCACATTCTTAAGTGACAAAGGTGTCCATGAGTTCCACATGTTATTGGAGGTGAGGGTGCAGGAGACAAGGAAGAGGACAGTCAGGTAAAGAAGCATAGTTTTCTTTTAAGTCAAAGCGACAGGTAAAAATTTGTATCAAGGGCAATCCATGAGAAGGTTTGTGTTCAAAGTACTGAAGCAAGACTTAAAGAAAACTATTCACCACCTCCGATTGTTTAACACTTTGTCACCATGAGACCAGAGGTTACAGGTGTGTTTCTTAGTTTTTGCCGAGTCAGTTGCATAACTGTCAGGTGTTGCAACAGGTGTGGAATGTCGAAGAAATCTATTTCCAGGATCAGGCAAAGCTCCCAAGCTTAAGCAGCTTTCCAACATTGACCACCTAGGCTTACATGCAGATTGGCCGGGCAAAAACTAAGAAGCATATCTGTAACCTCTGGTCTCGTGGTGACAAAGTGTTAAACAATTGGAGGTGGTGAAAAGTTTCCTTTAAGTCTTGCTTTAGACTTTAAACACAGACCATCTCTTGGATTTCCCTTGATACAAAAGGCAGATTGGCCAGGAACTGTGTTTTCTGATGAGAAGAAGGAGTTGCTGACCAGGCAAGGCCCATAATTTCATTGCTACTATCATTATCAGACAAAACAGTGGAATCCACGTGCGATCAATTTCAGGGCCAGATGGGATGGTGTAAGCTCACTCTCTTATATCAGAAACTTAAATAGCAACAAGCAGTAATACGCTAGGTTACTGGTTAAATATTCACATTACATTACAAGCAAAATATTCAACAAAATGTGAAAAAATGGTGTTATCTTTAAAATTGGTGCTTTGAAAAGAAGAATTAGAGTGGCATCTTTTCCAAACTGTAAATGAGAGGCTGCATTTTGTGAGTTCAATCTGCTGCTGGGCAGTCTGGAAAGCTGGGCTAGCAAATATCGTCAGTGTGATGTCCAGATTAAAACCGGCCCTGATTTTAATAGGCAGAAAATTAAGAACAGCATGCACATAATTCCATAGAGTCAACATTCCCCAGAAAAGTATGGAATCATAGAATCCTACAATGCAAAAGGAGGCCATTCACCCCATCGAGTCTGCAACGACCACAATCCCACCCAGGCGCTATCCCCATAACCCCATGCATTTATCCTACTAGTCCCCCTAACACTAAGGGGCAATTTAGCATGGCCAATTCACCTAACCCGCACATCTTTGGACTGTGGGAGGAAACCGGAGCACCCGGAGGAAACCCACACAGACACAGGGAGAACGTGCAGACTCTGCACAGACAGTGACCCAAGCCAGGAATCGAACCCAGGTCCCTGGCACTGTGAGGCAGCAGTGCTAACCCCTGTGCCACCATGCCCAACCAGGAATGAGCTCTGAACTGTCCAGAAAAAGTTGATGCCCTATTCATCACCAGCGCCCATCACGACCACTGCCATTGATACTGGCCATGCCAAGCACGGCATCAAATAAAAGCCAGACATTTTCTGAAAGATAGACAAGATAATAGGATAGGTTCCTCCTACCCCTAGTTCACTTGACTACAACTTTCATAGATGACATCTTGAAGAGTGTTACAAATGGGAGAGGAGAATAGTGAGGAACAGATGGAGGGATTAAGAAAGAAAAACCAAAGACGCAGTCAAAGAAGTAGGTTTTTAACATTCCCCTGAAAAGCAAGGAATCTGGCAAAATGAAGTCCAGAGTGAAAAAGTTACAAAGTTCAGGGAAATGGTCATTGGGAAAGCTACTGCCAGTATTGAGGGGGGGGGGGGCGGGAGCGGGGGGAGAGAGTGGAAGGTGTAGCCGGAGAATAACATCTTAAAGTACTTTGCTGTGGCTGGTTTCAGAATGCCATTGCTGACAATCTGAAGCCAGGTCCTTCACTCAAGGGCCTATGGATTATGTAAAGGAAAGAGAGGGAGAAAATGTTTTATTAAAAATGGTAAATAAAAGAAGAAAGCCTCACTTTCAACAAAACACAGTAAAAGTGTATAGAAATTGTGTCATATATTTTAAAATAATGCCCATGTCCATGTTTAATATGTGCTTCTATTCGGCTTTCTCAGTCTCAAATGTCGAGGAGACTCCAACCTTTGACTTCAATCCCTGCATGAATGAAGGCTGTGGGAAGCCAGCAGTGCGTCCTCTGGTGGATACAGGTGCCATGGTCTTCGTTGTGTTTGGGATTTTGGGAGTGAATCGCACAAGAAAGCAAGATAATCATGTGATTGGAGATATGGTATATAACTGATTTGTGTCACCTTATTACAACTCTAATTGTAGCCTTCCTTATCCAATGACCTGTTACAAAGTCACCTTGCCTAAATGTCACAAAACCTACAATACTTTGCAGGATGCTTTTTAAAAAGGGTAAGACTCCTTTTCTGTAAGAGATTCTTCCCTACAATGGCACTGTGAGGTGCATGGAGGTGATTCAGTGGATATCCCACCCTCAGTTTATTTTTCTGTCTCCCTTGCAGGAAGATGGGAATTATATATGAGAAAGGAAATGAGCTTATTTGCATTCCATGGTTTTGACTATTTCCAAACAATCTCTACACTTCTGTAGAAAGTACTCCGCCTCCAGCAGTGATGGGCACTGATTATGCAAACAAATGTTACAGCATGTATCTAATCCAAAATCTCTGCCACTTGGAAGGACAAGGGAATCAGTGCACAGGAATGCCATTATCACCACCTGGCTCCCAAGTCATGCATCATTTTGACTTGGATATTTATTGCTATTTCTTCATCCTCACTAGGTCAAACTCCTGAAACTCACTAACTGACACAAGTGTGGGCGGCTACATTCACTGCAGTGCAGTGATTTAAGAAGAAGATTCACCACCACCTTCTCAAGGGCAAGTAATAAATACTGGCCTAACTTGCAATGCCCACATCCCCAAAATTATTTTGTGGGCCGAAGGGCTTGTTCTGTGCTGCACTGTTCTAAGTCTAAGTTTACATTTTAGCAATATCCTGCAATTGTGAGCTCTTAAAAAATGCCTGACAAAACATTGGGAATAAACTCAACTAGATCCCTGATTAGTCATAGTGAAACTAGGTGATCTTTAAAAAGCTTTCATTCTTACAGTAGATTTTTATTATTTGTTCATGGGATTGTGGGCATTGCTGACCAGGCCAGCATTTGCAACTCACCCTGATTGCCCTTGAGAAGGGGATGGTGAGCTGCCTTCTTGAATCTCTGAAGATGCACCCACAGTGCTGTTAGGAAGGGAGTTCCAAATCTTTCACCCAATTACAGTGAAGAAGTGGGGATATGGTTCCAAGTCAAGATAATGCATGGCTTGGAGGGGAAGTTGCAGGTGGTGGTGTTCTCATACATTTACTGTCCTTTTTCTAGGTAGTGGAAGTCACACATTTGGAATGAACTGTTGCTGAAGTGCATCTTATCAATAGGACATGCTGTAGCCACTATGCTCCAGTGGTGGAGGGTGTAAATGTTTAAAGTGGTGGATGGGATGCCAATCAAATGGACTACTTTATCCTGGATGGTGTTCTCCTGTGTGCACAGAGTTCATGGAATATATGAAGCAGTTTTCGTAGGTGATGTAAGACAATGTTTGATGTTGAAATGTGACATATTCTTTTTCACTCCCTCTCTCTTTCTCTCCTGAAAGGGCAGTGTCATCTATGATGAGAGTTTTGACCTATTCCAAGAAATTGGAAATCTGTGTAAGATTTGCAAAGCCATCAGCAGTAACTCTGAGTTGGTGAAGCCAGGAGGTGCTCAGTGCTTACCTTCAGGTAGGACAAAAACATTCATAACCAAACCCAACTTCAGTGGCTCAGTTCCACACTAGGAAAAGCAGTGACCTAATACCTCATATGTGGAGCACAAAATCAGTCTCTAAAATAGCCCAGGGAATTATATGCCTGTGGGCTGTTTGATCAAGGAGGGTTAAGTTTTGGGCAAGAAGTGAAAAAGCTGATGCCTCAGACATGATGATATGAGGAATGCTTAATGGACCAGATGATCTTTTTCTGTGTGATGATTTTGTATGTTTAACTTTTTTCCATGCCATCTGCTTCTGTCTTGCTGCTTCCTTTTTGTTTTTCGTATCTGTGAAACCCGAAAACTAAAAGTGGCAGAGAGAAGCTGTGACCAAACTATTTTTAACAATGCTTTACAAACATGTTTGCTGCTATTGAATCAGAATTCTACAGAAAGAAGCTATTTTGCTTGTCATGCCAGACAAAAAATATCTGTTCAGCCTAATCCAACTCTCCAGCATGCTTTGTAGGTTACGGCACTTCAATTCGATGGGGTTTCCTGTCTTTCAGCCTTTGAGTTCCAGACCCCTACCACCCTAAAAATGAAAAAGATTCTTATCTCATCTCTCTAATCCATCTACCAATTACTTTAACCCTATACCCCCTGGTTATTGAATTTCTGCTGAGGGACATCGGTCCTTCCCGTCCACTCATAATTTTACAAACCTTAATTAAATCTCCCCTCAGCCTCCCCTGTTCCAAAGAAAACAACCCCAGCCTATTCTTCAGAGTTAAAATTCTCCCATCCCGGTAACATCCTTGTACTCTCCCTAGTGTGATCACAACCTTCCTGTAACATGGTGACTGAATTATACACAGTACCCTAGCTGTGGCTTGAGTAGTGTTTCATACAATTGTACTATAATTTCCCACTTTCCTAAAAACCTGATCCACCTGTCTTGCCTCTTCAGGGTTCGGTGGACCTGCATTCCAGATCCCTCTGTTTCTTTACACTTCTCAATGTCCTGCCATTTATTATATGTTTCCTTACCTTGTTTGCCCTCCCCAGATGCACTATCTGGCACTTTGGATTGAATTCGATTTGTCACTTTTCTGCCAGGTTGACAAGCCCATCAAAATCATTCTTCCTCACTATCACCAACGTGGCCAATTTCTTTCATCCAAAAACTTTTCTTTAATGGGATGTGAATTGCTAACCAGGCCAGCATTTATTGCCTATCTCTAATTGCTTTGAGAAGGCAACTTTTGAACTGTTGCATGTGGTATGAGCACACCCAAAATGCTGTGAGGAAAGGAGTTCCAGGGTTTTGACCTAGTGACAGTGAAGGAATGCAACATAGTTCCAAGTCAGGTCGCTGCGTGGTTTGGAGAGGAACTTGCAGTTTGTGGTTTTCCAATGTGTCTGCTGTCTTTGTTCTTTGAGGTGTTAAAGTTCATAGGTTTGGGAGGTGCTGTTGAAGGAGGTTTGGCAAGTTGTTGCAGTACGTCCTGTGGATTATACTGTCACTATGCAATAGTGGTGGAGGGAGCGAATATTTGTATGTGGTGCCAATCAACGTGATGCTGTTTTATCCTAGACAGGTTGAGCTTCCTGAGTGTGGTTGGAGCTGCATTCATCTGAGCAAGTAAAGAGTATTCCATCACACTGCTGATTTGTGGTTTGTACAGACTTTAGGGAGGCATGAAGCTTGCTGCAGAATTCACAGCATCTGACTTGATCTTGTAGCCATTGTATCTATGTGACTGATCCAATTAAGTTTCAGGTCAGTGGTAATCCCTGATGTTGGTGGTGGTGGATTCAATCAATAATCTATCTACTTCTGCCTTAAAAATACTCAGATTCTGCTTCAGCTGTCTTTTGAAGAAGAGTTCCAAAAACTCACGATTCCCTGAGAGCAAAAAAATTCTCCTCATCACTGTCGTAAATGAGTAACCCCTTATTTATAAACAGTGACCACTAGTTCTAGATTCTCCCACAAGAGGAAACATCCTCTCCACATCCACCCCAATCAATATCCCTCAGGATCTTAATAGTTTCAATCAAGTCACCTCTCACTCTTCTAAACTCGAGTGGACACAAAGCTAACCTCTCCAATCTTTCCTTATAACCTACTCATTCCTGGTATGAGTCGAGTAAACCTTCTCTGAACTACTCCTAAGGCATTTATATCTTTCCTTAAAGGAGGCCAGTACTGTACACAATGCTCCAGATGTGGTTTCACCAATGCCCTGCACAACTGAAGTATAACCATCTCTACTTTTGTAACCAATGTTCCTCTCAGTAAACAGTAACATTCTATTAGCTTTCCTAATTACATGCTGTACCTGTATATTAGCCTTTTGTGATTCATGCACCAGGACACCCAGATCCCTCTGCATCTTAGAACTCTGCAATCTCTCACCATTTAGATGATAAGCTTTTTTATTCTTCCTGCCAAAATGGACAATTTAACTTTCGCCCACATTATACTCCACACTCCTTTCACTCTCCAAATCCATACCCCCTTCACCGTCTGCCTCCACACTACCTACACTCTCTCACTGCACACCCCTTCACTGTCCAACGCCTCATCCCCTTCACTCTCCGTCTCCACACCCCTGTCCCTCTCCGACTTTGAACCCCCTCCCCCCTCGCGCCCGGTGCCCCCTTCCTCCCTTGTGCCCGGTGCCCCCTTCCCCCCTCGCGCCCGGTGCCCCCTTCCCCCCTCGCGCCCGGTGCCCCCTTCCCCCCTCGCGCCCAGTGCCCCCTTCCCCCCTCACGCCCGGTGGGACCCCCTTCCCCCATCGCGCCCGGTGGGACCCCCTTCCCCCATCGCGCCCGGTGGGACCCCCTTCCCCCATCGCGCCCGGTGGGACCCCCTTCCCCCATCGCGCCCGGTGGGACCCCCTTCCCCCATCGCGCCCGGTGGGACCCCCTTCCCCCATCGCGCCCGGTGGGACCCCCTTCCCCCATCGCGCCCGGTGGGACCCCCTTCCCCCATCGCGCCCGGTGGGACCCCCTTCCCCCATCGCGCCCGGTGGGACCCCCTTCCCCCATCGCGCCCGGTGGGACCCCCTTCCCCCATCGCGCCCGGTGGGACCCCCTTCCCCCCTCGTGCCCGGTGGGAACCCCCTTCCCCCCTCGCGCCCGGTGGGGCCCCCTTCCCCCCTCGCGCCCGGTGGGGCCCCCTTCCCCCCTCGCGCCCGGTGGGGCCCCCTTCCCCCCTCGCGCCCGGTGGGGCCCCCTTCCCCCCTCGCGCCCGGTGGGACCCCCTTCCCCCCTCGTGCCCGGTGGGGCCCTTCGCCCCTTTTATTGTTTACCATGCATGAATCTCAATCTAATTATTCACTCATTTTTCTTTTATTGTCCTTTGTGTTTCCTTCTAGTTTAAGACAGTGCTATCTCTCTCTCTTGCTAGACCTTTTCAAGTATGCATGGTGGGAATGAATGCCATTTTTTTTCCAAATTGAAAATGGCCATTTGAAAAACTGCTGGCTGGCTATTTGCTTTAAAGTTTAATAAAGGCTGAGTATATGAAAGTGTGTCTATATTTTCAAGAAAAACAACCCCTTTGTTACTGGAATAAAATACTCAAAGCTCAGGCTGTGCTGAGCACGTTCCTGTATTGATCACAGGTCAGTAAGTTCACATTCCTTTCGACACTAAAGCTGATAGATCCCTCAATGGTTTTAACAAAGTCAGTTAGACTATTCTCTGTGTCTACTTCAGTTACAACAGGAACTGATATGGAAGCATTTAGGTGCAAAGTGGGGCTTTATTTTAAAAAAAACAAGGAAATCTTTAAACTGGCTGACTGCAGAAAATCTTTAAACACAAAGGTCCAAAGTGGCTTGTCAAAGCAGTTGACAACTGCTTTGAATTATATCTCAGGTTACAGCTGCAATTTCAGACAATATTACAGAGGGATTGAGCCGAAGATGCTCTGAATAGAAGTCACATATTCACCAACATCCTAATAAATATTTTATACATGATGCCTCACCGGCAGCATTGTATTTTATTTGCTTGCATTTAATCACAAATCTTTGATTGTAATAAATTTCCATTCTGTGTTATCAATTTGAATGTTATTTTTGTATTTATTTATTATTAAATTTTATTTCTGTATGCATCCATATATATGAAAGTATAGGACTTAAATTTATATACTCGGGTAAAAGTCGATCTCATTGTAAAATGCATGGCTGAAAATTAATTTTTCATATTTCTTGTGTCAGGGTAGCAGGGCAGAAACCCCAAAGTGTGTTTTGAAGCCCGACTAAACCCTAACGGTTTTTCTATTTTCACATTAGTGTAAGGATAGGGTGGTTCACTCCAGGTGTGATTCTATTGGCACGCTAGGAAGCTTTTATCAAAACAAGTTTTACTTAACAATATGGTTTAACTATAATGAATGAATTAGCTTAACTTTTATTAATTGAACTACTTAAACATTATAAGATACTTAACTGCTAACCTATCTCGATTAGTTCCAATGTAAGCCATATTCCTCTTATAGATTTATACTCCTGTTAAAAATAACACAGGTTTACGTGTTTTTACTTGTTAACAGTCCTAAAGCCTTTGTTTTTCTCTCTCTCCAGAGGTGTTCAAAGAGGCACCTGTCTTCTGACAATCCAAACATCAGCCTCTAGAGAGAGAAAGACAGAGACACCTCTTGCTTCTTTCAGGACCAGGCAGAAACCTGATCATTAAAAAAAAAATTTCCCTGCAAACTTAGCTCCACCCATTCACTTAACTCTGCCTCTGTCAATCAACCTAGTCAAAGCTCTACTCTGGAACCCCAGTGGAAAAAACAAAAATAAACAAAGATGCATTAACCCAGATTAAAATAAATATCCCAGTATCTAAAACCAATTATTCTCCTTCATTTTCAGCATGGGGCTGGCCTCATTTGCAGACAGGTCAGCACCATGTAAACCAGAGCTGAATTTTAAACATGTCCCTTACAAAAAACATGATAAAAATATATTTCTTAAAGACACAGTATCATCACATTTGTATAAAGGTAAACCCTCATTTTTTAGGGATCAAACTGCTTTATGATTATTAATTACCTACCAATAATTACTACTGTTTATTGATTTAAAGGCATACATGAGAGTCTTTCAATTTTCCCTTCATCCATGTTCGTGGCAATCAACTAGCCATTCGACAAGGCTAAGGCCACAATACTTTTGAGAAAGAATAACAAGTGCACAGCTCAATTTAAACAAGAGAACAAAGTGACAGAGTAAGTTAGAAAAACACTAATAAATGATAATATCATCAACACCAGGACCTTCCACCTCTACACCCTCAGACGTGTAGAAAGATGATATTTGAAAAATTCAAGGCCAGTGCAAGGTAAGAGACAAGATTCATGAAAAGGTGTGATTTATTACACCATCAAAAACAAAAATTTAGTATCTACCACCTGAACTTGATGATAAAATCATCAAATTCCATTATTTTGTCATCTGACATTGAGAAAGAAATTGGGTTTGCTTTGGAAATAATGATGGAACACTGATATGTTAATGTAAGCCTACTTGTGACACTAATAAATAAAATAAATAAATAAAAATATGCCAATAAACAAAACTGTTATTAAATTGACAAAAACACCATCCTTGTAAACAGATCTGGCCATGAGAAGATGCAGTTCACAGTGGTTCCATCTTGAAAAACATGACATTAAATCTGATGGTGATTTTCAAATTCTCCCCAAATAGAAATTTCAGAAAGGCATTGTTGTCCATGTTCATGAAAAAGGCTGAATGGTTGGAGGTGTTTGCAAGAAATGAATCAATGAAGTTGGAATTTGAGACCAGGAGGACTGTATATATAAAAAAAAAAGCTTGCTTGTCTTGGACATATTCAAATCTCACCTTTTTTACAATATAGTCCATGATGTGAGATTAGCCAACACTGACATAGCAATTATTTCCAGTGGTCTGAAGTGCTTTTCAGCCCTTGGATATGTGTATAATTAAACCTCTAAATGACAGTATCTAAAAGATGTGGAGCAACTGAATGTTGGAAAGCAAAATCATGCCCCAAACAGAAATATGTGAGCACCCACACTAGCAACTACGTCAGTGGTTCATAGATGTATTAATTGAACTTGATCCAAATATTGTTGAAAAAATTGTATCTCAAATGCGGAATATCGAATGAACTCATCGGTACTGAGGACGATTACTTGTGGAATGATGATACTGACCTTGCTAGTACTACCGATGGTGAAGACGAAGAATATCCACACGATGATGTTACACTATGGGTCTAGTGGGACACATTGATGGAACTTTCCAGTCCTGCCAATGGCACACCCCCACCGCAGGTCTCCCAGCGGGACCAGAAGTTCCCGTTGCTGGCTAATAGCCAGCCACCTCCCACCGCCTCAAAACGTACAGCGGGTTGTGCACCCATTGTTTGGTGATTCAGACAGTGATCAGAGTGATTTTGAAAGATTTCAATGTGAAGTGTTGTAGTTAATCCGTTATGGTATATATTTAGTTTGTGTTGAAAAGATGGTGACGTAGTGAAAATGCCATTGAACTAGTTATTCAGAGACTCTGGTTAATACCTGGGGATAATATTGGGACACATGTTCAAATCCCACCAAAGCAGCAGATGGAATTTAACACCAATAAAATTGAAAGCTAGTCTCAGTAATGGAGACCATGGAACTATTGCAAAAACCCATCTGGTTCACTAATATCCATTAGGGAAGGAAATCTGCCATCTTTACCAGGTCTGGCCTACATATAACTCCAGAGCCATAGCAATGTGGTTTTCTCTTAACTGCCAACTGAAATGACTGAGTAAGTCAGTCCATGCAAGGGCAATTAGGGATGGGCAACAAATGTCAGTCTTGCCAGTGACACTTGCATCCCATCAAAGAATAAAGAAAAAGTATACAGGTGTAATATAATATAAATAAAGTTTAGTGAATTAATATGAATTATTTAGTGTTTCTCATTTTTACTTTATTCCATTGTGACATTTTTAGGGTTCAAATTAAGCATGCATGTCAAACTCTGAAAAACGTTACCCATCTAAAAGTTGATCCTGTGACTTTTGGCCTAAACTTTTTGACCTTTACATGAGTATACATAGTAGCACTTTTCACAACCTCAGGAGATCCCAAAGTGTTTTACATCCAAATAATTACTTTTGAGCTGTATGATAGTGGAAGCAAAACAGCCAATTTGCATACAGCAAGGTCCCACAAATAATAACGTGATCATCAAACAAGCAGTTTTTAGTTGCATCAGTTGAGGGATTAATATTGGCCAGGGTATGTGGAAACCATCCCTGCTTTTCTTTGAGATATTTTTATATATGATACAGAGACACACGAATGCCCTTTTTGGTCTGTGAACTTAGGATAAATTATTCATCTGCATGCAAGGCTCTTACAAGAGGCACAATTTGACAGAAATACAGTTTTGCAGCTTTCTGGACGGAATCTTCTGGCTGTTCACCCTGGTGGGATTTTGTGCTCCCGTTGCAATGAAAAGAGATTTGGCTGAATGCCAAATTCAGCTCGTAGCGGCAACAGGGTGTGAAAGGCCAGAAAATCCCGACCTGATCTATTTCCCATTGTAGATATTCGCTGGAATTCTACTGCCTCGCCCGCCACAGAATTGGAGCAGGTGAGGGGCGGACAATGGAAATGTTCGTTGACCTTGGTCAGGAATTTCCGGTATCGCTCGAACGAGGCCATAAAACCCGCCTATTGTTCTTTAAAGGTTGAGATCTCAATTTCTGACAATGTTGTAAATGGCTTTCTTTTCAGTTTCAAATTATAATGAGCCCTTTACTTACTTAGCTAATTTTTGGTATGGGGCTTGTGACGGTGGTCTGTGTACCATAGTCACAGATTGGCAGTAAATCTGAAATAACCAGGAAGCAGATTAGAAGAGCTGACTTAATATTTTTCTGACAACAAAATTGATAGTTGTCAATTATTTTCTTCCATAATTCCTTCTCTTTTCTTCTCCGGAAGATATTAGTTGCATTAGAGTGCCTGTTTAACAGGTTCTTGTTGCCGTTTAGTACGCCACCCAAATAGGTTTGCAACCCTCTCGGATCCTGGAGTCTCAGGAAAAGATTAATCACCAGGACACTGCTGCAAGCAAGTCAGCAATTTTTTAGATTTTAATTTTCTTTGAAAACTCAAGTTTGTTGGTTATAGACATTTTAGGGTTGAAAATAGGCTGTTTGACCAACTGTCAAGATTCAGCCATTTGGACAACAAGGAATAAGTCAATTTGAGTCCTGATTATGTTTACTTTCCCTTTGTAAAAAAGATAAGGTACTGCATTGAATTGCCAGGACTAGAGTAATCTGAACTAATTCCAATCACCTGGTTGGAGGGAATAGGATGGAGAGGTAGGGGTCAGACTGGAATTTCCCAGATTTTTCCACAAATTTGGCTTTTTTTATTTCTTTACTTTCCTCAGGAGATCACATGGTTTGATGAGGTGGAGACTAAATGGATATATTGTGATACATAAAGTAGCACAATTATGTGGGACAGGCTAGATGAACCAGAGGATAATTTCCTGTCCATTTTTGTTTGTATGTTCATACCCAAGGAGTTCCTGAGACCAACTGTAGTTGCCACCACATTCCTCTCCATAACCCCCAGCAATGTGACTCCCAGGTTGAGTCCAGTAAACTCTTCTCAGATGAGGATTTAAAGCTGGAACAGTCCAGATCTCTATGATTCAATTACAATGCATTTACCAACCGAGTCACTACACAGCCACCCTCCATTTTAATTTATGGAATGAGAATGGCTAGTTAAGCAAAACATCTGGCCAGTGCTAGGCTGCTGCAATTTCCTTCCCCGAGCAGGATTTTCTGGTCCTGCCAAAGTCAATGGACCTTTGGCTGACTCGTTGGATACACCATGGCCAGACCCACCATGCTGCGGTTGGAAAATTCCAGCCATAACTGTCAACTTGTGAAGGTTTGTAAGTGATATTAGTTCCTTTTCTCTCCTAGGGTACAGCGTTTCAACTTTCCTGCAAATGTTACATCCCGAGTGCAAGAGCATTCCAGAACCCAATTTGCTTCCTGGACAACTCTCCCATGGTGCTGTTGGAGTGAAAGATGGGAAAGTCCAGTGGATCTCGATGGCCTTTGAATCTGTAAGCATTGAAAGAAAGAATATGAAGAAATTTGTTAGCACTATAATCACATTCTGCAATGTCACAAAACGCTTCACACAAAACAATTTGCCTTTGAGGTGAGTGTTTTGCAGCGTCTGTTTTTGCAGGAAAGTACAACAGCTGTCTTCCACCAGCTGTTATTACCAATACTACACAAAGAAGGAATGAATAGTTACCATGCTTTTAGTGGCCATAGGATCATAAACCCCAAAATTCCTGGGTGGGCATTTTTGCCAGCACAGTTGCAGCAGAGTAGGACTGCTGCCTACCCTTGATTTAAGCCAGAACCCAATCACAAATCCTAAGAGTAGGGTTATCTATGTGGCTGGAATACACTAATACACTACCCAATACCTGCAAGAGAACATGAACAGCACCAGTAGTTTAAAGCAGCTATGGAGTATCAGGGCAGTACCATGCTGCACTGACTGTGGAAAGCACACCCAGTGAGACCCCAAAGAAAGGTGTTTTTTTTGGTTCACCTGCTCCCAATGAGTCAAGAGGGCCCAATGGATTGATTACCTTTCCATTGTAAAGATATGTCCAGCTTTTTTACAGGGATCATTAGCTTTCAAGCCAAGCTCTAACCCTATGTCCGTTAGCTTTCAGTCTTAATAAACCGTGCCAGATTTACTTTTTTGGTAAAAAATTTTCTTCTCCTGTTCCTGAAGTTTCAGTCACCCTAAAGTATCGATCTCTACCTATGCCAGTCGATATTTAGCCATTGAAATGTGTTGCCATTAGCCTCAGTATCTCTGTCCTAGGTAAAGGAAAATTGGTAATGATTCCTGCTGCTGGTGGTAATCCATTTTTCTTGTTGAAATTTGTATATGCGTGGTCATTGGGCGTCTCCCCTTCGGGTCTTAGTTCTCACTTTTTGTTGCTCAGGAAATCTCTTTGCAGTAGCTTCCCACCACATATGGAAAGCAGCAAGAACAATGCCTACAGCAAGTAATTTGTTATTGCCACATTCACTGATGAGCCGACAATTTCACTCATCTTGGGACTACTTGTGCAAAAATTTAGCACGTTTTAACGATGTGTGGTCTGTTGTGGGAATTCACTTCCTGCAAAACAACATGCAGTCGTCACTATGCCTAAAGCAGATCAGGGAATTGGTTTTCCAAAAGAGACCATCTCAGCTAGAAATGTGTCCAAGACCAAAAGAGAAACCCAAAATATTGTGCACAAGAGCAAAGTGAGATTAGTCACAATAAATGAGGCTTTCTTTAAGTCTCTGATGCCATCTGCTGCATGAGACAGTTGTTTTCAGCAAACCAAGAAGAATTAGTAAAATCTAAAACGTAACATGACCAGGAACCATGCTAAAGCTGATGGAATTTGTTATGTCTACAGTTGGGTTCATTTATAATTTCAAATTATGATCCTCAGCAAGACCTGAACCATTTGATTTGGCCTCCATAATATATATTTTTTTTAGTCAACAAAAGAAGAGGGCTTACCATTACATAGGAGATCTTTGAGAAAGTGGTGATTTATTTCATGTACAGTGAGGTATTATGAAGTGTAGTAACTGTTTGCCAAATAGCCAAATCCAACAGTAATTTTGTCCACAGCAAGATCCCACAAACAGCAGTGACATACATAACCAGTTTATCCATTTTTGATGATGTGTTCAAGGAAAAATATTAAAGACACCAGGTAACTTCTAAATATTTTTGGAACACAAACAAACATGGCAAAATAGGGCAAAATTTTAAAGGAATTAATGAGATTATTGTTTTCTCAAGTAATCCAACCATCAGGTTTTTAAGATGATTACTGATGCTGTGGGGGAAAAATAATTTATGGCCCAAATTTTATGAGATACCAATCCACTCGAACTTTTCCATGACCCAACTCTGCTCTATATTTCTTGCCAGATCTACTGAACCCGGCTTCTTCAGATATACGAAGTGCAGCATAAGGGTGATACAGTGGTTAGCACTGCTGCCTCACAGCGCCAGGGACCTGCGTCTGCGTGGGTTTCCTCTGGGTGCTCCGGTTTCCTCCCACACTCCAAAAGACGTGCTGGTTAGAAAGAACAAAGAACAATACAGCACAGGAACAGGCCCTTCAGCCCTCCAAGCCCACGCCACTCCCTGGTCCAAACTAGACCATTCTTTTGTATCCCTCCATTCCCACTCCGTTCATGTGGCTATCTAGATAAGTCTTAAACGTTCCCAGTGTGCCCGCCTCCACCACCTTGCCCGGCAGCGCATTCCAGGCCCCCACCACCCTCTGTGTAAAATATGTCCTTCTGATATCCGTGTTAAACCTCCCCCGCCCCCCTCACCTTGAAGCTATGACCCCTCGTGAACGTTACCACCGACCTGGGAAAAAGCTTCCCACCGTTCACCCTATCTATGCCTTTCATAATTTTATACACCTCTGTTAGGTCTCCCCTCATCCTCCATCTTTCCAGTGAGAACAACCCCAGTTTACCCAATCTTTCCTCATAACTAAGCCCCTCCATACCAGGCAACATCCTGGTAAACCTCCTCTGCACTCTCTCTAAAGCCTCCACGTCCTTCTGGTAGTGTGGCGACCAGAACTGGACGCAGTATTCCAAATGCGGCCGAACCAATGTTCTATACATCTGCAACATCAGACCCCAACTTTTATACTCTATGCCCCGTCCTATAAAGACAAGCATGCCATATGCCTTCTTCACCACCACCTCCACCTGTGACGTCACCTTCAAGGATCTGTGGACTTGCACACCCAGGTCCCTCTGCGTATCTACACCCTTTATGGTTCTGCCATTTATTGTATAGCTCCCCCCTATGTTAGCTCTACCAAAATGCATCACTTCGCATTTATCTGGATTGAACTCCATCTGCCATTTCTTTGCCCAAATTTCCAGCCTATCTATATCCATCTGTAGCCTCTGACAATGTTCCTCACTATCTGCAAGTCCAGCCAATTTCGTGTCGTCTGCAAACTTACTGATCACCCCAGTTACACCTTCTTCCAGATCGTTTATATAAATCACAAACAGCAGAGGTCCCAATACAGAGCCCTGCGGAACACACTAGTCACAGGCCTCCAGCCGGAAAAAGACCCTTCCACTACCACCCTCTGTCTTCTGTGACCAAGCCAGTTCTTGTTAGATGCATTGGCCATGCTAAATTCTCCTTCAGTGTACCCGAACAGGTGCCGGAGTGTGGCGGCTAGGGGATTTTCGCAGTAACTTCATTGCAGTTAATTAATGTAAGCCTACCTGTGACACTAATAAATAAACTTAAATTTAAAACCTCAGAGAACTCTGTAACGGCATTGTAGAGTCTGAGGGAAGACACGACACGATTCCTTTTGATAGCAGCAGCTGCCAATTAATAAGTTTTAAGTATGTTTTTATTCATTTTATGGGAGGTGGGCGTAGCTGGCTAGGCCAGCGTTTGCACTTTTTGCTCATCCCTAGTTGCCCTTTAGAAAGTGGTGGTGTACTACCGTCTTGAACCGCTGCAATCCCTGAGGTGTGTAGGTACATCCACAGTGCTGTTAGGGAGGGAATTCCAGTATTTTGACCCAGTGACAGTGAGGGAAGGTGACATGTTTCCAAGTCAGAATGGCAAGTGGTTTGGAAAGGAACCTCCAGGTGATGGTGTTCCCAGGCATCTGCTGCTCTTGTTCATCTAGTTGATCGTAATCGTGGATTTGGAAGGTGCTGCCTAAACAACCTTGGTGAGTTTGTGCAGTGCATCTTGTGGATGGTACACACAGCTACCAGTATTCGCCGGTCATGAAGGGATTGAATGTTTGTGGAAGGGTAGCAATCAAGCAGGCTACTTTGTCCTGGATGATGTTGAGTTCTTGAGTGTTGTTGAAGCTGCACTCATCCAGGCAAGTGGAGACTATTCTATTAAACTCCTGACTTGTGCCTTGTAGATAGTGGATAGGCTTTGCGGAGTCAGAAGGCGAGTTACTCGCCGCAGGATCCTAACATTTTACCTGCTCTGGTAGCCACTATTTAGATGGTTAATCCAGTTCAGTTTCTGGTCAATGGTATCCCCTCCAGGATGTTGATAGTGGGAGATTCAGCAATGGTACTGCCATTGAATGTCAAGAGGCAATGGTTTGATTCTCTTTTGCTGTAGATACTCATTGCCTGGTACTTGTGTGGCATCTATATTACTTGCCACTTGTCAGCCCAAGCCTGGATATTGTCCAAGTCTTACTGCAATTTGGCATGAACTACTTCAGTATCTGTGGAGTTGTGAATGGTGCTGAACATTGTACAATCATATGCGAACATCCCTACTTCTGACCTTATGGTGGAAGGGAGCTCATTGATGAAGCAGCTGAACATGTTTAGGCCTAGGACACTACCCTGAGAAACTCCAGTTTTGTTAGAGCTTCGAGATGTCATCCTCAGTCAAATGTTGCCTTGATGTCAATGGCAGTCCCCCTCGCTTCACCTTTAGCATTCAGCTCTTTTGCCTATGTTTGAACTAAGGTTGTAATGAGTTCAGGAGCTGAGTTACCCTTGTGGAACACAAACTGAGCTTCCGTGAGCAGGTTATTGCTGAGTAAGTGCCACTTGATAACACTGTTGATGACCCCTTCCTTTGCTGAGAATAGACTGATGGGACAGTAATTGACTGGGTTGGATTTGTCCCATTTCTTGTGTATAGGACATACCTGGGCAATTTTACACATTGTTGGGTAGATGCCAGTGTTTTAGCTATACTGGAACAGCTTGGCTAGGGGCACAGCAAGTTTTGGAGCACAAGTCTTCAGGACTATTGCTGGAACATTGTCAGGGTCCATAGACTTTGCAGTATCCTGTGCCTTCAACCGTTTTTTGATATCACATAGAGTAAATCAAAATGGTTGACATCTGTGATGTTGGAGACCTCTGGAGGAGGCTGAGATGGATCATCCCCTTGGCACTTCTGGCTGAAGGATGTTGCAAATGCTTCAGCCTTATCTTTTGCACAGATGTGCTGAGCTCCTCTATCATTGAAGATGGGAATATTTGTGTGAGCCTCCTCCAGTGATTTATTTAGTTATACACCGCCATTCATGGCTGGAGGTAGCAGGGCTGCAGAGCTTAGATCTTATCTGTTGGCTATGGAATCGCTTAGCTTTGACTATTGCTTGCTGCTTATGTTATTTGGCATGCAAGTAGACCCATGTTGTAGCTTCACCAGGTTGACACCTCATTTTCAGGTAAGTCTGTGTTGCTCCTAGCATACCTTCTGCACTCTTCATTAAACCAGGGTTAATCCCCTGGCTTGGTGGTAATAAAGTGTGGGATATGCTGGGATCCACAGCAGAGATCAAAGGATGCCCCTATTCCAAAGTAAAGTTAAAGGACCACTCCCCCCTTCTCCCCATGGTAATACAGGCAAAAACCCCACCATCAGCACCTCCTCTCCCAAATAATGGGAACCCCTCCCCACAATGGGGTTCAGCTTGGTACTGCTAGGGTGCCAGGAGGCAGAGTCAGGGCACGACTCAGCTGCATCCCTTACCACCTGGAGGTTGTATTCACCTCTGGGTCCCAGCATAGTCATTAAGACTGATTTCCGTTTTTGGAAACCAGCTGTGATTCCCACTGGCATGACACCATGCCGGCTAGGTTGAAGACCCCGGATTATAATGTTTTCAAGTTAATGGCAATCAGGGTCACACCCTTGCTGTGTGTGAACCTGATTGTGGGGAAGAGTGTGGGGAAGATCTCAAACTAAAATCTTGCCGCCACAAATCCCATTATTGTCCTGGTGAGAGTTAGTGACCATAACAGGATTTCACCCATGCCGAATGGGCCCAAAAAATCAAGTTCTAGGATTTTTCTGTCTGACATTTCCTGGGTAACTATTCAGATAAGTCCAAAGGAACTGTCCAAAGTCTCCTACTCTGGATCAGAATTAAAGACTTTCGTGGAGGGTCCTGAGGAATAGGGGAATAGCCCATCAATAGTCCAAACTTCCCAGGCAATTCCCATTCAGGTCAGCATGTCAGAACGTAAGCTTTTCACACAGATGCGATTAGCTGATTGAAACAAAAATACATTTCTTTGGTTATTCATAATAGGCAATGTCCAGACTCAGCCATTCTGTGCTTGCTCAACCCAAAACTAAACTTCTGGGGTGGAATTTTCCCATCCCGCCCGCCACAGGAATCCTAGCAGGCAGGACATGAACCATGCAAAGATCCATTGACCTCGGGTGGGATTTTCCAGTTTTGGGGCGAGCGCAGCCAGAAAATCCCACCGCTGTTATGTGATGTGATTCTGTGATTGGGCAGCACTTGCTGAACAATGCTGAGTGTGCTGCAAACTACACTGACACTCAATTTAAGATAATCTGTCAAGCTTGTAAAGTGGTTCATTTGTGCTTGCTGGAAGTGACAAACACTCATATGGACCCATTTTCTGCAAAGAAAAGAATATGTTCAAGCCTTGCACTCTTTTTCAACTACCTTGAAGCTTGGGGTTCCTGCAGTTCCCCGTTGCTTTCTCCATGGTAATGCCTTGGACAAGCAGAGTTGACTAGCCAACCAAATCCGCTAGTATAAATTATTATGATTGTTTGAAATGTAACATTTTTATGCCTGTCCTGATAAGTGCAAGATGCAACGTTTCAGCAACATGTCTCTCTTCTCAGTAATATTCAAGTTCTGTACTACCAAAGTTAAGATTAGAGCTCAGCTGATCAGGGATGGTGTTGGAAGCACTCCCTGACACAAAAACTAGTGGAAATCTGGAACTTCAACCCTCAAAAAAAATTTGCTGAGACTAGGTCAATTGAGCATTTTAAAACCAATTTGTTAGGCAAGTATATTATAGGTAATTTAACCAAGGTGGTTGGTTGGAGTTAAGAAACAGATTAACCATTATCCAATTCAGTGATGAATAGGTTCAAGGTGTTGAAAATACCCCTGCTCCAAAATGGCACTGCTGATTTTTTAAATATATGTAACACACACACACACACACTATTCATACTCACGTCAACTCAGTGGGTCAGTCATACTTAAAACAGCATTAAGTGGAAGTATTGCATCCCAGTGGGCAATGCCAAGCAAATGTAGGATACGGGAAAAAGGGGAGTGCATCAACAGGAGAAATAGTCCTGTACTACTGTCCTCTGCCTCCTAACTGCTAGATCAGAACAGCATATGGTGGAAACCTAAATATATTTTTATTTTCAAATTGTGTAGTTCTCCCTCTCAAAGAAACAGGATCACCTGACCAAATCCATGGTCCTTGCACATCATTTTTGATCAAGCTGCATGCTTAATTATCATGGAATCAAAACTCCAAGTTGATGCTTGTTCATGTCCATATAATTACTGACCAATTAATTATTGAAACTGTTTAATACCATATATTTACATACCTCACGCTCTTCAAGCACTGTCCCAATGATTTAATCTTGTGAATCCATTAGCCACAATCTCAGAAGCAAGCCACGCTTTAATCCCTTTCCCGTTTCTGCTGATTTTATGTTTGATTAGTTTCCTGATTTAATTTTTTATGCTTCCTGGCTATTCATTATATATAACACATTTAATTGTTTAAAAAAAACTGTTTGCTGCGGGCAGTGAATGATTAGTTACAACATTTAGGTTTATGGGCAGTTCTGTAGGACATACTCCTTCTTTAATTGATTTAATAAACATAGTGTTGTCAAAACTGGTTGGATGTGTTCCTGAAGCTTTCTTCACATGGTGTCTCACCTTCAACCTTCCCATAGCCTTGATTCCCACCATTGGTTGCCTGTATTGTCCTTCCCCATGATGCCTCACCTTCTGATTCCAATTGAAACCTGGTCAGAATATTAATTATCCAAATACATAGAATTATACAGAATATGTATCCCAGAATGAGGCTATTCAGCCCAACCAGCTCACTCTGAGATTTATGCTCCAGTCTAGCTTCTTGCTACCTTCCTCACCTAACTACCAGCAGAATTTTCTACTACTTTCTGCATCATTTGTTTCTCATGCTTCCCTTAAAGTCATCTATACTATTTGCCTTGTCCACTCCCTATGGTAGCAGGTTCCACAATCTCACCACTCTCTGGGGCAAGAAATTTATTCTGAATTCCTGATTCGATTTCTTGGTGACTATCTCATAGTCTCTAGTCTCTAGTTTTGCTTTTTTCCACAAGTGGGAATACACTGTATCTACTCTATCAAAATCTTACACAATTTTAAAGATCTTTGACTGGTAACATTCAGTCAAACAGCCTTTCTTCCCATGTCCACTATCTGTATGATTAAGAAATGAAAACTTTCAAATAAAATGGGGTAAAAATAAGTTTTTTCAACGCTCGTAACATTTTACTCCCAGGTTGCCCACAGCAATAGCATCAAGATTCATTTTTCATTCCTGGAAACTGCAGAGTAATCTTAAACAGTTGACAATCCTAACTGAACAATATATAAAAGAAACCACAGGTGCAAGAACAGTTCTTGTTCAGCTGTCACACTAAATATAAGTTGCCCAGTCTACTGAGAACTAATAGCACGAAAGACCTATGGAATTGTGGCTATATGGCTCTGCATCCAATCAAATGCTTCTCATCTCAAACATAAAACACTGGGAACTATGCTTTTCCAACTCAGCTACACAGCCCAGCCAAGTTGGCCTACAGAGCCCAATACCTGGTGACCAAGCTAAATGGAGAAGAAATACAGAAATTCTAAAATATCAAGTATAAAGGTGAAACTTTTCCACACCAGTTCGCGATCACACGCAATTGTTGAGCTCGCTACTTTGATTTACAGTCCACCAACATCTCAGATTTAAAATTCTGATTCTTGTGTTGGCCTCACCTCGCTCTAATCCTGTAACCTTTTCTAGCCCTACAACCCTTTAAAATGTCTGCACTCCTCCACCTCTAACTTGTTGTATATCTCCCGCTCCCATTACCCACCACTGGCAGCCATGCCTTAAGCTGTCCAGGCCCTAAGCTTTGGGATTTCCTTGCAAAACCTCTTCATCTCTCCTGCTTTAAGTTACTTCTTAATATTTGTCTTAACCAAGTTTTTACTCATGTCTATTTCCCTTTCCTTGGTTTGTTGTCAGTTTCTGTCTTATTGTACTCCTGTAAAAATACTTGGACATTTTAGGTACATTGAAGGTCATGTCGAAATGTAGGTTGTTGTTAGTGTGCCCTACCAAAATGTAATCGGATTTTGCGTTATATTTTAGGCAGAAGCATCATTTGGCTGAAACAATATGTGATTTCAGGTATTTTGATTCCCTTTGCTATCTCCATGATCTTTAATTCTCCACAGACAACCTATAAAGGAAAGTCTTCATTTCAGACATATGCAGACTACTTGAAATGGGAGAACTACCTCCAGGAGCAGCTACGTCAGTTTTCAGAACAATCACCGCTACGTCATGGATTCCAGACTTGTGAACATTGGAAACAGATTTTTATGGAAATAATAGGTAAGTTACAAGAACAACAAATAGATTCATGAGTTAAGGCACGATATCCTGAAATTTTCAAGTGATGTTTTAAAATAAATGTGTTGCCACCAGGATTAAAGTAACATTAAACAGAAAGACCTACTTGTAGGAGATTTATCCCAGGTGCACCTTTATAAAAGGGATTAGCTGAATACAGGAACAGAAATAGACCATTCAGCTCCTCGAGCCTGATACTTCAATATTTTTTTCCAAATCGGAAAATGAATGTTATTGAATGGTGCTGCATATCTTTTTTTGTACTTTGTACTGTTTGGAATTTTACACTCAGCCTTCAGATAACTAGGTTCCTGGTAAACCTTCTCTGACCCAAGAGATGTGGTATTTGTTCAGCACAGATATCATAGAATCACAGAACTGTTAACGCCCAGAAAGAGGCCATTTGGCCATCATGTCTGCACTGGCTCTCCAAACAAGCACTATGACTTAGTGCCGTTCCCCTGCCTTTTCCCCTCTTATTGTTTCTATTCAAGTAGTCATCTAATGCCCCCTTGAATCCTCAATTGAACCTGCATCCACCACACTTCGAGGCAGTGCATTCCAGACCCAAACACATTACCTTCTTTTGCAAATCACATTATATAATACCAGGGCCCCCTGATTGGCACGTGATCACTATATTATTTTGCCTGAATTATGCTTTTGGCCTCTTTATTATAAAGGAAACCAGGTGTGCCTTTTCCTCATTTGTCTATTGGATCCCTGGGTTTCCTGTGATGTGCAGCATTTCCTTTTCCCAGGCTTTTCATTGTTGTTGGGTCAAAATTCTAGGACTCCTTACCCCAGCAGTGCTGTGGGGGTACCTTCACTGCACTGATAGTAGCAGTTCAAGAAGAATGATCATCACCACCTTCTCAAGGGCAATTAGGGATGGGTAACAAATGTTGGCCTTGTCAGTGATACCTCAGTCCGAGAAATTCATAAAATAAAAAAATGTACAAGACCAGGTAGTACCTAGCCACCTACTCCTTCCTCTGTCTGCAAAAGTTAGTCATTCATTCCCATTCTGTGACCAACCTAGCTAAGATCAGGGCTCATTGAGGAAGGAATAGTTTCAGACGAACGATTCCCTCTGTTGTATAACACAGCATTCCTTTAGGCCAATACTGCCCAACAGCTACTAAAGTCATTTTTATGGATGGTTTGTTTGAACTATGTTGTTTGTACTTCAGCTTCAATTTTCTTATTATTGTCCTTAAGGTATTTCTGTCAATAGCTAGATACAGCAAATTTTTTTTTGGTGAAGGGGAGAAATCCCAGTGACCAAAAAGAAAATTTGATTCAGATTTCTTGCAAGCATGTAGATGTTGCTGAAGTGGGTTAAGGGATCCTAAATGATGAAAATTTCTGAGTACCCAGTATCTTCTAGTGATCCCTATTCCAGAGTCCCCAAATAAATTGCACAGGATAAAAAAAAAATCATTAGTATTGATAATTGTTTGAATATTCCTACAGTTGTTTCTCTTAACTTGCTGGAGTGGTTTCCAGATTTCAGTTTTGCTCTTCATCCTACTTTATGTTCAAGCAAATGATACACGTAGGGCAGAGACATAGGGCAGGATTTTCAATCTTGAGGCACGTAGCAGGAGTCAACAAAATTGCCATCTCGGCCTGCCTATCTCAGGAAAAAGTATCTGTAAGGAGGGGATTTTCATTGTGAGGAGGCAAATATGGGCTGTTTGAAAGGCCCAGCTCAGTGCTGTGGGACTATGTCCCACTTATAATAAAAACAGAAGGCCTCCAGCCCTTATCCTTCACATCCCTGATCCCCCCACACTCCCCAATGCCACATCCATGCCACCTCATACAGTCCCACCCACCCCAGATTCCCTCATGCCCCCTTCCCAAGATATGACCCCCACCTCCCATGACCCTTCATGCCCTCTCCATGCCAAGCCATGGCACTCCCATGCCCATTCACCTACTATAAACTGTGTATAATAGGTTTCTCCAATCGTTTTGCGTGAGGGGCCATATTTCAAATTTTTTTCACTAAAGGGGCCAATAAGAAAGTTTTGGAAAGATAAGCCGGGGGGGGGACTTTGAGCCCATGCTTTCTGTCCATAGAAATGGTGGCGCGCTCAAAATCCGGAGACACTTGAAAAGTGTGATTCGAGTCAGTGAGTTTCTGAGTTCCGATCTTTCAGCCCCCTCACTGGCAGAGTAATGTGAAACATGCCACAGAACGCAAGGAAGCTCATTTTAATACATTACCATGCCATTAGCGAGCACTCTCTCTGGGACATCCCCCCACCAGATATCCAGTGGGCGCCAGCGTGATGTCACGCCAGTGCCATTTACAACTCTACGTAAGCATGAACCTGCACCTCCGAGGGGGACCTCGGAGGTGGCAGCCATCAACCTCTGGGGTGTTCACTGCACAGGGAGCACCAAAGAGGACACAGAGTACACAGCTAAGTGCAACACACACACATACACATGCACACACTCACTCTCCACTACCCCACTCCCTCCCCCGACAAGCACGCGCGCACACACTCACTCTCCCACATTTCCTATATCCTTGGTAACTCTCAGATGCCAAGGCTTTTTGTAGCTCTAGCTCGCTTGGATGGTGGGCTCCAGGGGAACAAAGATTATCCGTTGAAAAGGTGGCTCATGATGCCACTGATACGCCCAGGGGCAGAAGCTGAGGACAGCTATAACAGTCATGCCTCTGCAATGGCTATACTTGAGGCCACAGCCCTACTCAAGATGAGGTTCCATTGCCTGGATTGCTCAGGGAGATCACTTCAATATCCCACTGAGCACATTTCTTGAATTGCAGTTGTTTGCTGCGCACTGCACAATCTGGTTCTCTCAAGGGAGACTCATTGGAGGATGATAACAGGGCACAGACTCAGTGCTGTGTTTGAGGTGAAGCCAGAGGAGCCCCAGGGTGAGGAGCAGGATCCTGATTTGAGGTTCCTTATGGGAGGCAAGGAGAGCAGGGAGGCCTCAATTCAGATTACTTGTAGCTAGATATCCAAACCAAGGAGTCATGGTGGTGACAAGGGATATGTCACCTTACTAATCTTTCCTAATGAGACACACCTGTCACCCTTAATCAAGGCCCAACCTCTGAAATCAATTTTCTGTCCTTCCTCTGTGTCACAGGCAACTCCCAGGCTTCTTCCCTATCAAATTCATGAAGCACACTAAAGTCATTTGAACAGAATGGAACATTTTTATAATGAAGGCAAATTTTCAAATAAACCAATATGCCAGTACACACAAGAAGGAAACATAAATCAGCCGTGGCAATCCTTATGTGATCATAATGACTTAAATTCCTGTTTGAAATTGCTACGTTTTGGCGACCTCCATCACTGGCAACTGGATTGGAGGCAGCCTGCTGACTCTTTGGCTTTAACGACCGTGGTGGCCATCCTCTGGTTGCTGGAGCCTGTGCAGGCCCCACCTAGGTGCTATGTCCAGGCATTCCTCAGTTGTCACAGTCTCCTAAGACATGACAGTCACTGGCAGGGAGGCAGAGGAGCTGCTGCCGTCATCGAGAGCACCCTGAGAGGAGCCTGCAGCTTGTCCACCAACATGAGATTGGTTTGAACCTCCATGCCTCACCATAAATGGACAGAGTTACTAGGTGCCTCATCCACTCTGACACTGGTACTGCACTGACTTTCTGGGTCAATGTAGTGCTAATGCTCCGCATGCATGCCTCCAAGACAGACACAATGGCATGCAGACCCTTGGGGATCTCTGCCAGATCTTTCCACACATCTCACCCAACATCCAGCATCTGCTGTCTGATGGATGCCTCCAGAGGCTCATCATCTGTCTCAGACTCAGCATTGTCCATGACACAAGTACCTCTGGCAGCCTTCACTCCTCAGAAGTCAAGGGGGAGTCCTGAAGATCCCTTTGGAGTCAAGGTGATGAGCCATCTGAAGAAGGAAGCAAAATTGTCGGTATTGACCTTCATCACGAAGTCTGAGTACACATAGTTTGCTTTCTCATGAGAACTGACATCTGGCCAAGCAAATACTTTCAAATTGAAGAGCACCAGGAATAAATGCATTTCACATGTCAACCTTAAAACCACAGCCCCACATCCCAAAGACATCACACCAATCTCTTACCTTTCCATTGGACTCTAACCCTCCTCCAACACCCCTACCTCTCAGTGACCTGCGGACTTGGTTCCCTGCTTGCAGACCATTTCCAAAGCCTGCTCCCCTGCATGATTCAGAATCAGTTGGTTTGGTATCCCCCTTCCAATCCATCCTTGGTCCACCGAATTGTGACTCCTGTAAGGGAAAAGGTACTTTCAGGAGTCCCTGCCAACATGCTGCCATATTGCAGCCTTCCCACCTCTTAAGACACAGATACAGTTGTCCATCACAACACCCTGACATACATGCCATTGATTGTCTATCAAGGCACACAATGTGCCACATTAAGTTCTGCATTTCACATCCCTGCGAACCAATATGTGCTGCCACGCACAAAGACCCACAGTTCCAACTGGAATCAGTACTCACCCTGCAGATTGTAGAAGGTCATTGAGCCTTTTTGGGTACTGTATCCAGGTTCATCGTACTATGTCATGGCCACTGACCAGGCCCGCCACCTCCATGTTGACCTTCCTCGTAATGTGAATTGGCATCCTCTTGCTGTCCCTTGGCAGAAGGATGTGACAACAACCATTTACTGCTTCCAGTAAGACCTTTAGTAAGACAATCGGAAAAACTGGATGTGGGCATTCCTATCAGGCTTGGTATGGGATCTGGGCATCAATGCCATCCTGCACACAGGAGAAGCACTCCAAATCTGCAATGGGGACCAAAACAATTCCCACTGCAAACCAACTCCTTGAGGCACTAAATGCAGACATCCAGCCAACAGAGAGCTGCATTTAAATTCTTTGCCCACATCCTTCCTGTTTCTGGCAGCTGCTCTCTTCCCAAATCCACCTGCAGTGCTGAGCCTCCCACAGCATGCTCTTCATGATGGCTGACAGATAGATAATCAGCTAGTCTGAAATTGAGTTTTTTTAAATGCATTCATGGGACATGGGCATCGCTGGCTGGCCAGCATTTATTGTCCAACCATAGTTGCTCAAGGGCAGTTGAGAGTCACCACATTGCTGAGGCTCTGGAGTCACATGTAGGCCAGGCCAGGTAAGGTTAGCAGATTTCCTTCCCTAAAGAACATTAGTGAACCAGATGGGTTTTTCCGACAATCGACAATGGTTTTATGGTCATCAGTCAATTCTTAATTCCAGATATTTTTTATTGAGTTCAAATTCCGTGGCGGGATTCAAACCCGGGTCCCCAGAACATTAGCTGAGTTTCTGGATTAATAGTCTAGCAATAATACCACTAGGCCATCGCCGCATGCACGCACGCACGCACGCACGCACACACACACACGCACCTCCTGCTCTATCTACCCCTTCCCCAGGCCTGACTGACCATCTCTCCCTTCAGCACGCCACTTCCCTCTCCCCACAGTTTCTCTCATTCCACCACATCACCTCCTCATTCATCCCCTTTGGATAGCATAAACTCTCCCCTGCCTGGCGGTCTCTCTCCACCCTCAACCACTCCCTCCTGGCAGCCTTACTTATATACCATGGGAGCCTTAGGTGGTGGGGTGTGGCATACTTTGCCATTGTGGGCATGAGAGGCCATAAGGGTTTTTGTGGGCATATCTTGGCATGGGGTGTCATAAAGGTTTTTAGAGGCTATTGTTTAACATGAGAGCTCTGAGGGACTGTAGAGGGTGGGTGGTGGGGTGGGGGGGGGGGGGGGGGGAGCGGGAACATTCCTTGGTATGGGGAAGCGTGAGGAGGAACTTTTGAACTTACCTTTCAAAAGGCTTCCTCATGCAGCTTGCCCAAATCCATGAAAATCACAGAAAACTAGGGCATGCCTTTCCCTCCATAGGGCCAGTCAGGGGAAGTGTACAGGAATCCACAACAGCCCACATCTTTAAAAGGCACTCCTGAAAATCAAAATCCTGGGAATAGAGTCATGAATCTTGGAATTGGGACCCAGCCACCATTTTTAAAGGGCTCCCAAGTCATCCTGACCCGGTGAAAATTCAGCCCAGTGCGATCAAATTTTCCTCTAAATCATAATTGTATGAACTTTGCTGGATGTTATGTTTCCTCATTTATAGTCCTGCATTGTGAATTGTGAGCAAGATGATGTGGGTATATTTTTTTTAAAAAGAGAAAGAAAGCCAGTTATATCATGCTCACTTTTTTCCTGTCCTGGAGCCAAACATTGATGAGTGCCAGTGAGTTTGCAAATAGTTAGCATTTTTTTATTGACCTCAATGTCCTGTCAAGTTTCCAGTTAAACTATGTAGCATTAAAGAAACAAGTTAATTCAAATACCGTTGCACTTTAACAGCAAAATACAATCATATGTTACCTGTTATGACATTGTTGTTGCTATGATAACGGATATGAACAGATTTACTATGGGCAACACTACCAGTACATCATTAATAGTTAACAACAAAAAAACAAGATCTGGTAGTAAGTTTAACAAATTCCAGTTCTGTTGATTAAGTGTGAGACTAAAGCTTCAGTGTGTTAATATTGTCACCAGACTGCCTGATTTTAATAACTGTCTCACTGTTGTTCAGATATAATTTCATATTCCATTATTCTTTGAAATGACACAGGAAACGTTGTAGTGCCTTTTCCCCTCTGCAGGTGTTCAGAGTGCACTGTACAGTTTGATTCTCTCCCTGGTGATCTGTGTTGCTGCAGTTGCTATTTTTACCACCCATGTTCTACTCCTCTTACCAGTCCTGCTGACCATTCTAGGTAAGAAAATCACTGATTGTTTTGTCCTACCCTGGCTGCGCAGTTAATAAATGCAGTAGCATGTGAAATTAATTGATGAATGGGCAGATTGACTCTTCGAGGGCATTTTAACAATTTGCATTTCTTTTTAAGTATCACCTTAAGAGAGCAGCTAAATAATCATACACCATTTAAAAATTTGGAAAGATTGCAAGAGAATTTGTTTTAGTTACAGGATTGATTACAGTTGAAAAGTTGTTTTTTCCAATCATCCTGAGGGCATAAAATGTATGTTCTTAAATATATTCAGATCCTTGCTTATCACCTTTTCAAATGTTCTAGTCCAGATTTGGTCAATATTAATGTCAATAATATATACAATAAGCTAGAAATTGGCAACGGAAAGTTAACATAGCTCCTCAAAAATCTAACAGGTAAGCGCACTGAAAGTGCAGTGGAAATAGGCATATCACTAAAGCTGTATGTATACCCAACACTCTTTCACTTATATTATAAAGAATAAGTATATGAGCACCAAAAGAGGGATGCAAGTATTGAAAGGTCTAGATTTAATCTGTAGGAAGTTTGCAGACATGCATTTTGGAACATATTGCCACTTAGCTCAGAGATCACTTAGTTCACTCATTTATCCATCCAAATTTCCTAATTTTACGAGTGTCTTCTCCATCTAACCCCTCAAATAAAGCGATCAATTTCTTTACCCACTCACCACCGCATCCCACCCCCTAAAATAGAAATTCCCCTTGATGGAGCTGAGGATGGAGAGATTAATTTGCACTAGTTTTGTTCTGAAGACATGAGGACCATCCCACCAAAAGTGTCTATATCATAACCATGTGAATTTATATATTAATGAATATACCGGAGTGCTACAAAGGACCTGAATGGACAACCACTGTTTGGAGCTCAGGGTTAGAAAGGAAATCATTAGACCTGTTTAAAGTCTCAAGCACAGTAAGAAGTCTCACAACACCAGGTTAAAGTCCAACAGGTTTATTTGGTAGCAAATACCATAAGCTTTCGGCGCGTGCTGCTCCTTCGTCAGATGGAGTTGTTGACCACTCCAGATAACCAGATACCACTCCATCTGACGAAGGAGCAGCACGCTCCGAAAGCTTATGGGATTTGCTACCAAATAAACCTGTTGGACTTTAACCTGGTGTTGTGAGACTTCTTACTGTGCTTATCCCAGTCCAACGCCGGCATCTCCACATAAAGTCTCAAGAGCAGAAACCTTTTCACAGAATCATGGAATTATTATGGTGCAGAATGGTCATTTGGCCCATCATGTTTGCACCAGCTCTCCAAACAAATGTCATGACTTAGTGCCATTCCTCTGCCTTTTCCCGATACCCATGTTGTTTCTATTCAAGTAATCATCTAATGCCCTCTTGAATGCCTTGATTGAACCTGCCTCCAGCACACTTCCAGGCAGTGCACTCCAGACCCCAACCACTCGTTGTGTGAAACAGTTTTTTTTCTCACTTCACATTTCCTCCTTTTGCAAATCTCTTTAAATCTGTGCCCTTTTGTTCTTCATTCTTTTACGAGCAGGAACAGTTTCTCCCTATCTACTCTGTCCAGCTCCCCATGATTTTGAACATAGAATCATAGAAACCCTACAGTGCAGAAGGAGGCCATTCAGCCCATCGAGTCTGCACCGACCACAATCCCACCCAGGCCCTACCCCCACATATTTTACCCGCTAATCCCTCTAACCTACACATCCCAGGACTCTAAGGGACAATTTTTTAACCTGGCCAATCAACCTAACCCGCACATCTTTGGACTGTGGGAGGAAACCGGAGCACCCGGAGGAAACTCACGCAGACACGGGGAGAATGTGCAAACTCCACACAGACAGTGACCCGAGCCGGGAATCGAACCCGGGACCCTGGAGCTGTGAAGCAGCAGTGCTAACCACTGTGCTACCGTGCCGCCCCTCTGGGAGGGAGGGAGGGAAAAATCTCCTCATAGCCGCCTTCGCTCCAAGAAGAAAATCCCAAACTCTCCAATTTATCTTTATAACTGAAGATTCTCATCCCTGGAACGATTCATGTAAACTTCTTCTGATTCTCTCCAATACGTTCACATCCTTTCTATAGTGTGCCAAGAACCGTACATGATATTCCAGCTGATGTCCAACTAGTGTCTTGTATGAGTTCATTGTGCGTTCTGCTCCTATTAATATCATCCAGAATACTATATGCTTTGTTAATTGTTCTGTCTGCTTGTCTTGCCATCACCAATGATCTATGCACATATACACCCAGGACGTTTTGCTCCTGCATCTCTAAGAAATTATCCCTTAGTTTACAGCACTAGTGGAAAACACTCCAGTTTTCCTGCTGACGGCAACACTTCAATTTTTTTCAGGAAAATCGTGGCCAATGTCTCTCCATGTTCTTCCTACCAAAATGCATTACCTCACAGTTCTCCAGAACTTCATCTACCAACTTGTCAATGTCCTTTTGAATTTCCATATTGTTCTCTTCACAGTTTATAATACTTCCAACTTTTGTATCATTGCAAACTTCAAAATTTTTCCCTGCACACCGAGGTCTAGGTCATTAATATATATCAAGAAAAGTAAGGGTCCCAATACCAACCCCTAGGGAACACCACTTCAGACTTTCCTCCAAGTCCAAAAAATATCTTTTGACCATTGTTGTCTGCTTCCTATTTCATCCAATTTTGTATCACATTACTTCTGTTCTTTTTATTCCATGAGCTGTAACTTTTCTCACAAGTCTGTTGTATGACACTATCAAATGGCTTCTGAAAGTCCATGTACATCACACCAACAGCATTACCCTCATCAACCATTTCTGCTACCTCCTCAAAAAACTTCAGCAAGTTAGTTAAACATGATTTCTCCTTCAAACCACATTTTTCTATGTGACTACAAATTCTATCCCAAATAATTGTTTCCAGGAACTTGCCCACCATTGATGTTAAACTGACTGGCCTGTAATTGCTGGGGCTATCCTGATCACGTTTTTTGAACAAAGGTGTAATATTTGAAATTATTCAGTCCTCTGGCATTTCCCCCGAGTCTAGAAAAGACTGGAAAATTATAGCCAGTGTCGCTGCAATTTCCATTCTCACTTCCGTTTATATCCTCGGATGCATCTCATCTGGTCCTGGTGTTTTATCAATTTCCAGTGCCATCATCTATTCAACACTTCCTCCTTATCAATTCTGGACCATTCTAGGGTCAGAGTTTCGTCATCTGTCACCCTATCCTGGGTAGCATCCACTTCCTTGGTAAAGATGGATACAAAGTATTCATTTAATGCCTCAGCCACACCCCCAGCCTCCCTAATTGGCTCTGCTCCCTCTTTTAACCACCCTTTTATTACTTATATACCTATAGAAGACTTTGGGATTTCCCTCTATGTTGACTGCCAGCCTTTTCGCTTGTAATGTGTTTTTTTTCACCTCCGCTCTGAACCTTCTGTATTCCTTTTGGTTCTCTTTTTTTTCTGACACTTTTCATAAGGATACTTTTTCTTCCTTACCTTAATTTCTATCTCCTTTTTCATCCAGAGAACTCTGGATTTGATTGCCCTACCTTTTCCTTTTAAGGGAATATACTTTGACTCTGTCCAGATTTCTGATTTGAAGGTAGCTCATTATTCAGCTACAATTTGTCCCACCATCCTTTCATTCTGTCTAACCAATCCAGCTCCGTTCTTGTCCGACTGAAGTCGGCTCTCCCCCAGTTAATTACTTTTACTCTTGTAGATGGAAGGATTGGCAACCACCAGTTAGTATAATGAACTATAACAGTTTATTTACAAGCAGATAAATATACACTTTCAGCTTTAGGATCTACTCTGGCTGCAAAAACCCGCGCTCTGTATCAAGATCCCATGCTTGTTCCCAATTGGGCGATCAGTTCACATGACCCTCCAGATGTAAACCCCTTAAAGGGGCCAGCTACAATAACTCTGGATTGCCTATTTTTCTTTTCTATCATCATCCTAAACCTTACAACACAATGATCATTGTCTCATAAATGTTCCCCTATGACGCTTGATCTCTTTGGCCCACCTCATTTTCAAGAACCAAGTCTAACAGAGCATCTTCTTTCTTGTAGGACTGGATATATACTGCTGTAGAAAACTTTGCTGAACACAATCTAGGAACTTTTATCCCTCTTTGCCCTTTACATTACCACTCTCCTATTCTATATTTGGGTAATTAAAGTTGCCCATTAAAACTACTCTATAATTTCCCTTCAGATTTGTTCTTCTACTTCTTTCCCAATAATTGGTGGTCTTTTGTGTCAGTTTGTTTGGTACTAGATGTGATAGAAACAACTTGCATTTATAAAGAACTTTTCACATCTCACATCCAAAGAATTTTACAACCAAAGAACTAATTTCAAAGTGTAGTCACTATTGTAATTTGGGAAATTGACACACCATTTGCACACAGGTTACACAAATAGCAATGTGAAATGACCACAAAGGCTGTTTGAATGGTATTAATTGAGGCATAAATATGCAGCACATTGGGGGCAATTCCCCTACTTTTCTTTAAATAGTCCCATGGACTATTTAGAGTTCACTTTGGAGAGCTGATGGGAATTTGGTTACGACAGAACCTTATAATATATGGTGGGTATCTAGAATAGCAAGGGTTAATATGGGACTGGGAAACTACTACCCACAGTATGTCATATGACCTGAGACTAGAATCAGTTTTGTGGACTGGACAGATACATGTGTAGAAGCAAGCATGGAGTTATCTCCCAGCTTGAGCTACCCTGTATATATGTACATATCTATGTGTTATCAATAAACACTTAATATTCAACCGTACACGACTCAGAACCTTTTTATGGGACCTACTAACAACAAAGCTCTGATGCTGACCTCCACTCCCTTACCACTGCTCTGAGATGTCAGCCTCTATTTAGCACTCAAGTTTCTGAAGTGGAATTGGAACAGAAATTTCCAATGCAGATGTTAAAAAGTATCCACTGAGCCAAAGCTACTTAAGGATGCAGATGATTACTTGATTTGTTTGAGGCCTACAAATGTATCTGTTTGGGATATAAAGGCAAGATATTCTCATACTGAGCTGACTTAGCAACTCCTGAACCTATTAATAGCCTGGAAGAGTGAACTTCTAGGACTAAGATTGGAACTAAATAATTGGCTTTATGGAAGCCTTATCCAACCTAGAGAACAAACCAAAGTGAATATTCTTAATGGATTTTATTTAATATATTTGTATCAGTTCCTTTGTTGTTTACGTTTAATATAGCTGAACTTACAACATTCTGTTTAGTTTATTCCATCCTATCCTCTGATGCATTTTAAATTTTAAAAGTTAATGAGGTCAGGGCCTGATTTGCATTGTGTAAAGACACAGCCGTAGCATATTCCATGATTCATTCATTCATTATTTCATGAGTATTAGGGAAATATTCCCACTGAAATATTTCATGAGGAGCATTGAAGTATTTCTGTCCAGATACTAATAATTTGATAAAGACACAATAGTTGGAATTCCGACAGCCAGGATCATTCTACAGGAACCATAACACAAATTCTCAGATAGTGACTCTTTTGAGTCCTGGCACTATAGAAAATAAATACTTTCACTTAGAACCAAAGGGAATTATGACAAATTTCCACAAAAGGCATGTTAACGACACATAAGTATATTCATAATATTCATCTTTTTATTTGTGGTTGATGAAAAAGCATGTGTTTTATTGACAGACCATATAGAGGATGCATTTTACATCAATACATGCCTCTCTCAACTCTGAGGTTTGCGTACCACATCCAGGAATCATGGAGTGGGGCTGTGTTAGTGCTATTCAACAGTAATGTTCAATGGTACCATGCAAATTCTTTTTGATTTCCAAGCTTTATCTTTATTCTGGTTTGTATTCATCCTTGCTTATTTCTATTTTTAAAAATTATTCTTCTGGTAATAACTTATTTGCAGGTTTAATCTATATCTGTCACTAGTCGGGATTAGTTACAGTGAAAGTCTCTTGCAATGAATTCACTTGTGATGCAAGTCACTCAATGACATTCCAGAAAACCAAGGATAATCATACAAAGAACAAAGAAAATTACAGCACATGAACAGGCCCTTCTGCCCTCCAAGCCCGCACCGACCATGCTGCCCGACTTAACTAAAACCCCCTACCCTTCCGGGGACCATATCCCTCTATTCCCATTCTATTCATGTATTTGTCAAGACGCCCCTTAAAATTCATTACCATATCCGCTTCCACTACCTCCCCCGGCAACGAGTTCCAGGTACCCACTACTCTCTGTGTAAAAAATCTGCCTCATATATCAGTGTCTGAATTCTTCTCATACAGTGGTTTTGTGACTTGACAGCATGAATTCCATTGCAAATGGTTCCATTGTCCACAGAAAACCTCTGCTAATAAGTTGCAGACTCTGCTTCTATTGTGTCCTAAAATCAGACAACCGTCATCAAGATTAAATAAGAGATAGGTTAAGAAAGAACTGCAACAAGACTACCTAGCCTGCACAAATAAGGCATCTGCAGCATAATTTACTATATTGATAGAGTTGCAAAGAAAATCTGAAATGCTACAAATCTCAAAGAAAAGTTAAAAAAGTTGAAAATAGATAATGTCGATCAACATCTGAAAGAAGGAAAGGTCGTTACCTGGTAATTTTTGGGCCATGAGTTTCTGATGGGGCCAATGTCCCCTGTTGGTCCAATGGTGAATCATTGTGGCTTGAATTACAGTCAGTTTCTTGACGCAGTGAAGAGATTCGCAGGCTCTTAGTATCAGCCACTGGGAATATAAGGAATAAGATATGGGGTTGGAGGAAGTTAGGAGGATGCAGGATATGGTGTATAAGGAGGTTGGGAGGATGAAAGCTAAAATGTAGAGTTGAAGAGTGCCTTGGTGGAATGAGGTAATAGCATGTTTGCAGATGAGGATTTTGAAATAAATGCAGGTGGTCAGTGGAAGTGAATAAGGATTTGTAGCACCATGACCATTAAAATGATAGACATGTTCATGAAAAACTGACCAACAAAGCTTTTTATTCTCTATACATGAGTACTTTATATGCTGAAATAAATAATCACGCAAAGCATATATGCCAGCATTGTGATAAAAGCAATGCCAATGTCTTTGAACAAGGTTTTTACAAGCACTTTCTCATGAAGACATTTCCCCTTTAATATATTGATATACAAGACTACAGTGTGCGACTACAGAGCATGAGGCTCTGTTAAAAAGTGATGGATTTCATTTTTCATAATTCACATTAATTGCCCATTCCACATGTCATTGTTTTAGAACAGCATTGGTAAAGCTTGAAAACACATTGATTAAATGCTTGCAGTCTTAGGTAGGAAGAGCATAAGTTGCCAGGGGAGGAAGCAGAAAAGATAAGGGAGAAGTACAGAAAGAGGCAACCTCACCACAGAAGAATAAATAGCATGAAAGCTATTTGACTAAGATATCACAAACGATAAAACTCTTTGCCGCCTTAGATTCTGGTGCACAAACATACTGCAATTCTGTGAATCAGTTTAAGATTTCCTGAGGTGTTGATCGTTTAAACTGCCCTGTGACATATTGTGAAGTTGACAAGTATGCTGTCAGTTCCATTGATGCAAAACACAGACAAATTGTCTTTGAAATTACAGTCTTTGCTGTGTTAATTTTGGATGATAGGTCTCTCAGCTGTATCCACATACCTTGCTTAAAAGAACTGAAGGAATCTTGTTAGCTGTTTGTTGTGTAAGATTAATTTCTTTTAATTTTACTGCTCCTACTGTTTTACGTCTGAATTCCCACACTAGTTTGTGAATTATAGGCATTATCAATCAGAGCAGGTACAGAGTTATTTATTTTCATTTTATTTGTGTAATTTTTACACTGATCAAGGTGAGAGAATAAAACCCTTTCCAGTTGGGTATTATAGGCAGTGACTTCCTCTGGTCACTGCATGTTATTGATACCAATAAAGGTATCAGGAAGATTTCTTAACTTTTCTATTTCTCATGATAGCTTAAACTGTCTCTCTTTTTTATGGTAAGAAGTCTCACAACACCAGGTTAAAGTCCAACAGGTTTATTTGGTAGCAAATACCATAAGCTTTCGGAGCACAGCTCCTTCATCAGATGGAGTGGATATCTGTTCTCAAACAGTGCAAACAGACACAGAAATCAAATTACAGAATGCTGATTAGAATGCAAATCTCTACAGCCAGCCAGGTCTTAAAGGTACAGACAATGTGGGTGGAGGGAGCATTCAACACAGGTTAAAGAGATGTGTATTGTCTCCAGACAGAACAGCTAGTGAAATTCTGCAAGTCCAGGAGGCAAGCTGTGGGGGTTACTGATAATGTGACATAAATCCAACATCCCAGTTTAGGCCGTCCTCGTGTGTGCGGAACTTGGCTATCAGTTTCTGCTCAGCGACTCTGCGCTGTCGTATGTCGTGAAGGCCGCCTTGGAGAACGCTTACCTGAAGATCCAAGGCTGAATGCCCGTGACTGCTGAAGTGCTCCCCCACAGGAAGAGAACAGTCTTGCCTGGTGATTGTCGAGCGGTGTTCATTCATCCGTTGTCGTAGCGTCTGCATGGTTTCCCCAATGTACCATGCCTCGGGACATCCTTTCTTGCAGCGTATCAGGTAGACTACGTTGGCCGAATTGCAAGAGTAGGTACCGTGTACCTGGTAGATGGTGTTCTCACGTGAGATGATGGCATCCGTGTCGATGATCCAGCATGTCTTGCAGAGGTTGCTGTGGCAGGGTTGTGTGGTGTCGTGGTCACTGTTCTCCTGAAGGCTGGGTAGTTTGCTGCGGACAATGGTCTGTTTGAGGTTGCGTGGTTGTTTGAAGGCAAGAAGTGGGGGTGTGGGGATGGCCTTGGCGAGATGTTCGTCTTCATCAATGACATGTTGAAGGCTCCGGAGGAGATGCCGTAGCTTCTCCGCTCCGGGGAAGTACTGGATGACGAAGGGTACTCTGTCCACCGTGTCCCGTGTTTGTCTTCTGAGGAGGTCGGTGCGGTTTTTCGCTGTGGCGCGTCGGAACTGTTGATCGACTGTTGATTGTACATTGTCTGTACATTTAAGACCTGGCTGGCTGTAGAGATTTGCATTCTAATCAGTATTCTGTAATTTGATTTCTGTGTCTGTTTGCACTGTTTGAGAACAGATATCCACTCCATCTGACGAAGGAGCTGTGCTCCGAAAGCTTATGGTGTTTGCTACCAAATAAACCTGTTGGACTTTAACCTGGTGTTGTGAGACTTCTTACTGTGCTTACCCCAGTCCATCGCCGGCATCTCCACATCATCTCTTTTTTATACCAGCATCAATACTCCTAATTCAGAAACAGAAGAATAATGCAGAGTAGTTGCCCCTAGAACTCAACACCATTCTGAGAAGGTCATGCCCTTCTGTGTAGTTTTTCAGTTTCCTGCCATCCTCTGACATCTCTGAGTGTATGACACTGCCATTTTACAGCCAGATTAGAGATAGTTTTCTGCTAGTTGAGGATGCATGTTTGTCATAGGCTCATACAGATAATAAAGGAAATTAAATTGGTGTTGGAATGCAGGGTAACAAAGTGACGTTGTCTTACTCTGTTTAAATAAGACTTGACTCTTGTTATTGTCTGAGCAGTAGTATCAAAGCACAACAGCATTGCCATTTCATCCAGACCTCCAAGTAACTACTCCCCAGCTGTGCACAGGTACCATCGCATTAGTCAATGTGGCACTTGTACAATATCTTTATGTTCTGGGAATCCCTTCTTATGCTTTCTTCCTGTGTCTATGGAGACCAATTTAACCCGGATATTACCTTCCTGTTACAAAGTCCCAATTACAACAGATGTCACAGACTTATCTAAGACCTACCTGAGCCAGGTCTCATGATGTCATCTGAACAAACCATAGAATTCTGAACAAATCATAGAATCCCTGCAGTGCAGAAGGAGGCCATTCGACCCATCGAGTCTGCACTGACTCTCTGTCTGAACGTCTTACCCAAGCCCTTTCCCGCAACCTATCCCCGTAACCCCACACATTTACCCTGGCTAATCCATCTAACCCACACATCTTGGGTACTAAGAGGCAATTTACTGTGGCCAATCACCTAACCTGCGCTTCCTTGGAGTGTGGGGAAAAAAGTGGAACACCCAGAGGAAACCCACGAACACGGGGAGAATGTGCAAATTCCACACAGTCACCCAAATCCTTGGTGCTGTGAGGCAACAGTGTAACCACTGTGCCACCATGCCTGTTTCAAATGGCAAGTTTAAGTAAAGCAAGGAAAATATGATGGCCTTAACATGCAGCTATTTTGTCTCAGTTCTACATAGAACCAAGGTGGCTAGCTTTTCATGCAATAGGCTACCTGTTTTAGCACTATAGTGGATTTCAGCTCAGTTTACTTTTTGACCATTTATCTGCTTTTAAAACTTCCACGGTCAAAAATGATTGGTCAATGATGGCTCAAACTACAATTCCCTATCAGGTCACCTCTCAGGCATATCACAAGCAGGAATAAATAATTCATTGCAAGATTACTTATAACAATGAAAGTAAAGAGTGTACAGCTAGTAGTAGTATTTAATTTAATGTTTAAGTTAATTAGCCAAAAACACAATGTCGGGATTTTCCAGGATTATTACATTGGGTACCACATCTGCTTATCAATAAATTAACTTCCGCTAATCCAAACTTCACTGCCTATGAACTGGAACAAGCACATACCATTCCTGTCCTTGCTGACCTACATTGATCCCCAGTCTCCCAACTTATCTTTAGAATTCTCATCACCTCTCTCTATCTCTGCAGCCTCCCCCAGCCTTATAATTTGCATATTCCCCCCTTCCTTCACCAGCACAGTAAGGAGTCTCACAACACCAGGTTAAAGTCCAACAGGTTTATTTGGTAGCATGAGCTTTCGGAGCATTGCCCCTTCATCAGATGAGTCTTTCTGTGTCGATATGCGCGATCTGCTTGGAGACCCTCTCCACTTTGAGCCAGCAGTTTACGGTGTCGGTGGTAGCCATGATGTGGAGTTGCCGGCGTTGGAACAGCACGAGCTTTCGGTGCGTTGCCCCTTCATCAGGTGAGTCAGGGGCAAGAATGGTGAGAAAGTGAGAAGGGGCAACGCTCCGAAAGTGCGTGCTACCAAATAAACCTGTTGGACTTTAACCTGGTGTTGTGAGACTACTTACTGTGCCTACCCCAGTCCAACGCCGGCAACTCCACATCATGGCTTCACCCAGCACTGGCAGCCATGCCTTCTATTAACTCAGCCCTCCCTCTCTTTCTTTATGACTCTTCTTAAAACCAACCTCGTGGCTCCTAATACATTTTTATGGTTCAGCATCTACTTTCTTCCCTTACACCCCAGTGAAGCACCTCAGGATGCTTTTGTGTGTTTAGGATGCTACATAGTATAAATTGTTGAAATGTTCTTAAATGTATGAAAGACTGAAATGAAAATACTTGGCAGTTGAAGGTAGAGTTTTGTTTGAAATGTTATCATTGCAGAAAATACATCATTTGCAGAAATGAAAAACCGAAATGAATCAGCAGAGAGAGCTTGATTTGAGTGCATCTTGAGTGAGGTCATCATAGATGTCACCACAGCGATGAAATGAAATCATGTCATCAGGAAATTATTTTTGAAATTATTGATGTGGCAAATATTCTAATTGCTTTTATTAAAAATAATGGGGTGACATTGTAACATATGAAAGCAGTAACAGGTTCATATTGAATTTGGCTTTGCTTAATTAAGATGTCAATTTATTGTAGTCAGTTTGTTCCTTGGTTGCAATACAGGTCAAAATATTTTCATATGAATCGATTTATGTTAATATCCATGAGATAATTATGGGGCTAAGATTTGCGAACTTTGATCTTTCCTAAGGTTTCCTTCAATGTTGTTGCTCTCTTGTCTCTGAGCAGGAAGGTAATGGGTTTACACTCAATTCCAAAGATTTGGTTACATTATCTCGGCTTCAGTCCAGTACTGAGGGAGTATTTAATCCTTAGAGGTGCTATATTACAGATAAAACATGAACAAAGGCCTCATCTCCCTGCACAGTTGCATATAAAAGGTCCAATGACACCACTTGAAGATGAACATTGAGGTCCCTGGTCAATGTTTGTCAATTAATCAATACATTACAACGTCAGGCTCAGTTGGTAACACTCTCGCTTTGGAGTCAAAAAGTTACATAGTGAAGTTTCACTCAGGAGACTTGAGCACAAAGATCTAGGCTGACACTTCAGTACTAAAGAAGTACTACGTTGTCAGAAGTGCCATTTTTCTGATGAGGTGTTAAACCAAGGCCCCATCTGCGCTCTCACATAGACATAAACAATACCATGACGCTATTTTTGAAGAGCATCATTGCTATCTTTGGTATCCTGACCAAAGAATGATACCTAGTCATTTATTTTGTTGCTATTTGTCGGGCTTTGCTGTGCCTTGTTTGCCAAAAAACAGCAGTGTCTACATTGTAGAAGGAATTCATTGCTGCAAATAGCACTATATATATGCAAGTTCATTCTTTCATTCTTCCTTTCACCGTGTATGTTTTTTTTACTTCCAGTTTCTTGGAGTTGTCCTTGAATGTTGACATGTGCATATCCATTATATTTTGCCAGGTGTTATCTGCTTGATGGTTGCCATCATGTACTGGTTTGGCTGGGAGATGGGAGCAGTCGAAGCCATCTCTCTGTCCATCCTAGTAGGCTCCTCTGTGGATTATTGTGTCCATCTCGTTGAGGGTTACCTGCTGGCGGGAGAAAACCTTCCAATAGCTGAGACTGACGTAAGTAGAATAAACTGCTAGTTCAATTTCTTTGAATGCTAAAGTTCACCTCCTCAGCATCAAACAATGTAGATTCTGACTGTTTCAAGTTGATGCCAGTTCAATATACATAATATAAATTGTTGGAAGAATTAACAATTGTATTAATGCTGAGAAAAAAATGAAGCTGAAAAATTTCCAGAATTATGAGTTGGATCAATTAGTTGTAATGCGTAGGAGGTCTTGTTGCCCTGTCTCTGAGCCTGAAGCTCTAGGTTCAAGTCCCACTCCAGGACTTGATGGCAAAGGAAGGCTTGTTCATAATACTGCTAAACAGGTTGAGTATCAACATGCACATCCTTCCAACATACACCAATCGCAGGCGGTAAGAGAAGGAAGGAATCCTGGTTGGCCATATGATTGACCGTGCAACCTGCAGAAGGCAGCGGCAAATCACTGCAGCACTTTGCCAAGCATAGCCATGGACGAACAAGAAGTCCAACACAGTCTCAGGGCATGGTACCTGAAGGGATAGAGGCCTCGATTTTATGACCTCGTCACACCCAACTTTCAATGAGATGAGTTGGTAAGATCGGGCGGGAGGTGAAAAATCAGGTTCACGCCTGGTTTTTCACCTCCCCTGATCTTAATGGCACTGTTTTGCCAGCAAAATCGACTTCGTACCCAGAAAGGGCGCGAAGCTGATTTAAATATTAATGACAATTTGCATGTCATTAACGAGTCCCAGGAACTATCATCTGGGCTCACTTACCTGTATCACCTCACCAGCCAGGGTTCTCCCCAATGAGAATCACATATGATCCCCACCAATGGGGATCAGGCATGATCGTCTTGCTGGGAGGATCGGAGACCATTGAAGCCCCTGGGTGGTCAGGGGCAAGGCGAGACAGTGCCCATAGAGCAGCACCAGCCTTGCAGTGCCCGCCTGGCACCCTGGCACTGTCTGCCTGGCACCATTATTGTGCTGGGGCAGTACCAAGGGGGAAGAGTCAGAGTGGGGCAGATCCAGAATGGGGTGGAGCCATGATGGTGGGGGGGACGGAGCGGAGACAAGTGTGGTTATCCGGAGGGGTGGGAAGGTACTCTGCCAGGGAGAGAGGAAAGGAGGGAACTCTGCCAGGGGAAAATCGGTGGTGGGGGGAAAGGGGTAACTCTGCTGGGGGGTGGTGGAATTTTGGGGGGTGGCGATCCACTATCAGGGAGGGAGGGAAGGATCTATGTGGAATGAGTACAATCCATGATCGGAGAGGGAAGGAAGGAACTCTGGAGGGGTGGCGATGTCCATGGGAAGAGGGGGTCCCGATATTCATGTGGGGGTTGGTCGGCAACAGGAGATCTCCCAGTACACTGGGAGATCGGGATGCTTGCGCAATGGCACCCGTAGAGCTTTGTAGCTGGCTTCACTGATGAACTTAGGCTCCACGCCTCCCCCTGCTGGCAAAAATTGTATCCTGGCACCTTTTTTGCGCTAAGTCCCCTAAGATTGAATTTTCAAACTCACCCAAAAATTGGCACTTAGAATTTTTTTCGTAAAATTCCACCCGGAGAGTTGTACTGTCGTAATTTTTATTCCGGCTATTCTAATTGATCCTATTTTTAATGAATTTCAAGTACTTGAACTTACTGAAACCCACAGTCAGATCCAATAGAAGGGTCATTTTCAAGATAATCAGCGGTCATCGGACAGATATCATCACCTGAGACAGAGTTATGCAATAATGATCCCATTCCTATTATCCTACAACAAATATATATTTGGTAACAAATATTAACCATATTAAAGAAGCTTTTTTCCAATTAACAGCAATGAACTTGGCAATTGAAAAAATGCACATCTGATGTTCAGCCACCATGTTCCCCAGCATTTTCTGTTAAAATGAGTTTTTAAAACAGTCATTTGCAAGCCCACAAGATTAGTACAGGTGAAATGGTACACACTACCTGTCCAACCCCCTACATATGCTATCCTCAAGGCTGTAATTGCTCTTGCAAGGAGCAGACCGAGGTTCCATACCTTACAAACGGAACTATAGAACAACACACCTGTTTCTGGTGGAATCCACTAGTGAAATTCAAGGCGAAGAAGTAGATGTTAAGGGACAAGAAGCTGGGGTTTTTAAAACATGTAGACTGTTTAGGAGGGAAGACGTGCTCCAAAGGTGTAGACAAAGAATTTTGTATCCAGTGTAAACACGATTGAGTGAGTTAACTCACATGTAGGATGTACTGAAGATAAACAAGAAATAGAACTAGAGATGAATGGTCATTTCGATCTAAATTGTTGTGAAATAGGTAAATGGGAATATATGTGAAAAATACATGTTGAAGAATAATAGAAAATATTTAACTCATCTGATCAATAGCAATACACTTGAGAGAAATCTAAACGCAATCTTACACTTGGTTGAATTATCACTTAATGTCATGGTAACCAACTGCACTCAGCAATTGGAAATCGTTTGAAAGTCTGAGTCCCTTAATGTGTGTTTGCTATCAATTGACAGCACAAATATAGCACAAATACTTGCTGAACAAGTGCACCAAGAATGCTAGTTGCAGTACTTGTCATATAAACTAATTTTTAAACAATGAAGAGTCCCAGAGCAATGGAGCTCAAATGGAAATCCTGAACTTGTCGTTCTCCTCTATTGTTCATTTTATCTCTCATGGCCGCATCTGTTGGAAATCTCCTTTGGCTTGCTGTCAATTTCTGCTTGATTGCACTCCAAGAAGCACCCTGTTACGTACTATCATACGTACAACCATAGTTGGATGTAAAGCAGCTTTAGGGGTTTTCAGTGGGGTACAAAATTTACTTTGGTTCCTAGAAAGACTGAGCCAATTGTTTTTGAGAACAAGGTCAGGAAGGAAAAGGAAAGGTCGTGAATATGAAAAGTTTAGTTTGAGGCTAAATCAGCAGATGCTTTTGTATAAACCGTTTCCCAAGTTCAGCCCTGGGAAAGTGACGCTGCAGACTGGCTCCCTCATGTTGGAACAGTAGTTTCTAGAAATGTTGTTCTATGAAACTCTAATTGAGATAAGGGTATTTTAGCAATGTAAACATGCAGGACAGCACATGGATGTCGCTCTCACAAGACTGATACTATACTATAGGAACCTTGGCATGTCTTTTCTTAATCCTGCCTCTCCTTCTTTTATTCCTTCTCAGTTGTAATGAAGTCCTAAATGCTTTAGGATTCATTTGGTCTTTTAGACTTTGGTTTTGATGGTACTCTTCAGAGCAGTTCATACCTCTCTGATTCTGGCAATAATTTCCTTCTTATACAACATTGTACAACAATCTCCATCCCCTTCTATTTCCCCCAAATTATTTGCTCTATTCATTATTTTATTTTGTTAATTGACTCCTTTTTAAAAATCCTGCCAGTTCACTCAATAACCAATCTATTCCAAATCAGACCGATGAGCATATGAGCAGCACTTGTTTTAAAGGAAATATTGCCAACAGGCTGATCAGGATTTGAGTGCCGAGAAGTTATTCCTGATTTGATTCCGATTTCTAGATCAGTTTTACACAACAGCAAAACAACTTGTTTTCATAAAGTGCCATTAAAATAGCAAAACATCCCAAAACACTTCACAGGAATATAATCAGGCAAAATTTGATATTGAGGCAAAGAAAAAAATAATTAGGATGGGTGATAAAAGCTAGGTCAAAGAGGTACATTTTAAGAAAGACTTAACAGAAGGAGAGAGAGAGACAAGATCATTCAGGGAGGGAAGTCAACATTTCTGTATGGCTGGTAACATGCCCATCAATGAGTGAGGAATGCACGAGAGGCTAAAGTTGTAGGATCACTGAGTTCTTAAATGGTTATGTGGGGGAAGGTATTTTTTTTGAGGATAGTTCAAGTGCAGGAAGAGAAGCCATTGCAGAAGATTCTATAGTTATAGCTAACAAATAGGGTACAGTAACATAGTGGTTCTGTTACTGGATAATTATCTGGACACAGTAAGAGTTTTAACAACACCAGGTTAAAGTCCAACAGGTCCAACAAACCTGTTGGACTTTAACCTGGTGTTGTTAAAACTCTTACTGTGTTCATCCCAGTCCAACGCCGGCATCTCCACATCATAATTATCTGGAGACATGACTTCAAAACACATCTTGGAAGCCAGGAAATTTAAATTCTGTTCATTAATCTGGAATTGTTGCTGTCCCTCAGTTTGAGGGCAATGTCTACTCGGTCCTGAGTTTCTGCCATGAGTCATCAAACCATTTCTTAATGTGCAGATCTTTGGGCACATAGGGCAGGATGCCCTACAACGTAGTGGGATCTGGGGTGCAGGATTTGCTTCCTATTCTTTCCTTCTCTGCTGGCATCTATCACATCATTAAGTCATTTGGACTCAAAGTAACTTGATGGACAAGTTTGTGAATGATTGGTTGCAGTCATTAATAGCAATGCTGCTGTGCTTCAAGAGGAACTTCAGAGTGTCTTTGTAGCTTTTTAGTAATCCTCCTAAGAACACCGGTCATTTGAGGAAAAAGGACCTGGTAAGGAGATGCTGTTCAGCCATCTGGGCAAAAGGAGGTGAGCAAAAGCCCATCACCTTTGAAGAACTAAGCAAAATGAAAAGTAGTTGAGGGGAACCTGCTGGGGGCACAAAGGTAAGTATAACTCCCAGGGGCAGAGAGACATGCCTGGGCAGTTGTCTGGCACTGGCCCCGGCACCCTGGCAATGCTATCCTGATCAAGGATCATAGTATCTCAATATTGTTACATCACATAAGGAGACCACCTGTTCTATCGTATCAGCAACCACTCTCCAAATGAACATCGTGACTTAGTGCCATTCTCCTGCCTTTTACTCAAATCTCTACACATTGTTTCTATTCAAGTAATCACATAATGCCCTTTTGAATGCCTCAATTAAACCTGCCTCCACCACACTTTCAGGGAGTGCATTCCAGATCCAAACCACTCACTGTGAGAAAAAGTTTTATCTTGCATCACATTTGCTTCTTTTGCAAATCACTTTAAATCTGTGCCCTCTCATTCTTGAACTGTATCTCCCTAAGTACTCTGTCCAGCCCCCTCATGATTTTGAACATCTCTATCAAATTTCCTTTTAGTCTTCTCTCCAAGGAGAACAGTCTCAACTTCTCCAATCTATCCTCAGAACTGAAATTCTCATCCCTGGAATTCAATCTCTCTGCAATCTCTCTAATACATTCACATCCTTCCTTTACTGTGATGCCTAGGTATAACTAGCATCTTGTAAATTCAACGTAACTGCAGTGCCTTTGTACTTCATGCCCCTATTAATAAAGCCCAGAATATTATTTGCTTTATACCCCAGGGTCACTCTGTTCCTGTACCCCTTTAAAAATGTTATTTTTTTGATATTATTAGTGATTCCTTGGGCCATTAGACCCAGTTGGGAATCCTGATGGCCCATTGAATGGGGCGGGAGGGCTAAATCAGGATTTTCGCTGGGTGTCCAACCCATTGTAAGCCTCCCAGCCCACTGCACCTGCTCAGATCAGATTCTTGCCCACAGTGGCAGAGTGGGCGAGAACCTGATCACTGCTGATTTTAATACATTTGAATATAATTACCGGGTTTGAGGCTCCTACTATCTAGTATGCTTCCCTCCACCTGCTCCTCCCCCCCCCACCAGCAGTGGGTTCCAATCTCTCCAGATCCTGACAAGTAGGGATTAGGCACCTTGGACTCTGATTGGGGGGTGGTGGGGGGGGGGGGGGGAGTGCAAAGAGGGAAGTACTGCCTCCAACCTTGCCCATTGATCCCTCTGCCACTGCTAGGCTGCAAAGGGAGAGTCTCTCAAAGGAACCTAAGGTTTGGGGGAGGCTCTGGCTGCGGGGAAGGGGTTGACCTCGGGGCTCTCCCCTGTTAGACTTCTCCTTCCTACCCTGGGAAATGTGGAAATCACTCTTTGGATGATAATTTTAGGCAACATTCAGCTTTAAATCTTCATTATTGTGTGTGTTCTGTAAAGCCTTTAAAGTGGCCTGGCCACTTTAAAAATCATGCTCCCTAAATACCTGGGATCCTTCAGCTGCACTCCATTCCACAGTCAGGATTGCCCTTGGTTGATTGCAGAAGCCCCAGGTATTACCAGACTTCTTTGAAATACTTTGATTGACAGTAGATGTCAGTTTCCCAAGGCAGGTCCCCTTGCTTTTTCTCATAGACGTGCTGATTAGGTGCATTGACCCGAACAGGCGCCAGACTGTGGCGGCTAGGGGAGTTTCACAGTAACTTCATTGCAGTGTTAATGTAAACCTGATAAATAAATTTTACTTTTTCTCATAAGCCCCAGGTGCTCTGAAAGCTCTTTGAAGCACTTTCATTGACAGGAGCTTTGAATTTTATTAGGTTGATCCCCCTTTCTAGCTTGAATGAGCCCTAGCTGCTCTGAAAGCTCTTAGAACTGCTTTGCTTGAGAGGTCCAGAGAAGATCAAAGAGGGGATTAGTCGAGATTTGTTTATACAAGAAACTGATGTTCCATTAGCTGTTAAAAGCTTTCTAACTGACAGCACCAAGACAGATCAAACAATTCATTGTTGATACAATCAGGCTCCATTAAGCTTGAAATGCTTCATAGAATCCCTACAGTGCAGAATGAGGCCATTTGGTCCATTGAGTCTGCACTAACCACAATCCCACTTGGGTCCTATTCCTGTAACCCCACATATTTACCCTGCTAATCCCCTGACACTAGGGTCAATTTAGCTTTGCCAGTCAACCTAACCCTCACATATTTGGACTGAGAGAGGAAACCGGAGCACCTGAAGGGAACCCAGACAGACACGGTGAGAATGTGCAAACTCCACACAGACAGCGACCCGAGGCCAGAATTGAACCCAGGTCCCTGGCGCTGTGAGGCAGCAGTGCTAAACACTGTGCCACCATCCTGCCCCTCTTTTGAGCTATGTAGTTTCTAACTACACTTGTCTAAACAGGCTTTCTCTTTGATCTGAAGTGCAACCTCATTTGAGCTGCTGCTGGTTCTAACCACTTTTTTAAAACTGGCTTTCTCTTTGATCTGAAGACCTCCCTAGAAAGACCAGGTGTACAGTCTGACTGCTTTTTTTTTCATAGTGGGTCTTTTTTAACTTCTTTTGCCAGAACAGCATGGCTGAATTAGAAGTTGTTTTCAGCCATAGAAGAAGCTGGCATAACTTAGAAATTATCTTCCAAGGGGTCCTCAATGAGGAACTTCTACCAGCTACTATTTATTTTTCTGGATAGACGCTCTATCATGCCAGGGGAGGGGGGGGGGGATGGTAGTGGTGTTTGCTCGGAAGCCTTTGGAGCCCCCAACTGGTCAGGTACATGGCTGGACAATGACCTGATTCTACCCCATGCCACCCTTCCAATTTCACCCCGGCAGGGACACCCCGACAATGACAAGTGCATCTTGCCAGGGTCTCATTACCAAGGGCTGCCCCCATATCAGAATGTCTCTCTTGTGAAGGGGAGGGTGAGGCTACTGACTAGGGTGGGGGGCTGGCATTGAGGCCTCTGACAGGAGGGGGTTGTCGCATCGCCCTCATGCGTATGTGGTGGGGTGGAATGACCCAAATATTTAGTAATGGGAGAAGATTGCCCTTCTGTGCTGAAGGGTTGGGGGTGCTCCCCTTGTCTATAGGGGCTTGCAATGTCAATCGGGGGAAGGGCTGACACTGTAAAGGCTTGAAGTCAGGCTTGCTGGCGTGTTTCACGTTGGGGTTTTTTTTTGCAACCAAAGAATGGTTGAATCCCACCTGGGTGGAGGAACAGGTACTGTTGAGGAAGCAGGGAGCCTGCAGAAGGACTTGGACAGGTTAGGAGAGTGGGCCAAGAAGTGGCAGATGGAATACAATGTGGAAAAGTGTGAGGTTATGCATTTTGGAAGGAGGAATAGACTATTTTCTAAATGGGAAAATGCTTACGAAATCAGAAACACAAACAGACTTGTGAGTCCTTGTTCAAGATTCCCTTAAAGTTAACGTGCAGGTTCAGTCGGCAATTAGGAAGGCAAATGCAATGTTAGCATTCATGTCGAGAGGGCTAGAATACAAGAGCAGGGATGTACTTCTGAGGCTGTGTAAGGCTCTGGTCAGACCCCATTTGGAGAATTGTGAGCAGTTTTGGGCCCCATATCTAAGGAAGGATGTGCTGATCTTGGAAAGGGTTATGGGGAAAAGCCAGGAGAATGGGGACGAGAAAAAAATCAGCTATGATTGAATGGCGGAGCAGACTCAATGGGCCGAGTGGCCTAATTCTGCTCCTATAAGAAATAGGAGCAGGAGTAGGCCATCTAGCCCCTCGAGCCTGCCCCGCCATTCAACAAGATCATAGCTGATCTGAAGCGAATCAGTTCCACTTACCCGTCTGCTTCCCATATCCCTTAATTCCCTTATCGATCAGAAATCTATCTACCCGTGATTTAAACATATTCAACGAGGTAGCCTCCACCACTTCAATGGGCAGAGAATTCCAGAGATTCACTACCCTCTGAGAGAAGAAGTTCCCCCTCAACTCTGTTCTGAACCGGCCCCCACTTATTTTGAGGCTGTGCCCTCTAGTTCTGGTTTCCCTTCTAAGTGGAAAGAATCTCTCTACCTCTACCCTATCCAGCCCCTTCATTATCTTATATGTCTCTATAAGTTCACCCCTCAGCCTTCTAAACTCCAACGAGTACAGACCCATTCTGTTCAATCTCTCCTCATAAGCTACACCCCTCATCTCCGGTATCAACCTGGTGAACCTTCTCTGCACTCCCTCCAAGGCCAATATATCCTTTCGCAAATAAGGGGACCAAAACTGCACACAGTTCTCCAGTTGCGGCCTCACCAGTGCCTTGTATAGTTGCAGCAAGACCTCCCTGCTTTTATATTCTATCCCCCTCGCGATAAAGGCCAACATTCCATTCGCTTTCTTGATCACCTGCAGACTGAGTTTTTGCGATTCATGCACAAGGACCCCCAGGTCCCTCTGCACAGTAGCATGCTGTAATTTTTCTCCATTTAAATAATATTCCAATTTACTATTATTTCTTCCAAAGTGGATAACCTCACATTTGCCAACGTTATATTCCATCTGCCAGATCCTCGCCCACTCGCTCAGCCTATCCAAATCTCTCTGCAGACTTTCCGCGTCCTCCACGCAATTCACTTTCCCACTCATCTTCGTGTCATCAGCAAACTTTGATACCCTACACTCAGTGCCCCCCTCCAGATCATCTATGTAAATGGTAAACAGTTGAGGCCCCAGCACCGATCCCTGCGGCACGCCCCTGGTCACCAACTGCCAACCAGAAAAGCACCCATTTATTCCAACTCTCTGCTTCCTGTTAGATAGCCAATCCCCAATCCACGCCAACACCTTACCCCAGCTCCGTGCATCCCAATCTTCTGCAGCAACCTTTTGTGAGGCACCTAATCGAATGCCTTCTGGAAATCCAAAAACACCACATCCACCGGTTCCCCTCTGTCAACCGCACTAGTCACATCTTCAATGTCTTATGGTCTTTTGAAGCTCTACACTTTCCACTTCACAATTTGTAATACTTCCAAGTTTTTCTCATCTGCAAACTTTTAAATTGTCCCTTGCACACCAAGATCTAGATCATTAATATATATTAAGAAAAGCAAGGGTCTTAATAGTGACCCCTAGGAACACCACTACAAACTTACCTCCAGCCCAAAAAATATCCATTGGACATTGGTCTTTACTCTGTGCTTCCTATTATTCAGCCAATTTTGTATTCACATTGTTCCTGTCCCTTTTATTCCATCAGCTATAACTTTTCTCCAAGTCTGTTGTGTGGCATTAGATTGAATGCCTTTTGAAAGTCCATGCACACCACACCAAAGCATTACCCTCATCAACATTTTCTGTTACGTCCTCAAAATAATCCAGCAACTTAGTTAAACATGATTTCCCCTTTAGAAGTCCAGTGCTGGCACTTCCTAGTCAACCCACATTTTTCCATGTGACTACTAATTCTATCCCGAGTAATTGTTTCTAGGAGATTGCCCACCGCTGATGTTAAACTGACTGGCCTGTAATTGTTGGGAGCATCTTTTCCAACTTTTTTTGAACAAGGGCATAACATTTACAATTCTCCAGGCCTCCGGCACCTCCCCCAAGTCCAGAGAAGACTGGAAGATTATGGTCAGTGCCCCTGCAATTTCCATTCTTCTATCAATATCAATATGCATCTCATCTGGTCCTGGTGCCTTCCAACTTTCAGTACTAATAGGCTATTCAACATTTTCTCGTGATCAATTTTGAACTCTTCCAGGGATATAATTCCTTCATCTGTCACTATGTCCTGGGTAGCATCAACCTCCTAGGGGTGGCACAGGGGCAGCACAGTGGTCAGCACTGCTGCCTCACAGCGCCAGGGACCCGTGTTCGATTCCTGGCTTGGGTCACTGCCAGTGTGGAGTCTGCACGTTCTCCCCTTGTCTGCCTGGATTTCCTCCGGGTGCTCTAGTTTCCTCCCACACCGAAAGATGTGCTGATTAGGTGCATCGGCCATGCTAAATTCTCCCTCCGTGTTCCCCAGTCGCCACACTATGACGACTGGGGGATTTTCACAGTAACTTCATTGCTAATGTAACTTCAGTGTTAATGTAAGCCTACTTGTGACACTAATAAATAAACAAAAAAGATGGATGCAAAGTATTCATTTAATATCTCAGCTATGCCCCCTGCTTCCATGTGTAAATTTCCTAAGAACATTAGTGAACGGGATGGACTTTTGGGACAATAGACAATGGTTTCACGGTCATCATTAGTCCTTTAATTCCAGATTTTTATTGAGTTCAAATTTCACTATCTGCCATGATCTTGGTCTGGGTCTCTGGATTACTAGTCCAGTGACAATACCACTGCACCACTATCTCCCCTAACAATAGTTTCATGAGACATGTTTTTTAATTCCTTATTTATTAATTGAATTTAAATTCTACCATTTGCTGTGAAGGGTTTTTGAACCCCTATCCCCAGAGAATTAGCTTGATGTCTGGATTGCTAGTCCAGTGACAGTACTTCTATGCCGACATATGGTTTTATATTTGTTCTTCTGGGGGAAGAGGGCATTTGTTATGATGAGGCCATGCTGAGCACCTTGTCTATAGGAGGACACCATTCCCATTGGCTTTTCCCACACCATTTTTCCCAATAGTTCTTTTCCAGACTTTGGAGTTATGGCCAATCCTGGGCTTTAAAATCCCCTAGTAAGATTATCTTTTCTTCAATTGCAATAGCAATGAGAACTTCATCAAGGTCAGTATAGAGCTTTTCCTTAATATCCTCATTGGAGTCAAGAGTCAGAGCATAAGCGCTGATGACAGTGACATATTGTTATGGCTGAGCTCTAGGTGAGGAGTCAAGGACCCTTAATTTATGCATTTTAGGAGTTCTGACAGTGTATCCTATTTCGGGGCATTTTTTGTTGTGTTTCAGCCTTCAAGATATTTATGCTCAATCTATTCTGGCCCCTAATTTTAATCACTTCATCATTGGCAGCCATACTTTCAGCTGCCTGACCTTGATCCTAAGCTCTGGAATTCCCTTCCTAAATCTCTCTCTTTTAAATGCTCCCTAAAATCAAGCTTTTGGGCACCCAACTTTATATCTCCTTATGTAACTCAGTGTTACTGACAATGCCTTGGGACATCTTACGACAGAAAAACAGGGAAGGTGGAGATGTGGTGGGTTTTTTTTTGCAAGGACAAAGGGCTCAAGGGTTGCTTTTCTGAGGAAGTGATGATGATGGGAAATTTGAAAGGGACTGGGAGACATGTCCTGAGGAGAGAGAACTGTTAACAATATTTAGCTAGTACGGGGACCAGGAAAGAAAATTTGGTGGTCAGCAGCTTAGTGGGAGTTGTAATTGAGAAAGCAGGGGATAAGTCTCGTGAACAAGATGAACTTGAAATAAGAAGGAAAATAGAAGAAAAACTAGAGAAACTTGTGAGCTCAGGGCTACTGCTAGAGGAAGCTTGGCTTTGTGGCCAAGGAGAAGGGAGGCATGAGGCAAAGCAGCTGAATGGATGGTCTCAATGAGCACTTTACACTTGGAAGTGAGCCTGCAGGGGGCACAGGAGAGGAAGTTAAAGAGATGGTTGGTAGTAGAGAAAAGGAGGAAGAAGCTGCTTAAAAATTATTGTAAGATTGTAACGCTACAAAAGAAAGTGGCCGAAATCTTGAAGCCGCGATTGCCATCTGCAAGGTTGCTGGCGGGGTCTCAAGGTACAGAAGACAGAGTTCTTGCTGGCGAGATCGCAATTTTGGATCATCCCTGCCCCTTGCCAGTGACATCATCAGGTTCACACTCATATTGCGCACGAACCTGCGTTGCAGGCATTTTCATGCATTTTAATATTATTAACCCACCCCCTCACCGTATCTTGACCCCCCTGCCATACCTTCAAGCTGCACCGATGTGACGTCATGCTGGCACCGTTTACAACAGGTTCACACAAACGTGAACCTGTCATGGGGGTCTCCTCGGGGCATAAAGGTATGTATAGCCCTCAGGGGAGAGCGACGTGGCAAAGCAGCGGCCTGGCAATACCCCATGGCAATGCCCCTTGACACAGGATGGCATTGCTAGGTTGGCACCCAGCCCATGCTAACCTGGCAGTGCCACCCTGTGCCAAGGGGTGGGCCCTAGTGAGAGCCTCATGGGGGGGAATTCTTGCAGTTGTGGTTGACTGTGGGTGGGAAGGGGCTGATAATTACGGAGGAGAGGGAGAGAGAAGGGGCTGATGATCTTGTGGGGGAGAGAAGGGGGCCAATGCTCACGGTGGGGAGAAGTGAATGCTGACTCCAGTCACTGACGGGAAGAGGAGCTCCTGATGCCTCAGCGGTGGGTTGGGAGCAGGTTTATTGCAGTTCTGATCGGGGAACCCTTTAAAGATGACACCTCAATATCTGAGCAGCCGGGTTTTGCCGGCATGTTTAGGGCCTGCCCCCTTCTATGATGGCGTGAATCATGCCCCTTGAATTTTTTTGGCAGAGTGTGATAGAATCTGGAGAGGAAACCAACTAGTTTCTCTGGAGAGAAACACGCTGGTTTTCCTGCCATAAGCAACACTGCCAGTTTTTGGTAAGATTCCCCCTCTGTGCTTCCAGTAAACATATGTCATAAATTTCCAAAAGATGTCAAAGATTGTGATTTTCATTTTATTTTCAATAGATGGATGAACATGTTTACTAATACCTTCGCTTGTTTAATTAATAGGATAAATGCAAAATGGGGAAATGGAGGACACTAGCAGCGGTGAGGCACGTTGGTGTTGCCATTGTCTCCAGTGCCATCACCACAGTCATAGCAACCATCCCTCTCTTCTTTTGCATCATCACCCCATTTGCCAAGTTTGGGAAGATTGTTGCCTTGAACACCGGTATCTCTATATTGTACACCTTGACCGTCAACACGGCTCTGCTCAGCATCCTGGCTCCAAGTGACTTTTATCGCTCGAGGAGATCTTTTATTAAAGCGGTCCTAGGAGTAGTGACCATAGGTGGCGGAGGATTCTGTATCTGTCTAGTACTGGTTAAATTAGGAATCAAAATCCCACTCCCCAATGGATCAACACTGTAATTTATTTATACAATTTTAACACAAGTGATTACAGAAATAATGTTTAAAAAGGGAACTTCATCACAATGCAAAAACTGGGACCATTTCCACCTTTTATTTTGTATAAACTCTTTATTTCCTGTGTGTGGTAGATGGTTGCTGATTTGATGAGACTGTTGAGTAACCACTTAACTCCAACCAATGGTTTAGAGTGCTGCTTTTCCTGTTAGATGTACAACTAATATCAAACTCTGATTTTTCATCATTTCAAAGGAAAAAAGTTGAAACAAATGAAAACGTAGTCTGAAAGGAATGGGTTCTAGATATCTTTTAGTCACATCTTTCACACACAATTGTGGGGAAATCTGTCCATTACATCGGAAAGCTGGCAGCTATCTAGTTAGCACTGGAAAAGTCTCCTTATTTTCCTTTACCCATTTTTCCCCACTACATATTTGCTCTTCAACCAAGATTGTGTCAGTTTAGACAGATTCTTCCAAAACTTGTGTCAGTTCTAATGATCAGCCAGTTCAGATGTAAGCCAGGGAGGGAAATTCCACTTCCCTTTTATTCTTTTCCATCCCTGAAAAGGAATTTTATCTGAAAGGCTGGTTGAGAAAATGGTGGTCTTCCCACAGGCTTCAATGACATGAGCCACTGAGACTCCACCCTCTGACCTTCTGGGTTAAAGTGAAATTAAACATTAAGTTTCTAAAGTTTTCATTATTTTTTTCAGAGTCTTTTTATTCTTGCTTTACGTTTTTGTTATTCTTCAATTTCCTCCTCTTCTCCTATAGTCCCTTAAATCCAGCCATGCACTATATCACCTAAGTGCCATTCTTCACCCATAGATGCTAACCTGGCCTTCACGCACAGACACTGCCAACAGAAATCAAATGCCCACCCAGGCCAATGTTATTTTTTACCTTTCTACAAAGCCAAGTAGAGTAGGCCCTTTCCACTTGCATCTACAATGAGACCAGATGACCTGGCCTGCATGATGCAGTGTTGTGCCAAGTGGCATGGTGTTCAGGAGAGGTGTTCCTATCGAGACAAATCTTTTATGGGATGTTATATGGGTTTGCATTTATTTAACACTTATGACAATGTTGGGCCATCCCAAAGCACTTCACAGTCTTTTAATAATTTTGGAAGTGCGGTTGCTGTTCTGTAGGTGATAAATGCGACAGTCATTTGCAAACGGAAGGTTACCACAAGCAGCAAAAAAATTAAATGATCAGATAGTGAGATTTAATGAGGTCAGTTGAGTCACTTTGTTTAGGGTGTCAGGAGAACTCTCTGTTTAGGCTCAAATCATGAAACAAAGGCTGGAATTCTCCAGCCATTTACGTCCCTCCGCTGCTGCAAGTGAGGAAGGAGAATTTGTCGCAAAGCCAAATCTCCGTTCACTGCAGCGGGACCAGAGAATCCCGCTAGCGTGAACGGCCAGAGAATTCCAGCCAAAATCTTATACATCTACGTGGATAGGGCTTTGCTTTAATGTCTTAGTCAGAAGGTAGCACCTCTGACATTGTACCTCCCTCAGTACTGCACCCAAGTGTGAGTGAGCCAAGCTGTCATCTTCAATTTCAGTAGTGTGGGTGCTCAAATATGACATGCATAAATAAGACATACCTACCCCACAGGTTGCTTCTTTAAAGGAAATCTCACTTTCAAGCTAAAGTGGTCCCACATTAAACAAAAAGAAAATATAGAGAAACTTTAAGAGATCAAAGTGAACAACTATAGAATTAAAGTGAGAAAGTCAAATGTTTGAAATTCAGCCTGCTGATCGTGAATCTATTTTAAAGCAGGTGCTAAAGCTAGTTACAAATATAGCTCATTGTAACAGTGCAAGGTAGGTATAATTAATAGGACAGCCGATGGTATTAAGCCATATGGACTGGATAATCTGTGTTGAGGTTACTGGCCTTGGCTAAAGTGTTAATAAGGGTGATGCAATCGGCCTTAGCTTCCCTGGGCTAGGGAGGGGAAAAGAGTCAGTCCATATTTCCATTTCTGTTCATCAACCAATAATGTCTGGTGGAAAATGTATGTGAGTGATATTTGGGTAAATATAAGTTGGGGCACTATTGAAATGTTGCCCCCTTTTCCACCTTGTTTGAATTGACTGCCAAAACTTGGGTTTAGAAATTCAGGTGGCCCCATTTCAGGGCCTGAAGTTGAGACCTAAGACCTCATTTTCATTCAGTCACCAAGCTGCAGACAGTAGCAGGCAACTCGCCAACGAAGTCAGACTGAAGATTACAGTGGTCTTGAGTAAATTATGAAGATTTTGTTTTCTTTACTTCAGATTTCCAGTACCCAAATTTCTTGGCAATTTTTGGGCTTACTGCTTAAATATATATTGGACAGTGACTGGAACATTTACCCTGGCATGAGTAGTGTCTTCAACAGAGAAGGGAAGGAAATTTAAGTCAGAGAGTAAAGTAACAGGCAATTAAAAGGATGTACATTGGCTGTTTATTAAGGATGATGTTAGAGATGGATCTGGGTGGGAAGTGAGGATGTGTATTGTAAATATATAACATTGAAAAGAACATCAGTTTGTAGTTTCCCAATTCTGAAGAAGGGGATTATACAAATGCTGCGCTGTTAGTAACTTATCATTCGATTATTCCCTTTAAATTAATCATTTACTGTTTATAACCAATATATTCAGGGCGTTTATAGGACATTGTTGTAAATTAGCAATTCACATGAATCCAAATGTTAGCAGAGTGTTTGAAGAATTATTTCTAGAGCAGACAGTTAAGTAATACACCAACATGCCAATGCTTCATTATATACTTTAACACTAGAATGTTCAAACCATAGCTAGTAATTCATATCCAATCAGTGAGTTATACAGCTTCATAGCACTGATGAAGATCATTTGACCCATGGAATTTGTCCAGCTTTATTTCTAGAACAAACCAAAACTAACCCAACTCTCCCCCCTCTCCTTATTTCTCTATATCTTCCTGTGCTTCAAATATTTATCTGGTTTTCCTTTAAAAATGCAATGACTTCTGCCACAGCCACTGCCTGTGGTACAACATCTCATTATCCAACAACTCCAGAATTATGGCCCCAAAAGCCTAGGTGAATTGCTTTTTATTTGCACTTATATTTTGTTAACCTGATTTCACCTGTTTAATTTTCATGGTCAAACACAAAGCAAATAGATAATTATATTAAACACGGATACTAAAACACATTTAGAAAACGTTGATAAAAGTACACAAATAATGAAGATTGGATAGCAGCTGCCAGTTCATAATGAAATATTGTATTGGCAGTATAATTTATATTTTAATACATAGATATATACAAAAAATAATTAATTTAACTTACATAGTTTCAGTTAAATGCTGGGAAAAGATAAATTACAGAAATTACTTGCCAAAATGGTCCTTTAACCTAAGTGGAGAAATGGATGGAATATGATGCAGGGTTTTCTGTCCTCTCTACCCACGCTTCCAATACATGCAACATGGAAAATCTGCACCAGGGTCACTAATTTGTAAAACTGAACCACTGTCCGAACAATCTTGCTTTAAAAGGCTGGAGGTATGTGAGCAGACATGATGTTGAAATCCATTGATGAAGCTGTTTCGTTATACCTTTGTCATCATCAAAATTACATAGCAATTTACAAAGAGACATTACAAGTCAACTCAGTATATTTTCTTCAATGGCTGGTGTCAGTAAAAAGACAGGTTGCCCCGTTTTATAACCATTGACTAAATAATATACCCCAATGTATTTCAATTAGATGACTATTTACCCAAGAGCTAATACAATTAGTTCTAAAATGACGAATTGTCCAAAAGAACTGCTTTAATATCAACATCTAACAAAGTCTTGGAAATAGCCCAAGTAACTCTAATTACTGCATATTGTTAGACTTGGTACTTTTCTTTCCATATTGTGTAAATTTCTTAAGTAATTTTGTAGAAAAAGAATCTTTGAACAATGTTCCTTGTTTTAGGAACTGTTGTTGAATTATTTGACATTCAAATTGTTGTATTACTGCTGCTTTAACTCAAACTGAAATAAATTTCTATTCATTGTCAATGAAAACCTTTTTGGGAGTTTTCACTCCCTCTTGTTTTTTTTCTGTTTCCTACCTTTTCCCTCCACACTCATAAGGCAATGCATCCTGTAATAAGGCCTCCAATTTCGTATTGGTATTTTGCTGCAGTAATTCAACCAAATGCCAGTTTCCCATCACCAATAATCTTCATTGTGCTCCAAAGGAAAAGGCTGCTTTTCGGCTTTACCTCGAGACTTACGTGACTGATCTGAGTAAAGTAACAAGCTTAAAAACCCCCGCTGATTGCTTCCCGCTGGGCGGCACAGTGACACAGTGGTTAGCACTGCTGCCTCAGCACCAGGGACCCAGGTTCGATTCCCTGCTTGGGTCACTGTGTTGAGTCTGCATGTTCTCCCCATGATTGTGTGGGTTTCCTCCGGGTGCTCCGGTTTCCTACCACAGTCAAAAAGATGAGCTGATTAGATGCATTGGCCATGCTAAATTGCCCCTTAGTACACACGAACAGGCGCCAGAGTGTGGTGACTAGGGGATTTTCACAGTAACTTCATTGCAGTGTTAAGGAAAGCCTACTTGTGACAAATAAACTTCTCACATTGGACAAGCTCAATAAAGGAGTTTGTACTTCACAAAGTACATGGGTAGATCTATTGATGATCCCCCGTGGCCTTCGTGATCATCAGAATGCTTGCCATCAAATTTTAAATTTTATCTAGAATAGACTACTACCAGGCAGAATATTCACCTGGCAAAACAGCTGTGGTTGAGTTGGTTGGGTTTATACTTGGAGCATTGATTCCCAGTGCAGAGCTGAGAAGATCTAATAACTCAGGTGGTGAAGACACTGAATAGCTGAACCATGCAGACCAGGAAGAGGCCAGGTTTGATCTCTTATCTGTATTGTTATCTGATTTAGCACTAGAATGTGCTCCAGTGACCACAGAAATATATCTGGCTGGCATGTAGGGGCAGAATTGGATTTAGCTGTGATGTTCCTCACCACTCACATTGTAGGCTCACTTAGAAATGATCATTTGGGTGAGGTGCTGTCCACATGTTCAAAAGAGGATGAGAAAAGATAAAATTGGAAGAAAAAGTGGAAATAATAACCAATCCCAGATGTTCTATTTGTAGATGTTGGATGAGACTCTCCCTGTCAGACCTTAACATGCAGAGCCATGTGATCAAATGGGGAAGAAAAGGGGCAGGATTCTCCGGTCACATCCCTATGTCCCCTCTCTCCCCTCTCCCTCCCCATTGCATTCCAGCCAAACTTCCATTCACTTTCAGCGGCACCGAAGAATCCCAGCCACGAACGAGGATAGAGGTTTTAGGTGAAGGTATTTCACTTGCTGCAATTTGGCACACACTTCCAACTCAAACCTTCATATTAGCATTATAAGTTGATGAGTTTACAACCAGTGTAATACCCATACACCATCTGACACTTCAAATGAGCTTAACAGTCTAACTGAGCTTATGCACTTTATGCAGATTCATGTCTACTTTTAACAATCCAAAAAGGGACTGTTAAAAAGGGCAGCTGACCTCCCAAAGATGTCCCAGGATCATATTCAAAAGGGTACCCTACTTCTCTAAAAAGTTACTCTACCTCTCCAAAAGATTACCCTATCTTGCCAAAGAACCTTGCAGCTTTAGATGTTTTTGTACCAGGTCTGAAGTTCTCAAATCGTATTTTGGACATCCCACTAGCCAAAATCAGATCTGACTGGATCAGTTGCACTCTAACATGTGCAGTTACCTCTGTGAACTATGGATGTGCAATTTAGAACCCACCCTCACCCTGGCAAAAATGGCAGGAGCCAGGTTTAGGGGCAAAGGGAGCGAACAAGGAGATGGGCATTCTGGTGATAATCAAGGCCCTGTTATGTATGCAACATCTCATCTCGCTCAGAAGCGGCAGAAAAGCTGACGTAGGTGGGCGCAATATGCTTAAGCTGCAGCTCATGCTGCTTAATCAGCAGGCAGCACAAAGAACCCTGTGAAAACCCCAATCTGAACCCAAAGTAGAGGAAGAACCCGCATGTCGAAGGGCAGACCTCATCGTTCACTTGGGGATAAATCGAGTAAAAGGGCAAGAAAGGACATTTAACTCCCCTCTTCCTGGCTGGATAGTTCAATAATGCTTTGTCACTTTTCAGCCCTGAATTAGAAATCCTCATGAGATAGTGATTAAACACATGTGACTGCAACCAATTTATTGCATCAAAATTGCTAAACAGGTTCAAAATACTGCTAATCTTATTGATGTGCAAATTGTTTAATAAAAGTTGCCATTTGTTGAAAGGAGAGCAAGCGAACAGAATGAGTTCACTTTTCATTTAGCTGTTATAAAGAATGCTTATGCTCCAGTCTGTTTTAATCAAACATTTGTATATGATTGAATTACTTCATTGTGAGTGCTTGTGATACATCACCATTACAACGCACCGAATAAACAAAGTCACACAATTACTTGCCTTTTCCTTCCTTAAAAGAGGCCAAACTATTGTTGCGTTGCCCGATCAGTGTACTGACTTTGGTAGCACTGACAGCTGATGAATGAGCTGCAACTGAGGACAGGAAACTCACTTATTTTAATTGCAGCAGGAACTTAATAGTAATATATCTTGTCTCCGCTGATTGGAATGAAGCAACTTAGCCTGATGCAATTTATTTGGGGTTTGCCTCCTGGATCTAGCATCTATGCGATGCTGCAGACTGTCTGAATTAGGTTTATAGATCTGTGAGGCACTTGCCAAGCACCACTTTGTTTTGAAGGAGGCATGTGTCAGGAATGCCCATGTCTAGCCAGTTATATTCCATATGGACAAGAGCTTTTCTTTCACCTCTCATGAAGACTGGGGGTGGAGGTCATCTTTTTGACTTATGCCCAATGATATGCTCTTCATGGTAATGGGTTCCACTGACTCGTGGAGGAGGTGCACCTATCAGCAGGTGTAATCTGCCACAACTTCCAACTGGGAATAAATACTCCAAACTTTTAGATATTCTGTGAAGAGAGAACTGCCCATCTCTTGTTCTTGGAATCCACCTGAATCTTGCAGAGGAGGCCAGTTTGGCAAATTGAACTGAGTTGGAGCTAAGAGCCGTAATTCATCTTGCACGCTGGGCTGTCTTGATCCGGGTTGCTCCCCTGCAGTGGTCAAGCACTGGTCATGAAACAGCTGCTGGCTACTATGCTTTTGTACCAGTTAGCCACTTGGATATCTACAGAAAATCCAAAGGAAACTCACTGGTATCTGCCAGGACAAAGGGAAACTCTGGGTCTCCTGCTTAAGAATTGCAGTCAGTTGCTGAGGTATGTTGGCACCCAGATGCTGACTGTCCACTTTCAGACCCTAAAGAGCCAGCTGTAGGTTGAGAATCTTCTGCACCACAGTGGATGGAGGGGGCTCAGGTTCGTGGAACACTCCAATCCGACCTCACCACCAGCTGGATAGAGCTGTTCTTCAGTGTGAGTCCCAGAAACTTCCCTCAGGGTCCTCCACCTCAAACCTGGGCCCGTTCTGAGACCACTGAGGACTTTGTTGGTAAATGGATTCAGGAATCTATTTGATGCCATGTGCCATACGACATAGTTAATTCTCTAAGAGATGACAAAACACCTGAAGGTTTTGCAGGAGGCCAGTCCTCATCTGGGACTCAAATTAATTATCAGATACAACTGATGAATGTCACTCCAACAGAAAAGACATAACTTACGTAGCAGCTGATCTAATACAACTTACTAACCATCTAAGATATTTATCCCACTTTATGTGGTTTGAAAGGTGTGTAGTAATATTGGTTGAATCTTTTATCTGCACTCTCTTCCATTGGAAAACAGTATGAAGTCGTGGAAGAATTCGCAAACTGATTAACTGATTCACAAGCTGAGATAAACATCTTTATATCAGTTGCTCGTCCTATCAGGTGGAAGGGTTTTATATGTTCCTATGACCTGCTGGATGGTAAGTACCCTGCTGGATATTACCCCAGAATTTAAAGTGTTTCAGCCTCCACTTGCTGAAGTTTCAAAGATGAGGTCCAAATTCTGAACCATCTGACTCAGAGATTAACATGCTACCAATAAGTCAAAGGCTCACTCCTACATTGGCCAGTAATATCATTATAGTCACTGATTACATCTGGCACTACACTTTGTTTCAATTAATTATTTGGTTTGATGGTCTTTAGCAGCTCCTACTTCAGTGTTCTTCAAACAATAATCACTGGAATCAAACTGAAGCTACAGAGCAAAATGAAGGAATCTGCTCTGGAAACATTAATCAGTGCATCAGGGAATAATTATTGCCAGCAGCAAGTGATTTGAATAGTACACCAAACGCCATCAGTTTATATTCTGATCATGTGCAGAATGATGTGTTGCCTGATTTACACAATTCTACATAAACATTTATCATGCAACACCTTGCCCAGTAATGCTAGCTGTACTTTCAGCTGCCTAGGCTCCAAGTTCTGGAATTCTATTCCTAAAGCCCACAAACTCTCTGGCTTCAAGATCCTTCTTAAAACCCACCCTTCCTAAAGACCCCTTCTTTAGCCCATCAAACTTTAAAAAAATATTTTGCTGCTGTGAAGCCCATTGTGTGTTTTTCCTTATTAAAGATGCAATTTAAAAGCCAGCTAATGGCCGCAATTTTCCCAAAAAAAATGACTACAGGTGCACTCTTACACCGATTGACTGGCATGGTGAGCCGGGAAGATTACGTGGGAGGGCAGGCGTGATGTCACCCTCTGCAGTAGTGGGGATCAGGTGCCGTGGCCAAGACGGGGGGGAATCAAAGGCCATTGAAGCCCCTGGGTGGTCAAGGGCATGGAGGGGCAGTGCCCATTGGGCAGTGCCAGCCTGGTAGTACCCACCTGACACCTTGGCAGTGGCCAGCTGGGCACCAAAAGTGTGCCAGGGGCAGTGCGAAGGGGGGGGGACTTGAGTGGAGGTGGGGCCTGAGTGGGGGTGGGGCTATGACGGAGGTATGCACAATGACAGTGGGGCTTATGCGGGCGGGGGTGGGAGCTGTGCAAGTGGGGTGGTCAGCAGGAGGCAGCTCTGCAAGGGGGTGTGGTCAGCAGAGGGGAGCTCTCCAAGGGGGTGGTGTGCAAGGGGGGTTTTGTGTGGGGGGAGAGGCCATGCAGGGGTGGGCCATGGAGGGGGTTGTGATGGGGGGGTGGGGGGGGGGGGCATGTCGAGGGACTGTCAGTGGACTCATTGGGAGGGTCTTGATAGCTTGGTGCCAGCGGCCTGTATTGGTGTGTTATGTAGCAATACCGCCAATGATGCGGTAGGGTAGGGGCAGGGTCGATGTCTGTGGGGGGAGTGGAGGAGGTCTCCCTGACCATTAGTAAATGGGGGGAGCACCCTGCGCAATGGCACCCAACAACTCTGCAGCCAGAATCCCCAGCATACTTAGGCATCACACCCCCCACCAGCACAAAGCTCCAGGGTGCAAAAGAAACTGACAAAGTGCCGGAAGACTGCAGTGTCGAAACCGCCCAGAAGACCTGTTTGGAACACTCCCATTTCCACATTTTTATGATGATTCCGCCTAAGTGGCAGAACAGCGAGAAAACCGAAGCGATCTACACTGGTCTGTTTGGCACGGACCAGGCAACAATCGTCCCACACTTAGTCACTTTTTGGGAGAGCAGTGAGTTTGGTGCTGGTTCTGGGAGGGGCGTGGTCTAAACCCGCCGGTGAGCCCGGCTGCACAGCACTCGGGCACTGTTTCACAAGGAAGCCCTGATTTCACAATGCACTGGAAGACCCCTTCCCTCCCACGGACATTGGGACCCCTTCCTTATCAGCGGCATGTTTCCCCATCCCCTTCCTGACATGGATGGGCGGCATCGAGCGTTGGGGCTCTCCCTTGACTCCAACCCTCCCCTCCCCTGCATGCTCCACCTCTGCATGGCTCTCCCTGCATGATCCTCGCTGCATGGCCCCCCCATTGTAGCCCCCCCACCACAGTCCCCCCACCATAGCCCCCCACCATTGCCCCCCATAATAGCCCCATTGTAGCCCCCCCCATCATACCCCTGCTGCCAGTGCCAGATGGGCACTGCCCAGTCATGTCCCCAACCACCTGGAGGCTTCAATGGCATCCAAGCTCCCCGGCATGGCTATCACACCTGGTCTCTGCCAGTGGAGACCAGTAATGATTCCCGCCGGTCTCACACCGCACCCAAGGATCGGAAGATCCCGGGAGCTGGGAGAATCTGGCGTCAAATGGACTATGCACATTTAAATGCTATTTTAAATATGTTAATCAGCCTCGCGCTCTTTCTGGGCAAGATCTAGTTTGTGTCATTAGAAAGGGACCGGGACGATTGCAAACCATTTGGCGCCGGGCCCGGAACCAGCTTTTAGGCCCACACTTAATTTTCCAGGATCAGTGCGATCTGCGGCAGGCGTGGTGAGGCTGGAAAATCACCCCTGATGTGTGAGGTAGGATGGGACTCAGATGTTGTGTCCCTTCCCTCTATATCCATGTAACCTGCTGATCCTCACTGTCCAGACTCATAAAGAATGGGCTTTGAGTGTGGCATCAGAAAGCCGCTGGTTACCATGGAAGGGGTTGCTCAGCCAAAGGCATCAGCAGAGAGTGGAGGAAAATGTGAAGAGACAAAATGTTAGCAAAACTTGTTTCCAAACCACAGCATGAACAATATCCTTTCGTCTAATGCAGGGAACTGAAATAAATAAAAATTGGCGAGTTATGGTTACTTTTACCATTCTCTCGCTTGCAAACACAGTGATAACGGTGGTGAATTGGACTAAATGTGTCCGTCTTCTCTTTAAGCTAGTCTGTGTCAGGTTGTAAGGTAACACTCACTCATGCAGCATGCATACGGGTTACTGTAGAGTGAGACAAATGATCAGAAGCTGAGTTAATATCAGCAAAAGGCATGGACTGATTACCAAACTTCCCAGAGTATTTTTATAAGCTTGTTGATACTGCACAATTTGAGACAACAAATTCTGTCTTCATTTCATTTAACCATCACATGCTTATATTTCAATGTCAATATTGTTTCCTCATAGTAGATATCATGGAATAAAATCTGTAGCTTCCGAGATTGATGATTCATCTCGGAACAACTTGGGAATTCTATCTTGCTGCTTTCTCTCTTACTCTCACCTTGATGCGCGATTGATTCACACGGGAGGCTAGGACGTACCCGGGAATAAAGGCTTTTATTCACAACAAGATTGGAGCACACTACTTAACAATACTATCACAGACTAAGGGCTACTAGGAAGTAGCAGTGACCTTTATACTCCTGTAAGAAGGCGGAGCCTAACGGAGTGTACCACATAAACAATGCTAACAGGTGGAACACCCCAACCCTAACCCCAACAGTAACAAGAGTAACATATGTACAAGTATCCATAGTGGTAACCATCTATGGTTCACCACATTCACCCCTCCTTTAAAAAACAAAGGCCGGTGGGGTAAGGAGACAATACGAACTGTCCATATGTTCACAAGTTCAGTCGTATCGGAGGTCCGCACCGTCTCTGCGACCTCCGCAGCACTGGCTCCAGTGCCGGTTCTGGTGACCGTGGTGACGACCCTCTCTCCAAGGTGGTGTCCAGTGACTCCTCCAGTTCCTCACACGCCTGTGGACCTCGAGGTGGTGACAATCTCTTGGACTCAGGCAAGCTGTACACGGGAGTAAGAGGATTAAGTTGAGGTCCCGATGCGCCGTGTCAGGAGTGGAGAGAATGGGCAAAAGAATCCTAACCAGGGGTGCGGGACTGACGGGGGTTTCCAGGTCCCCTGCAGGCGCCAAATCTCTGATAGAGACCGTGTCCTCTTGCCCGTCAGGATATGCCACATAGGCATATTGAGGGTTGGCGTGGAGGAGATGGACCTGTTCAACCAAAGGGTCGGACTTGCGGGCCCTAACATGCTGCCGCAGGAGGTCAGGTCCTGAGTACGTCAACCAAGACGGCAGTGAGGTCCCAGAGGAAGACTTCCTAGGGAAGGTAAACATCCGCTCATGTGGGGTAGCGTTGGTTGCCGTACACAGGAGGGACCGGATTGAATGGAGCGCATCAGAAATTACCTCTTGCCAACGGGAGACTGGAAGACCCCTAGACCTTAACGCCAGTAAAACAACCTTCCAGACTGTAGCGTTTTCTCTCTCGACCTGTCCGTTACCCCTGGGGTTATAACTCGTAGTCCTACTTGAGGCAATTCCTTTAGAGAGCAGGTATTGCCTCAAGTCGTCGCTCATAAACGACAAACCCCTATCACTGTGGATATAGCTGGGGTAGCCGAACAGGGTAAAAAGACTCCGCAGGGCTTTGATGACCGTGGCAGCGGACATGTCAGAACAGGGGATGCCAAAAGGGAATCAGGAGTATTCGTCAACCACGTTGAGGAAATACACATTCCAATCTGTCGAAGGAAGGGGGCCCTTGAAGTCGACACTCAGTCGTTCAAAAGGGCGAGTGGCCTTAATGAGGTGTGCCCTGTCAGGCCGGTAGAAGTGCTGCTTGCACTCTGCACATACCTGGCAGCTTCGGGTTATCGACCTGACATCCTCTATGGAGTAGGGCAGATTCCGAGCCTTTACAAAATGGAAAAACTGAGTGATCCCCGGATGGCAGAGATCATTGTGGAGGGCCTGTAACCAGTCCTCCTGCACACTGGCACGTGTTCCACGCGACAGGGCATCTGAGGGCTCATTGAGCTTCCCAGGATGGTACATGATATCATAGTTGTAGGTGGAGAGTTCGATTCTCCACCTCAAGATTTTATCATTCTTAATTTTTCCCTTTAACGTGTTGTTGAACATGAAGGCCACGGACCGCTGGTCCGTGAGCAGGGTAAACCGTTTGCCAGCCAAATAATGGCGCCAATGCCGTACGGCCTCCACAATGGTCTGGGCCTCTTTCTCCACAGAGGAGTGCCGAATTTCAGGGCCTTGGAGGGTGCGAGAGAAAAAGGCGACGGGCCTGCCTGCCTGGTTAAGTGTGGCGGCCAGGGCGAAATCAGATGCATCACTCTCCACCTGAAAGGGGATGGACTCATCGACAGCGTGCATCGTGGCTTTCGCGATGTCGGCTTTTATCCCTTCAAAGGCTAGGCGAGCCTCTGCTGTCAGGGGAAAAGAGGTAGATTTTATGAGCGGAGGGGCTTTAGAACATAGAACATTACAGCGCAGAACAGGCCCTTCGGCCCACGATGTTGCACCGACCAGTTAAAAAAAAAAACTGTGACCCTCCAACCTAAACCAATTTCTTTTCGTCCATGAACCTATCTACGGATCTCTTAAACGCCCCCAAACTAGGCGCATTTACAACTGATGCTGGCAGGGCATTCCAATCCCTCACCACCCTCTGGGTAAAGAACCTACCCCTGACATCGGTTCTATAACTACCCCCCCTCAATTTAAAGCCATGCCCCCTCGTGCTGGATTTCTCCATCAGAGGAAAAAGGCTATCACTATCCACCCTATCTAAACCTCTAATCATCTTATATGTTTCAATAAGATCCCCTCTTAGCCGCCGCCTTTCCAGCGAAAACAATCCCAAATCCCTCAGCCTCTCCTCATAGGATCTCCCCTCCATACCAGGCAACATCCTGGTAAACCTCCTCTGCACCCTCTCCAAAGCCTCCACATCCTTCCTGTAATGTGGGGACCAGAACTGCACACAGTACTCCAAGTGCGGCCGCACCAGAGTTGTGTACAGTTGCAACATAACGCTACGACTCCTAAATTCAATCCCCCTACCAATAAACGCCAAGACACCATATGCCTTCTTAACAACCTTATCTACTTGATTCCCAACTTTCAGGGATCTATGCACACATACACCTAGATCCCTCTGCTCCTCCACACTATTCAAAGTCCTCCCGTTAGCCCTATACTCAACACATCTGTTATTCCTACCAAAGTGAATTACCTCACACTTCTCCGCATTAAACTCCATCCGCCACCTCTCGGCCCAACTTTGCAACCTGTCTAAGTCTTCCTGCAAACTACGACACCCTTCCTCACTGTCTACCACACCACCGACTTTGTCCGCGTAATTGGGAACCCACTGTGCATAGTACGAGAAGAAGCCTAAGCATCTTCTCAGTGCTTTGATGCTCGTGGGTAGGGGAAGTTCAAGGAGGGGACGCATACGGTCTGGATCGGGGCCGATGACCCCGTTTTCCACCACGTATCCGAGGATTGCTTGGCGGTGCTTGCTGAATACGCACTTCTCCTTGTTACTGGTCAGGTTCAGGAGAGTCGCAGTGCGTAAAAACTTCTGGAGGTTGGCGTCGTGGTCCTGCTGGTCATGGCCGCAGATAGTGACGTTGTCCAGGTACGGGAAGGTAGCCCGTAGCCCGTTTTGGTCCACCATTCGGTCCATCTCACGCTGGAAGACCGAGACCCCCATTAGTGATGCCGAAAGGGACTCTAAAAAAGTGGTAGAGACGGCCATCCGCCTCAAAGGCCATGTATTTGTGGTCCTCTGGGCGAATGGGGAGCTGGTGGTAGGCTGACTTCAAGTCGATGGTGGAGAACACCCGGTACTGCGCAATCTGGTTGACCATGTCAGATATGCGCGGGAGCGGGTACGCGTCCAGCTGTGTGTACCTACTAATGGTCTGACTATAGTCTATGACCATCCGGGGCTTGTCTCCGGTTTTGACCACCACAACTTGTGTTCTCCATGGGCTAGTGCTAGGTTGAATGACCCCTTCCCTGAGGAGCCACTGAACCTCAGATCGAATAAAGATCCGATCCTCAGCGCTGTAATGCCTGCTCTTAGTTGCGATGGGCTTGCAGCCTTGCATGAGATTTTCGAATAGGGGAGGCGGGGTAATTTTGAGTGTTGAGAGACCGCATGTGGAGCGCGCTGGACAATTTGGAGGCTGCTGTTCTCCCACTGAAAGTGGAGGGAGTGGCCCATCGTACTGCAGGGTCACACTCTTCAGGTGGACCATAAAGTCTAGCCCCAGGAGTACCGGAGCGCAAAGGTGCGGTAACACGAGGAGCCTGAAGTTCTCGTAGACTGTGCCCCGCACCGTTAAGGTTACCACACAGCTCCCAAGAACGACGACAGATCGGGACCTCGACACCATGGAGATTGTCTGCCTGACAGTTTGCACCCGGAGAGCGCACCGTTTCACTGTATCCGGATGGATGAAGCTCTCCGTGCTTCCGCTGTCAAACAGGCAATGCGCCAGGCGCCCGTTTACCTCTATATTCATCATGGACTTGTCGAGTCTGTGAGGCTTGGCCTGGTCCAGGATGATTGACGCCACTGTTGGATCCTGAGTGTAACTGCAGGCAGCTGAGATAGTCGACGACGAGGACCCCTGCTGGTCTTCTGCGGCCGGTGTCGACCAAAATGGCTGCGCCCACGAATCGCACGTGGTCGATGATGTTGAAAACGGCGGCACCCGCAGGTCACACGTGGCTTGCGTTGTCGTCGTAGGAAATGGCGACGCCCGTGGATCGCACGTGGCTGAAGACATCGACGAGGCCGGAGACAAGGAGATGGATCCTGGGGAGTCACACGCAGCACTGCTGGGCTTGGAAGGGGTCTTTGCTCGGCACACTTTTGCATAGTGCCCTTTCTTTCCACAGGCGGAGCAAAACACCGTCCTGGCCGGACATCTCTGGCATGGATGCTTTGCCAATCCGTAGAAATAGCACCGTGGGCCTCCAGGAGCTGCCGCAGCCATCAGGTCTGAAGTTGAGAGCATTATCGTGCAGTTCCGAGGAGCCGCCGAGTACAGTTGAGGCGGTGGCTGTGCTTGCCACAATGTTCCCACGTGGTCGGTGGGGTAGGTTTCGAGACTTCTGGAGGCCGTTTCCATTGCATCGGCCAATTCTACCATCTTAACCAGGTCCAAGTTACCCTGCTCTAGCAGCCGCAGGCGAATATAGGATGAGCCAATTCCCGCTACGAACGCGTCCCGAATAAGGTCATTGGTGTATTGAACAGCCGACACCTCCTTGCAGTTGCAGGCTCTGGCTAGTTGTTGAAGTTCGCGCAGGTACTGTCCCGTAGTTTCGCCGGGCTGCCGCCATCGAGTGGCTAATAGGTGACGAGCATGAATTTCGTTCGGTTGTTTATTGTACAGCTTCTTGAGTAATTCGATGGCATCTTTGTAATTTTGGGAATCGCGAATTGTTGCATACACAGTGTCGCTCACCCTGGCGTGGAGGACCCGCAATCTGTCGGCGTCGGTCTGGACTGCTGTCGAGGCCTCAATGTAATCCTCGAAGCACTTCAACCAATGGTCGAAAGTATTTGACGCCCCAGCGGCACGCGGATCCAAGGTTAGCCGATCGGGTTTCAGCATCTGCTCCATTTTTCCTCGAACAAAATTTTCGGTATTTTGTTGTAAATAAAATTGATGCGCGATTGATTCACACGGGAGGCTAGGACGTACCCGGGAATAAAGGCTTTTATTTACAACAAGATTGGAGCACACTACTTAACAATACTATCCCAGACTAAGGGCTACTAGGAAGTAGCAGTGACCTTTATACTCCTGTAAGAAGGCGGAGCCTAATGGAGTGTACCACATAGACAATGATAACAGGTGGAACACCCCAACCCTAACCCCAACAGTAACAAGAGTAACATATGTACAAGTATCCATAGTGGTAACCATCTATGGTTCACCACACACCTCTCTGTGGAAATGTCTCCTTACCTCTCTCCTGGGATGGGGCAGCATGGTAGCACAGTGGTTAGCACTGCTTCTTCACAGCACCAGGGACCTGGGTTCGATTCCTGGCTTGGGTCACTGTCTGTGTGGCGTTTGCATGTTCTCCCCATGTCTGCATGGTTTCCTTCGGGTGCTCTGGTTTCCTCCCACATTCTGAAAGGCGTGCTTGGTTAGGTGCATTGATCCGACCAGGCACTGGACTGTGGCAACTGGGGAAATTTCACAGTAACTTCATTGCACTGTTAATGTAAGCCATACTTGTGATTAATAAATTAACTTTTAACTCATATAATTATCTGTTGATAATTGCCCCCCCACTCAGAGGAAACAGGCTCATCTTATCCATTCAAAAAATCCTCTTAAATCTCCTCTTAATCTACTCTGTTCCAATAGAAACAATAGATTTAGACAATGTCAGGAGAAGACTTAAGATACTCTAAGTTGTACGCTCTTTTAATAGATTCAATGCCCTTTTTATAACAGCTGTTCCAAAATGCACAGTCTGCTTCAACCATGGCCTATCCAACATTTTGTGTAAATTCATCAGTTCTTTACTCTTAAACTCTAACATCCTATTTATAAGACCAAAATTCTAATGTCCTTTCCTTTGGCTGTATTTATCTACATTGGCACCTTCAAAGAATGATGTACTGGTCGCCCTCTTTCTCTGTGTATCCACAACCTTCACTGTTTTTCCATTAATAGTTTATCCCCATTCTTCGTTATATTTCCAAAATCTATCACATTTAGCTAAAATAAATTGCACTTGCCCCCATCTGCCCATTCTGGTAACATGTCTGTACCTTCTCTGAATCTTTTACAAACCTTTGCACTATTTGCCAAGCCTCTTACTTACGTGTCATTAGCAAATTTTGAGGTTATTGCTCAATATGCGGAGTCCTGGGCCAGAAGTTTCATGCAGACAGAGAGACTCTCCGTCTTTACGAAAGTAGCGACAAAGGTACAAATCTGGAAGTCCTCACAATTAAACTGGCCCCAGCCTTTTCGCAGAGAGAGGAATGGAGGTGCATTCTAAATTGCAGGTCCATGGTTCAGGGAGGCAACTGGATATGTTGCAGTGTAGCTGCTTCAGTCAGATCTGATTTTGGCCAATAGAATGTCCAAAACATGACTTGTGTGCTTTAGACCTGGTATGAGAAAGTCTAAAACTACCAGGGATCGTTGGAGGGGAAGGGTTCACTTTTGGACATGGTCCAGGGATGCCTTTGGGAGGGGACAGGTACCCTTTGGGAGAGCTAAGGTGGGTTGGAGGGGATCCTCGTGATGCTGTTGTGGTTTTTCTTTGAATAGTGTTGGTCCATGGTTTTGCTTGGCCAGGTGCTGCAGTGGTTTGCCATTGCCTTCTGTAGGTTGCAGTACTCAACTAACAACAGCTGAACCAGGTTTCCACCAACCAAGAGGATCCACAGCCCTGTTTCCACAATGGCTTCACTGTGACTCTGGCATGGAAGCCTTTCAGGGACTATCAGCTGGGTCAGCTGAGCCTGGGGCTTGCAAAAGAGTAGGGTTGACCACACTCTGGAGGTTGTTCAGGTATCCCACGCTACAGCGGTACAAGTGTGCTGCCATTGGTTAACCCACATTCTGTTTCAAAGGTTATCACACTTTTCTAAGCTAATAAACTCATGCACGTTTAATTTATTTGTCAATTTCTTCTCAATCTATTTCAAACTTCTCTCTTTATGCACCAGCAGCCATCTGGCACCCTACACAGTGGCACTCTTCATTTGTATACTGGAACTGTGAATACTGTGGTTCCATTACACCCTGGAGGCAGCCACAGTATACCTTTCCCTTGCCACTTTCCACTGGGATGGAGGGTCACTGCACAGCATTGCAAAACATTGATTCTGTCTGATCAAATTTCACTCTGGGACTAGTTTCTTCTCCAAGTTTTGTTAGGTAAAGAGGAGTGATTGCTGCTGAGAAAATTCAAATCATTTTATGTACGGCTGAGACAGACTATAAAACTTGTTGACTTGTAAATAATGCAAGTGCTCGCAATGGGCAGCTGAAACAGGCCATTGTGTACAACGCATTGACAGGTTAGTTAGTTAGTTAAATGACCCATCACCATCATATGGGACAATTCAGGAAAGAGTTTGAAGAGACTGGATCCACTCAACCGGGTAGCAATATGGTAAGTGGCAGCCTTGGGATCAATTATCAAAACTTTTACAAGTTGTTAGAAGGAGCAGTAATGCAAATGGCTTGGCAGGGACATTGCCCCAATGATTAACTTATTTCCAAAGGCAATTAAAATGCCACTGATGAGTTATCTAATCAATGGGGAATTTAATTTCACTTAGGTTAAGCACAAAAACCGCCTCATGCAATTTTTCATTCAGAACAACTGGAGCTGAAGTTCCCTCTCTCAGTAAAAGGTAGAACATAGGAAACTCACAATTGCATTTTCTGACTGTAACTGCAGCTGAATAAATACCTCAGGTAGTTGGTTACAATAAATACACCAGGCACAGAGATTAGGACATGCACATGTGCAGCGAGTGTGGAAAATATATTACACTGCCAAATAGGGAGTAAAGAAACAAAGGAAGAAGCCCATTAATCTCCGATCACCCTACAGATGCAGCTGCTCTGCTCTGACTTGGCAAATTATTCCAAGATCATCTATTAAGGCAGGTGATTTAGTATAATCGGGGTGTGTATTGAAAGAAATGAGAAATTGGAGGCACGGTCACCAATCCTATTCAAAAATCCATTCTTGGGTGTCCCGTGGGACTGCAAGCAAAGCTCTTAATCATTTACATTTCACCGTACACGTAAGTCGTGTTTTAACAGCTTCCCATTGAGAGCTCTTGTAAATAATGCAAGTCAACAAGTTTTATAGTCTGTCTCAGCCCGCACATAAAATGATTTGATCCTTCTTAGCAGCAATCACTCCTCTTTACCAAAAAAAACTGGGAGAAGGAATTAGTCCCAGAGTGAAAGCTCCGATTACTGTGGAAAATTGATCAGGCAGTGGAAGTTTGTGACACCAAGCCTGGGTTTTAAAGGCCTTTCTTTAGATAGCCATTCTGAGGATGAGATTCAGGCGAAGAATGTTATCTTTTGATTCATTCAAGGGACATGGGCTTTGCTGCCTGGGCCAGCCTTTATTGCCCATCCCAAACAGCCTTCAAATGTGTTAAGTAGGATGCAAGGAAGAACTTTAATTTCACAGTGAAGATTTAAACAGTAAGAAGGCTGGTGACTTTGGAGTCTGAGAGGGGGAAAGTTGAGAGGGTCCTTGACCAGGAACAAAGAACAACAAGCTTGGGATGGGGGAGGGTTAGAGATGGAGATAAAACTCTGGGTGGAATTTTCCCATCCCGCCCGCCACAGGAATCCTAGCAGGCGGAGGAGGACCATGCAAAGGTCCCTTGCCCTCGGTCAGGAATTTCCGGCCTTGGTTGAGCACGGCCAGAAAATCCCACCCACTGACTTTGAAAGTCGCTTGTCCTTTTTCAAAACAGAAACAAGAGAAAGACATTTGGCCCCTTAAACATCTACTGTCATTAAATTCGATCATTCTGATCTATACTTTAACTTCGGCTACCCACCTAGGTTCCTAGTCCCTACCTACACTTACCTAATAAAAATCAATCTGTCTCAACACGTTGATTCTGCTACTACATAGGGGTCTGGATCTTCGAGCATTACTTTTAATTAACAGGGTGACACTTCTCATCACCATTACACACAAGTCCCAACCATCTGCATTCCTGACATGGGCTGAGTTTCCTCTTGGTTTCTCCTGATCCACTGCGGTCACTTTGATGTACAGATGTACCAAGTGTATGGGCGGCATGGTGGCACAGTGGTTAACACTGCTGCCTCTCAGCGCCAGGGACCCGGGTTCAATTCCAGCCTCGATCACTGTCTGTGTGGAGTTTGCATGTTCTCCTTGCGTCTGCATGAGTTTCCTCCGGGTGCTCCAGTTTCCTCCCGCAGTCCAAAGATGGGCGGGTTAGGTTGACTTGCCATGCTGAATTGAACTTAGTGTCAAGGGATTAGTAGGGTAAATATGTGGGGTTACGGGAATAGGGCCTGGGTGGGATTGTGGTCGGTGCAGACTCGATGGGCCGAATGGCCTCCTTCTGCACTGTGGGATTCTATGATTCTGTGTAAACATTGAACTGCCACAGTTATAATGGTGAAGCCTGAGGGAATTCACCATCCTTGCTCCCCCACTCTGCTTAATAGCGACACAGTCACTGTGCTCCAGACGCTATCTGCTGCTGTCCAAAGCAAATTGAAAGCTAATAAATTGTACAGAAGTTAGTCCTGATTGATTTTACTTTACTGGTAATGATTTCATCAGTGGAATTTAACTTCAGGCACAGCATCTCAATTAGCAGCACCAACTTACATAAATTGGTATTTTGAAATGCATTGATGTGTTAATATTAAAAGATGAGGCAAAATGAGTTGATGTGACACAGTAAATATACACATTAGTTGACATAGTAATAGCATTAAAATTCTAATGTGTTTGTTCATGTCTCTTTTCCAATTTATAAAATAGCAAATTGGCAGAAAATGTGATTTGATTTGATTTATTATTGTCACATGTATTAGTATACAGCAAAAAGTATTGTTTCTTGCACGCATCACAGACAAAGCATACCGTACATTGAGAAGAAAAGGAGAGAGTGGAGAATTAGTGTCACAGTCATAGCTAGGGTGTAGAGAAAGATTATCTTAATACCAGGTAGGTCCGTTCAAAAGTCTAGTGGCAGCAGGAGAGAAGCTGTTGGTACATGTCCTCAGACTTTTGTATCTTTTTCCCGATGGAAGAAGGTGGAAGAGAGAATGTCCGGGGTGCGTGGGGTCCTTAGTTATGCTGGCTGCTTTTGCAAGGCAGCGGGAAGTGTAGACAGAGTCAATGGATAGGAGGCTGGTTTGAGTGATCGACTAGGCTTTGTTCATGATCCTTTGTAATTTCTTGCGGTCTTGGGCAGAGCAGGAGCCATACCAAGCTGTGATACAACCAGAAAGAATGCTTTCTATGGTGCATCTGTAAAAGTTGGTGAGAGTCGTAGCGGACATGCCAAACTTCATTAGCCTCCTGAGAAAGTAGAGGCATTGGTGGGCTTTCTTAACTATAGTGTTAGCAGGGAGGGACCAGGACAGGTTATTGGTGAGCTGGACACCTAGAAACCTGAAGCTCTCAACCATTTCCACTTCGTCCCTGTTGATGTAGACAGGGGCATGTTCTCCTTTACGCTTCCTGAAGTCGAGGACCATCTCCTTCATTTTGTTGACATTGAGGGAGAGATTACTGTCGTTGCACCATTCACCAGGTTCTCTATCTCATCCCTGTACTCCATCTCATCATTGTTTGAAATCCGACCCACAACTGTGGTGTCATCAGCAAACTTGAAAATCGAGTTGGAAGGGAATTTGGCCACACAGTCATAGGTGTATAAGGAGTATAGTAAGGGGCTGAGGACACAGTCTTGTGGGGCACCGGTGTTGAGGATGATCGTGGAGGAGATGTTGTTGCCTATCCTTACTGATTGCGGTCGGTGGGTTAGTAAGTCTAGGATCCAGTTGCAGAGAGAGGAGCCGAGTCCCAGGCCACGGAGTTTGGAGATAAGTTTTGTAGGAATAATGGTGTTGAAGGCTGAACTGTAGTCAATAAGTAGGAGCATGACTGTGGACCTGTTGTGGCGGTAGGCGAACTGTAGTGGATCCAGGCAATCTAGGAGGCCGGAATTGATTCGTGCTATAACTAAGTTTTTGAAGCACTTCATAATGATGGATGTCAGAGCCACTGGACGATAGTCATTGAGGCACACTGCCTGGCTTTCCTTTGGTACCGGGATGATGGTCATCTTCTTGAAGCAGATAGGGACCTCAGATTGGTGTAAAGAGAGGTTGAAGATGTCTGTGAATACCCCCGCCAGCTGATCCGCGCAGGATCTGAGTGCTCATCTGGGTACCCCATCCGGGCCAGTCGCTTTCCATGGGTTGACCTTCGAGAAGGCTACTCTGATGTCTACGATGGTGACCTCGGATATGGGTTCCTTTGAGTCTTCTAGGGTGGAGGGCATGCTCTCGCTGACCTCTTGTTCAAAACGGGCGTAGAATGCACTGAGCTCATCAGGGAGGGGTGCATTGGTACTGGCAATTTTACGTGCCTTCATCTTGTAGTCTGTAATGTCTTGCAGACCTTGCCATAGTCAGTGGGAGTCCATGTGGCTTAGCCTGGGACTCTAGCTTGGTCTGGTACTGTCTTTTGGCATCTTTGATGGATCTCCATAGATTTGCCTCTTTGGCACACAGTTTTCTATACACTTACTAATGAAGTCATTAACTGTAGAGACATACTCGGTAAGGTTGGTCGCTGAGTTTTTAAATATTGACTAGTCTACTGACTCGAAGCAGTCCTGAAGGAAATCATCTGATTCCTCAGACCAACATTGCACAATTTTCTTTAACGGATTCTCCCATTTCAGTTTTTGCTTGTAAGCCGGGAGCAGGGGCACCGCCTTGTGGTCTGATTTGCCAAAGTGTGGGCAGGTGATAGAGCGGTAGGCATGTTTGATATTTGTGTTGCAGTGGTCGAGAATGTTTGGGCCTCTGGTGGAACAGGAGATGTGTTGGTGGTATCTTGGTAGGATGCTCTTGAGCTTGGCCTGATTGAAGTCACCGGCCAAGATGAACAAAGCCTTGGGATGTTTTCTCTCAAGGCTATTTGTAGTGGTGTATATTTCATTCAGCGTGGTCTTCACATCCGCATGGGATGAGATGTTAACTGCCGTCAGGATAACGGAGGTGAACTCCCATGGAAGATAGTAGAGGCAGCATTTTAGCGTCAGGTATTCTGGGTCCGGGGAGCACAGAAACTCGCCAGTGTTGCTACATCTAAGCACCATGAGGTACTGATTAGAAGGCAGACCCCACCTCCCCCAGCCTTGCCTGATGCCGCTGTATGGTCCATTTGGTGGACTGAGAAGCCCTCTGGTTGTAGTGCACAGTCCAGTGAAGCAGTTGTGAGCCATGTCTCCTTTGGGAAGTGAGTCTGGATTTAAGTTCATCTCGCTTGTTTTCCAGCGATTAGACATTTGCTCAGAGTAAGCTGGGGAGGGGGGGCCTTGGGACCACGCTGTGTCACTCTCACCTGCAGGCCTGCATGTTTCCCGCGCTTCCTGGAGTGACTGCTTCTTTTTGTGTCTGGGAGACGGTCAGAGTAATTGGTGTTAAGGGTATAGGTGTGTCCAATGAGATTCTTCGCTTGGATTGGTGTGTGGATGGAGGATTTGTTGCCTTGTACGCAATTCCTGCATTGGTAGATGGGTTTGCACGGTTGGGCGTTCTGGGTGGCTGTCGGTTTGGCTTCGGAGGTCGGAGGATATCGAGATCACACTCCGATGTGGACGGGTTAAAGGACAGTAAGTGGATGATGTCCTTGGGGTAGTGTCGCGGAAGTGTCAATAGCCAGACACATGTGTTGGGGTTTTCTGGGTCACTGCCAGGTTGAGGTTTTCCTTTGGAGGTCGAGGGATCGCTAGACCTGCAAGTAAATTTAAAAGAGCAGTGTTAGTGATTTTTAGGCAGTGGGAGTTTATTTTTGTGAAGGTGGGGCGATTGTGAAAGAGGGGAGTGGGGGGAATGCCTAGTGGATGACGCAATGAGTTAGATGGTGATGGTGAGTTACGGATTAGTCAGTGAGTCAGCGTTGCTGTGGCAACACACACTTGTATATGCATGTTGTAGTCTGGCGCTATGAATAGTGGTGGTGGAGGATCCATCACATGGCTGATCAGGAACTGCATGGTGGCACAGTGGTTAGCACTGCTGCCTCACAGCGCAAGAAACCCGGGTTCAATTCCAGCCTCAGGTCACTGTCAGTGTGGAGTTTGGACATTCTCCCCGTGTCTGCGTGGGTTTCCTCCGGGTGCTCCGGTTTCCTCTCACACTCCAAAGATGTGCGGGTTAGGTTCATTGGCCATGCTAAATTGCCGTTAGTGTCAGGGAGACTAGTAGGGTAAATATGTGGGGTTACAGGGTTAGAGCCTGGCTGGGATTATTGTCATCGGTACAGTCTCAATGGGCCGAATGGCCTTCTTCTGCACTGTAGGCTTCTGTGATTCATTCTATTCTATGAGGAATCTCTCCTGCTCCTAACACCTGCCATTGGCAAAGAAGCCTTAGTGAATTGTTGCAGTGCATCCTGTAGATTGTGTATACTGCAGCCATAGTGCACTGATGCTGGAAGAGGGTGGATGTTTGAGCTGATGCTTTTAGGCTGCAGTATCGACAGATATTTCCTTTGTTGGCTGTTAGCCATCACTGTGGTCATGGACTGACAACACCAGACAGTATTACAGATTGTTTGAAAGTATTTTAGATGCAGGAAACAGATAGGGTGGGATTCTCCGACCGTACTCACCCCAAAACCAGAGAATCCCGCCTGAGGTTGATAGACCTTTGCGTGGTCTACCCCCCGCCCGCTAAGATTCCCGTGGCAGACAGGATGAGACAATTCCCCCCATAGAGTCCCCATATTGGAAGGGTTTGCAGGTTGACACACTCATCCTTCTGTCTGTGTTATGAATGCGCCTTCCTTGACCACCAAGTCCTGGGATGAGAGTGGAATCCAAAGCAGTGGCAGTTACCCACTGCATCACGAGCTCTCCCAGAACAAGTTAGATACTAGCCTTTAATCTGTGCAACTCAGCTGGCTTCTAACCTGGTTCTGTCTCGTGAGATGACACTTTAGTCTGGTGGCTGTGAAGCTGCTCTTTGCAATATGGGGGCTGTCTCCTGCATCTAAAATAATCATTATTATTGTTGGTGTTGGCTTGGAGAGTTCCTGTCATCACTTCACAAGTGTGTTTCTCTCAGGAGCCTCAGCGACTGTGAAGTATTGCTGCACTCGATGTTGTTATGTAGGGAATTCTGACACCCAATTTGCACTGAGCAAGATTCACAAAGAGAAAGGATCAAATGCTGGGATTGGGGGCAAAATTGGATTATTAAAGTTCTGAAATTTAGTTTGCGACACACGTACGCACTTCTGACGCCAGGTGCGCTGGCCAGTAGCTGAATGATATTCTGGTGAGGGAATACCGACATGTACCTTGTGTATCCCAGAAATCAGAACAGCTGGAAGATCATGATGTCAGTCAGCGAGTAACATTGTTCTGAATCCAGTGCTTCCATCGTCGAGCAACAGACCTTATCTGCATCCTCTCTTAACCACACACAACCAAACACATGTTCAACATGCATGATTGAGGAAGGGTGTGATGCACTATCAATTACGACACAAAGACTCCTGTGAGTGAGGGAAACTAATAGGCTTTTATTCACAGAGAACAGGAGCACACGCTTGTAGCTGACCTGGTCTAGACTGAGGCAAGGAGGAGGGACCATCACCTTTATACCCCACTCTGGGTGGAAAGGGAGGGGTCTCAGGTGGAAAGGGAGGAGTCTCGGGCCAGGTGCAGCATGGGTGTGTCCAGGCACATACATGTAGTAACAGGGGTTCACCACAGGGGGAGAGTTGGGTGTTGGGATGGATGATAAGGGGCAGGCAAACGGAAGTATCGTCAGGGCCTTCCCCCTGGCCCTACTTGCACCTGCTAATGCCCTCCAGCATTGACCCCACTGTAAAGACATGGTCAGCTCATTTCAATATCCATTGAAAGATCATGGGGGCGATTTTCCCAAAATAATTCTAAACATCCAATGTGCGGGAAAGAGGTGGTTTTACCGCCCGTATTTTTGGTGAGCTGAGGCTCATGACTTTACAGTGATTCACGCCAGTAGGAGGGCAGAGTCTAAACCCCACAGAGACCAGCGGCAGAGTGCTCAGGGGGCGAATGCGCATACGCCAATCTTCCAATATACTGGGAGATTGGGTTTACATCCCAACCCCCACCCCCTGCGCTGCCATGGACATGGGCTTGGGATTGGGAATGGCTGCCCCCCCCCCCGAAATCGCCAGCTTCCCGATCACTAGCTCCACCCCCCACCAAATGTTGGCTGCACGATCGAGGGTCCTGATCCCCGCTTGCCAGCCCCACCACTAGCCCCCACCTTCCGATGCAGAGTCCCCCTTTATATAACTGTACAGCCTTTTAAATTCAAAGGAGAATGCTCCAACCCGTACCTTCTTCTCACTCACTGAACAGAGAGAGCAACTGGGACAATTCAGACTTTAGGGCGGGATTTTACGGCCTTGCTCGAGTGAGACCGGAAATTCCCACCCGAGGTCAACGGGTTTTGTCCGCCCCTCACCCGCTCCGATTCCGTGCCAGGCGGGGCGGTAGAATTCCAGCCTAGATCCAGAATCTTACTGTCAGTGTATCACATTCTGCAACAATCTGCAGCTTTTTCTATGCGCCAATATGGCTGCTGTGTTTGCTTGCAACGTAAAGTGGCTGCATTTCACAGCAATGCTGAATGTGTGGGGAATTTTGGAGAGATTTCTAAAACTTCATCAGGCACCGATTGAATATAAGGTTTGTTTGTGTGCTGCTGTTCTCCCTTAAAAGGGTTCTCAATCTTGCAGACAGCCCCCTCCCCAGACATCACAACCAATTGGTGGAGATGCTTGGTAAATTCTATTACAGTTGTCTACATAATTTATAACTTTAATAATAAAAACATCGCATTCTGCACCATCTGAATCAATGCACTGAAATATTTATAGGGAAGAGCTAACCGTGCCGATCCTGGAAATCAGTGCGTTATATTTGTTCATTTAATCCGATTCCGATTTCTGTTCAGATCTTGAAAACAATATCTTCATAAATTGGATTTTTCTTTAAAATATGGAAAGACACCTGGACACTAGGATGCTGATCTGGAGTTTCTATAAAATGTCATAAGTTCGCCCCAGAACTGTTATGGATCTGTAGTTTTTCAACTCAGGGCAGGCGATTCTCCCAGCGCATTGCGCTGCCCAAGCAGCGGCCTGGGAGACGTCAGTGGCAGTCGTTTTGCGGGCTTCCCGCTGGATACCCAGGCCTCTGCGCGTCTCCCAGCCAAAGATTTCCGGCACGGAGCTGATTACAGTATGAAAATCTGCATTTCCATGTCATTAGTGGGCCCGGGACTGAAATCTCCAGGCCCGCTAGCGTCCCCCCATCCCCCCACCCCCAGCCAGGAGTGGTTCCCTCCAGCGGGGTTTACAATAGCTCCCCACTAATGGGAAACAGACGGCCGACCTCGCTGGAAGGAACACAGGCCTTTGAGGCCCCCCCCTAGAAGTCAGGGGTAAGGGAAGGGGTGCCCTTGGATGGTGCCAGTCTGGCAGTGCCATAAAATCCTAATTGTGGGCGGGACCTGTTGGGAGGGCGATCGGTGGTGGTGGGGCGTCCCGCTGCATTCGGGATTGCTGGCAGAAGGAAGGAGGATGGCGATTGGGGTTGGCCATCCAGATGGGGGGCTGCCGGGACTGCTGGGGAGGGGCAGGTCGGAACTGTCAGTGGGGTTGGTCAGGGCTGTCAATGGGGGGGGGGGGGGGGGCGGGGGGGGGCGGTCATGGCTGCTGCGGGGCGGGGTGGGGGGGGGCGGTCATGGCTGCTGCCGGGGCGGGGGGGGGGGGTGGTTCGGGCTGCCAGGGATGGACTATCGGTGGAAGGGGTCGGAGTTGCTGGGGGTGGGGGTCGGGACTGTCAATGTAAGGGATCGGGTCTGCTGGGGGTGTGGGTCAGGAGTGTTAGTGGGGGGTTCAAGACAGCTGTGGGGGGCGGGCCGGGACTGTCGGTGTGGAGGGGGGAGGGGGGTGGTCTCAGGGCTGCCAGGGGTGATCAGAAGATTGGCGCTGGCCGGGTGGGGGGGTCGGGGAGATCAGGGCTGGCCAGGGAATGGGGACACAGCGACTGGCGCGGGGAGGTCCGGTAGGCCAGCGATCAGGGGGTGGAGGGATCGGCAAGACCAGCGAAGGGGGGGGGGAGGTTGCAGAGCTGGCCAGCAATGGGGAGGCTGGCACTATGGGGCTACTGTGTATGCGCCGATCTCCACGCTGACAGATCGGCACATTTGCATGCGCAGTGGCCTGCTCAGCGCTACACTGCCGGCCTCTCAGGCTCTCTGCGATGTGATGCACACTGTCAAAGATTCATTGTGAAAATCATGCCAAAAACGTCGGCAGGAGTAACTCCCGTTTTCACACGAATTGGGGACTTAGAACCTTTTTGGGAGAATCCTGGCCAAAGTCTTTTGGAGAATAAGCAGAGAAGGAAGGCCATCCTAACTCACTGTCTCGCTGCGTTACCTGAGACTCTCTGCTGCCAGAGAATCCTAATCTGAGTGTAACTTGTCTGCCTTTGGAAATCTGAAAAGCTAAACTGAGAAGAGTTAATCCAGCTCTGTATCCGCTTCCATGAGACACCAAAGTTCCATTGGTGAGAACCTCTGGACAGCTGCTGGGACCAGCTGCCTATCTTCACATGAAGGATCACCAGATAGACAGCAGCAAAACCCTGCAAACTTTATCTCCACAGAGATCATATTTGTTTGTCCTTTGTTTGTTTGTTTGCATGTGTATGTGTATTGTGTGTGCATGTGGGGTATATTTTTAAAGGGATAGATAGTTATACTTCCAGACAACAATTGTGTGTTAGCCAGTTCTTGCAACATGTTTTAAAAAGTAAGTTCTGTTTTATAATAAATCAATCATTCTGAGTTTATATAATTAAAGTTAACCTTTCTTTTATCCTGGATCTAACAGTAGCGAAGATAAATGATTGGCCACTTTTGGTGAGTCAACTAAACTCACCTAAGACCTGTGGAGCAGTGATGCTCGATAAACTGCATATTCCTCCCATCCCTGTCATAACACCCTACTAACCGAATAGATCATTTCTACCAGAAACATTTATTTTTATTGTTGGTGAAACTGGTCTTCAGCATTTTGGCAATGGGTGATAATGAATTGATCGCCATTTTATACTCTGCTCGATAGTTTTTTCCATTGAGGTGAATGAACAGGATAATCGAATGGGGCTAATTGATTGGCCATTATTTGTTGTATTGAATCCAATTTTGCCCCCACTGTTTCCTCACTTCTCCAGCTTGAAGCAGAACAAAGGAAAGTTTAAGAGAATATTTCTTGATTGAAGTAGGATAGATGAGGTGTAATTTATTGTCAGATAATTGTGAGATTTATATCCTTCTTGGCACGATGGCACGGTGGTTAGCACTGCTGCCTCACAGTGCCAGGGATCCATCCCGATTGTCTGTGTGGAGTTCTCGCCGTGTCTGCATGGGTTTTCTCCAGGTGATCTGGTTTCCCCCCACACTCCAAAGATGTGCGGGTTAGGTGGATTGGCCATGCTAAATTGCCCCTTAGTGTCAGTGGGTTTAGAAGGGTAAATACGTGGGGCTACGGGGATAGGGCCTGGGTGGGATTGTTGTCGCTGCAGGCTCGTTGGGCTGAATGGCCTATTTCTGCATTGTTGGGATTCTGTGATTCTTCCCTTTTGTAACTTCAGCCAACTCTTGAATAAGTATCAACACCCATTGACTCTGTTTTAGTTACAGACCTTCATTCTTATCTTACCCCTATCCTATTGTGTAAGAAACAAATAAAATGCACCCTGTACACAAACAGGAGACACATTCACTCAAACATATCAGCGTCTGCTACCTCCCCCACTGCTCCTACAGCCATACTTGATGTTCCATGTCAAGGGAGGCATCATCTCAATGGAGATGCACAATCTCAACATTCAGGAGCAAGAACACCATTAAAGGCAGCCTCACTGAAGCACATAAAATATTAAATGGCTTGGGAAGAATAAGCTTGGAATGAAAACATTTAAAATACGTTAGGGCAGTGGAACCGGAGATCATAGATATAAACATGTGAAAAGTCAATTAAATCTGAAAGCATCAGCCCTTCTCCATGCAAAGGGCAAGTAGTGACCGATTAGTGTATTAGAGACACAGGTCCAGAAACTGGGGAATAACCTCTCGCCTTGAGCAGATAGGCCTGATACACACCACAAATTGGTCCTTATTTTATTGAGACTGACAAATATATTTTATGTGTCTCCAAGTAGTGCTCCAGTGAAGAAGTTTTTAAATTTTAAATTGCTAAGCGACCCTCAGGTAATTTGTTAAAGGGGAAAAGGATATGATGGAAGGAGGTGATCTGGAAACAGCGGGCCTGGGGGAACTTTTAACAGCAAACAACAGAGCTTCCTGATGCATTCCTTCCTGCCCCAAGGGACACTTCTGCTGTATAATTTATATTGTCAAATGTTTGTCTGATTCCCCTCCTGTGAGTGCCTCAGCATGTTTTACTAAATTAAAGCTGCAGTAATGTACTGCACTGATTCCAGATTTCCATCCAATCCTTGGTTTATGTTAATGTATCCAGGAGATTGTGACTGGAAACTGTCAGACACACTTTGTTGCCCAGATCAAAGACTATTTCCTCAGGTGGATGGAGCTATTACAAGGGGGCATAACTATAGGGTTCATGGTGGGAGATATAGGAAGGATATCAGAGGTAGGTTCTTTACGCAGAGAGTGGTTGGGGTGTGGAATGGACTGCCTGCAGTGATAGTGGAGTCAGACACTTTAGGAACATTTAAGCGGTTATTGGATAGGCACATGGAGCACACCAGGATGATAGGGAGTGGGATAGCTTGATCTTGGTTTCAGATAAAGCTCGGCACAACATCGTGGGCCGAAGGACCTGTTCTGTGCTGTACTGTTCTATGTTCTATATGTTCTATATCTGCAGCACCCCTCTCTCAGAACAAGGATCTCACTTGAGTCACAGGGTCAGAGAGTTTTACAGCACAGCAAGAAGTCCTTCGGCCCATTATGTCCATGCGAGATAGCAAGTCTCTAACTATTCTAATCCCATTTTCCAGTGTTTGGTCCATAGCCTTGTACACTATGGTGCTCATCTAAATGTTGCTTAAATGTTGTGAGGGTTCCCGCCTTTACCACCCTCTCTGGCAGTGAGTTCCATATTCCCACCACCCTCTGGGTGAAAATGTTTTTCCTCAAATCACCTCTCAATCTCCCCTTTACCTTAAATCAATGCTCCCAGGTTATTGACCCCTTTACTGAGGGGAAACATTTCTTCCTATCTGCCATATCTATGTTCAGCTTAATGAGGTGCTCAGCCTTCTCTGCTCCAAGGAGAACAACCCCAGCCTAACCAGCCTCTCTTCATAGCTGAAACGTTTCAGCCCAGGCAACATCCAGGTGAATCCCCTCTGCACCTTCTCTAGTGCAATCGCATCCTTCCTATAGAGTGATGCACACAATACTCTAGCTGTGGCCTAATTATACAGCTCCATCATAACCTCCCTTTTATAGTCTGTGCCTGGGCTAATAAAGGAAAGTTTCCCTTATGCCTTTTAACCACCTTATCTACCTGCCCCTTCAGGCACCTATGGACATGTACCCCAAGGTCCCCCTGATCCTTTGTACTTCCTAGCGACTTACCATTAATTGAGTATTCCCTTGCCTTGTTAGTCCTACTAGAATGCATTATCTCACACTTTTCATGGTTAAATTCCATTTGCTACTGTTTTGCCCATCTGACCAGCCCATCTACATTCTCCTAAAATCTGAGACTTTCCTCCGTGCTATTTACCACACCACCAATTATCATTTCATCTACGAACTCTGATCATACCTCCCACATTCATGTCTAGACCATTAATGTATATTACAAACAGCAAGGGACCAACACTGACCCCTGCAGTGCACCACTGGACACAGGTTTCCAGTCACAAAAACAACCTTCGACCATCACCTTCTGCCTCCTGTTACTGAGCCAATTTTGGATCCAATCTGCCGAATTGCTCAGGATCCAATGGGCTCTTACATTCTTGACCAGTGTCCCATGCAGGATCTTGTCAAAAGCCTGACTGAAGTCTAAATAGACCACCTCGTTCATCGATATACCCACCTGTCCAGACACTTCTTAAATGAAAACATTTAAAATTGCATTCATGTATCTTTGAAGCTATGGAATGTCCAGTTTTTGTGTATAATCAGTGTAATGTTTTTATTAAAAGTGGCTATTGCTGTGAGACACCTGATTTGCAGCCATATCCATTTAACCTTTGATCTTATGATCAGTCTGGGCTCCTGCTCCTGATCTCCTGCTCTGTTTATGGATAATGGGGAAATGGAACAGCTGTGGAACTGAGCACTTGCGGGGGAGTGTGTAGATTGGGTGGTCGGGGGATGCTGGGATGACACGGGTACAAAGGGGGTCACGTGTCAGGAGTGTGGAGGGTTCATCCCTGGGCCCAGGTTAACACAGCATGTAAGAGCTGCTCAGTATTGTCGATAAACCTTTATTGTTGTTAGTCTCTGGTCACCAGTCATTGCAACTCTGTATTTTCTACATGTCAGGAGTTGGCAGAAAGACGCAGGGACTTAGGCACATCAACAACTCATGTTTAATAAAACATCGCAGACAACTGAACAAAATTCAAAAATGAGTGACACATCTACCGCAGTGCCAGCCTATCAAACAAATCAAAGAGGTACAGGCATAATTCTCTTAAATTTAGCAGTCCTCGAGGCGGTCAAAAAATTTGAATCTTTTGTTTTTTTAAAATGGAGGAAGAAAGGGAGGACCCAGAGATATTGTTAAAAATGCTCAAGCATAGAACATTATATTGGATAGTTCAATACCACCAACCAAAAACTTGATGAATCTATTCAATCGTACACTGCGACTAAAAATCCTAGCAAAAGAATGCATGTTTGGCACCCTCATCAGCGAGCTTGAGAGAGGTTGCATCGTTCATGGGATCCATAGTGCTGTTGCCTCCAGCTTCTTTGCGAGAAAAATTGAACACTGGAATCTGCCATCGATATCTGTATGCTGAATGAGCAGTCAGAAAGAAACAGCAAAGAATTGAGGTGGGAAACAGAAGTTTTCATGGTACAGAACACGCCTGCCCTAACAGCATCACTTACCAAAACAGAACTGCATGTTTGATGTTTAGTAAACGCTGTAACAACTGTGGCAAATGGAACCATTTTGGAAATGTTGCAGATCCAAGCCACAGCACCTACCTATGCCATCAGTCACATCACAACTGGTCATTCCTCCAGGGCTCGGAGCACAAACAGAGTGAATGGGGTGAAGCTCGATCAGTTACTTCAATCTTGTTGAATCAAGGAATTTGAGCATACTCGACAGGTGGAACATGCAGGCAGCTCCACAATGTCATTATGAGAGGCTGGTCAGAGTCTTCAAAGGAACTTCCCCATGAGCTCAGCACAGTCTTCTCTATGAAAAAGGAGTTTGTGGCCAGCAATTCATCATCCCCACTTCCCTGCAGACGTACTATACTCAGCAACTCCACCAATGGCACCCACAGCTACAACAACCAGATACAGGGCCCTCGGTGTATGCAGGCATGGAGAGGGAAGTATCTGGGTGTGCACCATACATTACGCTCAAGCCACATCAAATCAAAGAATCAATGCACCTACATGAGGTCCTGGATCTCTCACAACAGCCGATATCTTCGACTGGAACAATAAACAGCAATAGGTTTGAGTCGTTTCGTATTTTGGGTGGTTCGAAATTGTCCACCTGCCAGACATGAAGAGCAACATGGTCGTAGGTAAGCTCAGGAGATGCATCACCTGCAGTTGTTATGAACGCACCTTCTTTGGCCATCAAGTCCCGGGGTGGGACCTGAACCCGGAGCTTCTGGCTCAGAAGCAGGGATACTACCCACGGCGCCACAAGACTTCCACACGTAGTTACGAGACACCAATGTATTAGGCATCAGCTTCCACATGCGGCAACCATGAATCTGCTTTCTTGATGTGGAGTCTCATTTGGTAAGACAGAATCAACTACAGGCCCAGACTCTCCCATTTACAGACATTTCATGCTGGACTAGACTCAGAGATTCAACATCCTGCCAACACCTTCCAACATTTACTTCATCACATTTCAATTGCTTCCACCATTGACAGAGGAGTGAGGGAAATGACCATTCATCTCTGATCATCCTTAAATTATGATGTGGAGATGCCGGCGTTGGGCTGGGGTAAACACAGTAAGAGTTTTAACAACACCAGGTTAAAGTCCAACAGGTTTATTTGGTAGCAAATGCCATTAGCTTTCGGCGCGCTGCTCCTTCCTCAGATGGAGTTTGAGAGCAGATATCCACTCCATCTGAGGAAGGAGCAGCGCTCCGAAAGCTAATGGCATTTGCTACCAAATAAACCTGTTGGACTTTAACCTGGTGTTGTTAAAACTCTTACCATCCTTAAATTAATCAGACACAACTACTGTGTTACTGACTGCTCAGTTAAACTAGCAATCACCAACACCTTACCCTCGGGGCGGGGGGGAAATGCTCTCTCCAGCTCGAATGTGTCTCCCCCTTCCTCCCACAAGGGGTCGCTGTCACTTAACTGCTTCTCCTTGAATTCTCTCATCTGACTTTACTGGGGAAGTGGTGGCGTAGTGGTATTGCCGCTTGATAGGTAATCCAGATACCCAGGGTAATACGCTGGGGACACAGGTTCAAATCCCACCACAGCGATGGTGAAATTAAAATCTGGAATTAAAAGTCAACTGATGACCATGAAACCATTGTCAATTGTCAAACCCATCAGGTTCACTAATGTCCTTTAGGGAAGGAAATCTGCTACCCTTACCTGTTCTGGTCTATATGTGACACCACAAAGAATGTGGTTGTCTCTTGCATGTCCTCAAGGGCATTTAGGGCTGGGCAACCAATGCTGGCCCAGCCAGAAAAGCCCACATCCCAGGAAAGAACAATAGAAGTTTGACTTCAGGACCTGAGCCTATTCTTTCTATTGATATTCCAGTGCAGTGCTGAGGGAGGATTGTGTCATTAGAGTTAGGTTAAGGGGACATGAAGCTTCCTGCAGAGAATTGAGGAATTCTCCTGGTGTCTTGGTTAAGATCTGAATCACTGCCACCAACATAGACAAACAAGTCATTCAACTCATTTATGCTTTTAAGATCGTGCTGTGTCCAAACTGGCTGCCAATCTTGCTTCCAAAACAGTTCATTACTTGTGATGTCCCCAGAACATTAAAGATGTTTTATAGTTGAAAGAGTTTTCTTCCTACTCCTTTCAATCTTTAGCTCTACTGTGTATCATGGCTTTTCATTTGGAATTAAAGCCTCTTTGAATTTCTGTGTAACTATTGTAAATGCCCTGACTGATCCTCATTCAGCATTTTCTCCACACCCTGATGCCCCCAAGGCAGTCCCCACACTCTGACGCCCTCAGGGCATTCCCCTTACCCTGATGCCCTCAGGGGACTCCCCACACCCTGATGCCCCCAGGACACTTCCCATACCCTGACACCCTTAGGGGACCCTTAGGACACACCCCGAACCCTGCATAGGAATCTCCCCCATCCCCCACCACTAATGGGAATCCCCCCACCTCAACCCCGCAGGGGATGCCCCCCAAACCCCCAGCTCATGCGGGACTCCCCCCGACACTCATGACTTCCCCACACTCCTGAACGCCCCCGCACTCCTGCCCCAACCCCCCCCCCAACTCTCCAACCAGCACCCCCCAGAGGACTCCCCATCAAGCCCCACAATCCCCCAGACCCCCAACCAGGGTATTTTCCTCATACCCATGGACTCAACGTGAATCCTCCCGAACCGCCACAACCAGTGGCTCTGATCCAAAACCCCACCACCACCTCTGACCCCTGACCCTACAACTCCTGATCCCCCAAACTCCCTGGAGTCTCCCACTAAACCCACCACCCCAACCTGCCTCCAGCCGACCTTCGACCCTCCCGAGGACCCACATCGCACCCAATTGGACATTTCTTCCTGGCCTTTCAATTTCATTGGGTCATTTAAACTGAGCTGCTTTATGGCGGCCAGTACATAAAAGAAGGGTCTCCTTGAAACTGCCAGACCTGCACTGGAACCTGTCGATGTAGGGCCCCCAGAGCTCCAGCAACCAGGACTTTCCAAAAGCAGGTAAGTGTACATTAAACGGTTTTAACCCCTGCAGCCATCTCTTCCGACACTAGTCAGAATTTAGCCGATACACAGACCCTCTACTGCAGAACTCAGGAATCCCGACTGGATCTCAGGGGACAGAGATCTGATAAAGATAGAAATACACTCCAATATCTTTTACTAGAAATAAATTGCCTTTTAATTGACAGTGCTTTTTGCAAATTCAAGATCAAGTGGCCTTTGGGATTTAATTTCCTAAACTCTGCCTACTCACAGCAAAACAAAATTAAATCTCTGCGCTAACTCCTTCTCTGCTCATATTGAATGTTTCATTTACGGTGTTTTTGAAGTAATAATAGTTAACTTTGATCTTTGAAAGATATTTTTCCCTCAGAGTAGTGAATATGTGGAATACAATACTAGCTGAAGCAGGTAATACTGTCAGGACTTTAATGTGTGGCCGATGAACATTCTAAACCACACCTTTATTATCCCGGCCTCAGGAGCACCTGAGGAAATTGGGACCACTGCGGATTCAAGGGTCATTGCTGGATTTGGGGCTGAGCAAACAATCGGAGACCAGTCAGATCTGGCAGGCTTTCCCAGATTTGAGAATCTACCCACTGCCACTGCTCGCATGCTCAAATAGGGGAATGGAGCGTGGAAGCTTGGGGTTCGAACCTGGTGATCGTATAGAAAGTGCAGTGGTGTAAAGCCACACAGGTTTCTCTGCCAATGCTGGGGTAAGAGATTGGATAAGATCCCAGGGTTGGGAGAAGTGGCTGGGTGAAGTACATGGGGAACAGCACCAGGCGTACCTGAAAATGAGTTGGCAGCCTGATGAAGCTATAATGGGACTACATGCAGGCGAAATGCAGACACAGTATGCAATAGATAGAACGAAGCGATCTCACAACTAATAGATAAGATCAAAGCTCTGTGTGGGTGTGGGGGGGGGGGGGGGGGGTGATTCTCCCAGCTTGCTGCAGGGCTCGAGCAGCGCTGCAGGCCGGAAGACATCAGCAGGGGCTGTTTCGCGGGTTTCCCGCTGGCCATCACAGCCTCTGCATGTCTCCCAGCAGAAGATTTCCAGCATCATCAGCTGTGCACCAGAAATTGGCGCTGAGCTGATTATTATATGGAAACCTTCATTTCCATTTCATTAGCGGGCCCGGGGCTGAATTCTGCCGGCCCACGAGCATCTACGCCCGCTTGCCAGGAGTGGTTCCCTCCAGCCGGGTTTACTACTACTCCCCACTCATGGGGAACAGGTGGCCTGACCTCGCTGGAGGGAAGAGAGGCCATTGAAGCACCCCAGGAGGTCAGGGGTAAGGAGGATGCCCCATGGGTAGTGCCAACCTGGCAGTGCCAGCCTGGCACCCTGGCACTTCCCAAGGGGTGAACTGGCACTGCCCAAGGGACACCTTAGCACTGCCCACCGGGCATTGAGCAGTGCCAAGGAGGTGGGCCAGAGGGGGTGGGGCCATGGGTGCAGGGCCTATTAGGGCATGATTGGTGGGGGTGGGGGGAGTCCCGCTGCCACTCTGGGATCGCTGGGAGAAGGAGGGAGTGAGGACAATCAGGGCTGGCCAACAGGGGGAGGGGGGGTCAGGGTTGCCGGGGGGATGGTGCCGGCGGGGGGGGGGGGGGGGGGTGGGGGGGGGGGTGGTGTTGGGGCTGCTGGGGGTGGGGTGGGGGGGGGTGGGAGCTGTGAGGGCGAGATCGGGGTTGCCGGTGGGGGGAGATCGGGAGATCGGGACCAGCTGGGCGGTGGGTCAGAGAGATCGGGGCTGGCTGGGGGAGATGAACATCGGGGCTTGCCCAGTTGTCCAGTGAGGTCTGGGAGTCCAGCCATTGAAGGATGGGGGGCTCTGCAAGGCCAGCAATAGGGGGTTGCAGGCTGGGCAGTGACCGGGAGGCCGGCAACGCGAGGTCAGTGCGCGTGTGCCGATCTCCGCACTGACAGATGGGTGCATATGCAGTGGCCCACTCAGTGCTATGCTGCCAGCCTCTCAAGCGGGGGGAATAGGTCTCACCCCCATATGTTTAGACAGAATCCCAGTCGGGCTCTCTGTGATGCACAGAGTATTGGAAATTCATTCTGGAAATCATGCTGAAAGAAACAGTGGGAGTGACTCCAGTTTTCCTGCAAATTGGGGACTTCGAATTTTTTTGGGAGAATCCCGGCCCTGCAGTCCTGTCACATCCAGTCATGAATGATGTTGGACAATTAAGCAAACATTTGCGGGGAAGAGGCTTCAAAAGCATCCCCACCCTCAATGCCTCAATCCTCATCTTTTGCCAGAAGTACCAAGTGGATGACCCATCTCATTTCTCACTGAAAACTGTGCTCCAGAATTAGTTACATCCCTAGCCAAGCTCTTCCAGCTCTTCCTGGCAACTACCCAACAATATGGAGAATAACCCGGGTGTGTCCTTTCCCCAAAAAGCAGGACAAATCCAACCTGACTAAATACCATCGCTTCAGTCTACTCGCAATCGTCAAAGCAATGCAAGGAGTTGTTGACAGTGCTATCAAGCAGCACTCACACAGCAATATCCTGCTCACTGACACTCAGTTTAGGATCTGCCAGGGCCACTCAGTTCCACTCACCACAGCCTTGATCTCTGGCTGGAAGGACAACGGAAGATGGCTGTGGTTGTTGGAGGTCAAAACACCTTGGGCATCGCTACAGGAGCTCCTGTGTGTAGTGTCCTTGTCCCAATCATTTTCAGCTGCTTCATCATGACCTTCACCCCATCGTAAGGTCACTTCCCTTATTATGAGTAGCAAATCAGGGATGGCATGGTGGTTAGCACTGCTGCCTCACAGCGCCAGGGCCCCAGGTTCAATCCTGGCTTGGGTTACTGTCTGTGCGGAACCTGAAAGTTCTCCCTGTGGCTGCGTGGGTTTCCTCCGGGTGCTCCGGTTTCCTCCCACAGTCTGAAAGATGTGCTGGTTAGGTGGATTGACCCAAACAGGTGCCAGAGTGTGGCGACTGGGGGAATTTCACAATAACATCATTGTAGTGTTAATGTAAGCCTTACTTTGACTAATAAATAAACTTTACTTTACTTTTGCTCAGGTAGTAATGTTCGCTGATGATTGCACAATGCTCAGAACCATTCACAACTCTAGATACTGAAGCAGTTTGCGAGCACATGCAGCAAGACCTGGACAATATTTAGGTTTGGGCTGGTAAGTGGCATTCATCCCAGACAAGTTCTAGATAACGACTACCTCCAACAAGGGAGAAGCTAACCATTTCCCCTTGACATCCAAAGGCATTACCATCACTGAATCCACCCGTCAACATCCTGGAGGTAACCATTCACCAAAAACAGCGAGAAAAGCCGGATAGATTTTATGGCTACAAGGCACGTCAGAGGTTAGGAATTCTGCAGCGAGTAACTCATTTCCTGACCACTCCCCCCCCCCATGCCCAACCCCCCCACCCCTTTCAAAAGCCTGTCCACCATCTGCAAGGCACAAGCCGGGTGTGTGATGGACTACTCTTCACTTGCCTGGATGGGTGCAGCTCGAATAAGACTCAAGAAGCACCATCCTGTCAAAGTTGCCCGCTTAATCAGGGCCCTCTCCCATCACTTTACACACTCACTCTCTCCACCACTGACACACAGTGGCAGCTGTGTGTACCACCTACAAGGTGGCAATTTGCCAAGGCTCCTTAGACAGCAGCTTCTAAATCCGTGACCGTTGCCACCTAGAAGAAGGGCAGCAGACGCAACACCACCAGTTGAAAGTCCCACTCTCAGTCACCTACCATCCTGAATTGGAACGAAATCACTTTCACTGTCACTGGGTCACAAACCTGAAACTGCCTTCCTAACAGCACTGAGGGTGTACCTACACCACATGGGCAGCAACAGTTCAAGAAGGCGGCTCACCACTACCAAGGGCAATTAGGGATGTGCAATACATGGTTTCCAATCCCAGCAAAAATCACATTCCATTAAATAATATTTAAAAATCACGAAATAGTAATGATCCTACAGCGGTTTGTGGGACTTTGCTGTGTGTAAATTAGCTGCTGCATTTCTGAGGTTACAGCAGTGACAACACTTCAAAAAATAGTTCATTGGATGCATGGTCCACTGGGACATCACAAGGACACGAAAAGGTGCTTGTAAATGTAAATGGCTCTTCTCTCGTTCCTCGGAAACCAGCTCGGGGTGGACTGAGTAAATGGTGCTGCCTACACTGGTCTGGGACTATATTTAGAAGTGAAATCCCTGGTACTTGTGAAATCCTGATCAACACATTACTCAGGATGCTGCCTACACACAAGGGAAAACACATTACATTTTGGCTTCGTTCGCTGAAAAACGACAATTAAATCATCACCAAGTGCATTTTGAGATTGTAATTAGAAAATCCTAAAGGGACAACACTCAGGATGATTTCCCACTTTTCTTCACCGTTTCGATCTTGTCTCTGATTCCTATGGGTGAAGCTGCAGCCAATTCAATCAAGTTGAAACCAAGTCCTGATCAACATTAGGAGGACCGAGGCGATCTGCTCCTGGAGTAATTAAAATTCACAATATCCTGCTCATTGAGAACTCTCATTATTCCAAAAGTTCAGTATTAATTGAATCATTAATTTAATTGCAAAAACCAACTCAAACGTCTTTCCAATTGACATTGTGGAAAGGATAAAGAATAAAAGTCTCTCTGCGGCCCCTGTGGCACGTTTCAGGGAGGCAGCCCGCCTTCAGCCGGTGGTGAATTCAGAAGATCCCCCCCACCCTGCCACCGCTGTCAATGGGGTTTTCCCGCTCTACACAAGAATGGCTGGAAACTTCCGCCCCACATTTGCTGCTGTGGCTGCATTTGTGTTGCAGACTGTGGGCGGTGATGGTGAGGGCAGGTATGGAGGCGAGGGTGCACCTAATTGGGCATTTGGGGGTGGGGCCTAGGGGCAGAGCCTGATGGGGTGGGTTCTAGGGGTGATCGGTGGGGTTGGGGGAACCCGCTGCCATCCCTGCATAGGGGAAAGGAGGGAGGCCAGCGATCGGGGCGGACTGTGGGCCGGGGGTGGTCAGCCGGCAGGGTGGGGGGTGCCAGCCTGCTGGGGGGGGGGAGGGGGATCGGGTATGTGGGGCGGGGTTGGGACAGCAGGGGGGGAGGTCAGGACTGCAGGTGGGGAGGAACTGGTGGGGGAGGGCTTGAGATTGGGGCGGGCCGGGAATGGTCGGGGGGCCAGTGATTGATCCGGGGGTGGGGGGGAGGTAGCGGAGGGCCGACAATGTGGGGGACGCGGGGCTGGCCAGCTCTCGGGAGGCCGGCAGTGCGGGGCCATTGCGCATGCGCCGATCACAGGGCTGACTGATGGGCGCGTGCGCAGTGGCCATCTTCGCGCTCTGCTGTCAGCCTCTTCAGCAGGAATAGACCCCGGCCCCTGAAATTTAATGATATTCAGGCTGGTGGCCTCTGCAGCGCACAGAGTGTGGGAGATTCTTCCCTGAACTCCCACTGAAAATAGAATTTTGTTTGGGAGAATTCCAGCCCAAGTTCTTACTGGATCTCCAGCTGACAGGCGAGATCCCCAGTCGCTGCATTAATTTCCACCCTGGGTGCTGGCATATTTTGGTGGAGATTTCTAACATGGCTTGTGACTGTTGGTTTTATTTTACTTTTTCTTTGCGACAATCCAACAGCTTCATGAACGAAGCCCATTCATCCCTCAAAGCAGCCTCCCATCCATTAACTCTGTCTACACTTCCCGCTGACTTGGAAAAGCAGCCAGCATAATTAAGGACCCCACGACCCCCCCCCCGGACATTCTCTCTTCCACCTTCTTCCATCGAGAAAAAGATACAAAAGTCTGAGGTCACGTACCAACTGACACAAGAACAGTTTCTTCCCTGCTGCCGTCAGACTTTTGAATGGACCTACCTCGGACTAAGTTGATCTTTCTCTGCACCCTAGCTATGACTGTAACACTACATTCTGCGCCCTCTCCTTTCCTTATCTATAAATGGTATGCTTTGTCTGTATAGAGAGTAAGAAACAATACTTTTACTATGGGCCCGATTTTACCATTTTGATTCTAAGTGCCGAATCCGGGCATAGTACAGATCCGCCCTCGAAATCCCCTTTCCAGCGCGTCCATACGCTTTCAGCCGGCTCCAGTACGATCCGCACTGTGGGCGGGGCTTAGCGCTGCCGGAACGATCGGAGCTCTGAACTGCGCATGTGCAGTTCGAAAAAAATTTGAAAAAGTGCACCCGGGCACTGGGCTGGAGCGCGCGGCTGTGGCGGTTTGTGCCTTCTTTACAGAAAGATTGCTTTCTGCTGTGTATCCTGTGTCCAGCGTACCCAGGCGGAACAATTCAAATAGAACATCAGTAGTTTGCTTTGGAAGGCAGGTCTATGCCAGGCTGTATCCTGTTCTGCTGATTCGACCTGATGGGTCCACTATCAATATCCGATACAAGGAGCCTAAAAAAATTATTATGATGCCAGTCGATGTTTCCCTTCTGCCAGAAGCTGAAAGGAAAGCAAGAATGCGCAAACGTGTTCCCAAAAGAGCTGGAATGAAAGAGGAGCAATTTGAAGATGAATTTAAAGTTGACAATTACAGCAAATTCTGGAAGAAAAAGTAGTCTTCAAAATTTTGGATTTTAGAAACAACCATCACTGGATTGCTTGCCTGGTGTTGACATCAGTGGAACTTTGACAAATGCACATATTATTGTGATGTCATTAATAAGTTGTGTTTTTTATTTATGATCTAATCCATTTATTTTATTAAAATGTGTTTCTACAGGAAGGATGCAGGGAATGAAAAAACAGATTCCTGTTTTTATTTCTACTATTACATGGCTTAAATGCAAGGAGAAAATGCTTTGAATGTTAATTAGACAATACCCATTCACATTAATTCTGTGCCTCCTGTTCCTGACTACATTTGTGTGGATTTGACTTGCATATATTTAGTTGTTTGTGTGATGTATCATTAAAAGCAGTTGCAGGAAAAAAAAAGCAGAAAGCGGAGAGAGTGTCTCTCTGACACAGATCATCCTCTGGGGGGGGTGGGGGGGAGGAGGAGGAGGGGGGCGGCTCAGATGTATCTCTGGTTGGGGGGGAGGAGGAGGGGGGTGGGTCGGATCATCCTCTGGTGGGGGAGGAGGGAGGCGGGTCGGATGGATCTCTGGGGGGGGCAGGGGGTCCATTGCCACTCTGCGGGCGATCAGTGGGGAGGGAGGGGGGCAGGGGGGTCCGCTGCCACTCTGCAGGCAATCCCTCCTCCCCACCAGAGGAACGGATCCCTCCTCCTGGAGTGGCCACACGTCCATTCCGGGAGGGATTCGTTCCTCCGGTGGGGAGGAGGGATTGCCCGCAGAGTGGCAGCGGACCCCCGTGCCCCCCCAGAGATCCATCCGACCCGCCTCCCTCCTCCCCCTCCTCCCTCCCCCAGAGGATGATCCGACCCGCCCCCTTCCTCCTCCCCCCCAACCAGAGATACATCTGAGCTGCCCCCCCTCCTCCCCCCCGCCCCCCGGAGGATGATCTGACCTGCTTCCCTCCTCCTCCCCCCCCCTCCAAGAGGATGATCTGACCTGCTCCCCTCTTCCTCCTCCCCCCCCCTCCCAGAGGATGATCTGGGTCAGAGAGCCGTTGCAGGCTCTGAACCCGCTTCGGAGGTTCCCCTGCAAAATAAAAATTGGCTTCGGATTTTTATTTTGCAGGTCGTTAAAAGCGCGAATCCGGAACGGAACAGAAGAAGGTAAAATGGGATTTGATGGCAGAGTTGGATGGGCAGTTCATTAAATCGATTTAAATGCATGCTAATGCATTTAAATCGTCGGGCCGCCCGATTCGGGCGCGGTCGAATCGCGTGTTAGTAAAGTCGCGATTTGCTCGGACGCAGGTGCAGATCGTGATAAAGGCCTCACGCCCGATTTTACCACGATTTCGCGCCCGAAAACAGGCACAAATTGTTGGTAAAATCGGGCCCGATGTGTTTCACTAATACATGTGACAATAATAAATCAAATCAAATGCAGAATATATATTAGTTTTAACAGTGCCTGAGAAAACACTCACTGTGTATTCAGTGATTTTAATTGTTTCCAGTCAAGGTCTCCTGGGTTTCACAGAAAGTTATGTGCAATTGTCAGGTGAAACAGGGTTAGAGGGTGGGATACAATTGGACTTGGATGTGAAGTAGAATTCAAGCTCCATTTTAATGCATCCAGATTTTTATATTTCTATTCCAACTTCCTATGCCCACATTTAGAATCGAAACTGCCTTTTTAAATTTCAGTGAAAGTACACCCTCTGGTAAGTGTCACTGTTGGAGGGACAGCACAATGGAGTGTGAAAGGTTAACATTGCCACTTCCAACTTAAAAAAAAGACATAGAAACATAGAACCGAAAGTGTTGACAAAAAATGCACCCAGATTACATTTTTTGATAAATATATTATCAGTTGATCTCCCAAGATGTTACACCAGGGGGCTCAGGGCAAAGTGTAGCCTTCAAGTTAAAGGGTGAGGGATGATTGGTGAAGATATTAAACAGATTGCATTTGCTGTCATTATTAACTGCCTTTAACATATTCTTATCCTCACATAACTTTTCCTTTCCTCGTTGACATGATCTGGGATTGATGTGAAATAGAATGACTCCCCCAGTGGGACAGGTTAGATCAAACAGAGCTGTGTACTGCAGACAAGCCAGGGGCAACATCGCAAGACATTGGCGTCAATCTCATAATAGACAAGCTCCCGATAGCGTACATTTCTGGAAATGTCAGACTAACTTCCTGTCACGCACCAGCCATCACGCTTCAGTGTATGATCAAATTTACTGTGAGCAGTGACACGGGAGATCCACTGATATTTATCGGATGTTATGTACGTGTATATATATTTAAAATATATATATTTGAAAAAAGTGAGATGTACATAGCTGCACTTGCTTTTAAAGTCATTTTCCTGCGGGACTTTTTTTTGTGAAATTGTTAGAGATCCTCCCCTGATAACAAAAGGTAAACTGCAACAAAAGCAACAGCTTGCATTCATATGGCACCTTTAATGTAATGAAAACATTCCTAGGCACTTCACGGGAGCATTATAAAAGAAACTTTGATACCAAGTCACATACGCAGACATTAAGGCAGATGATCAAAAGATCAATGGCCAGAGGTAGGTTTTAAAAAGCATCTTAAAGAAGCAAAGAGCAGCAGACTGTGGGAGAGAATTAGAGAGGGAATTTTCCAGATCTTGGGGTTCTGGCATTGTTAAATAGTGCAACCTTTGATATAGAGGTTAATAAAAGGTCTAGTTTCAGCAGTCAGTTATTGTTACTAGTTCAGTGCATTCTAGTTTATGTTTTTTTGCAATTTATGTTAACTCTGCTTAATCAATAGCCCTCTCCTGGCACAGTAGCCCTCTTAGGGCGGCACGGTGGCACAATAGTTAGCACTGTTGCCTCACAGTGCCAGGGACCTGGGTTCAATTCCAGACTTGGCTCACTGTCTGTGTGGAGTTTGCACGTTCTCCCTGTGTCTGCGTGGGTTTCCTTCGAGTGCTCTGGTTCCCTCCCACAGTCCAAAGATGCGTTAGGTTGATTGGTCATGCTAAGTTGCCCCTGAGTGTCAGGGGGATTAGGAGAGTAAATACGGGGATAGGATCTGGGTGGGATTGTTGTTGGTGCAGCCTCGATGGGCTGAATGGCCTCCTTCTGCACTGTAGGGATCCTATGAGCCTATGAGTATTTTCATAACATATTTGCCTCCGTCACTTACACTAATGACAGGTGAGTTTTTGCCCTCATTTATTTACACACTAATGTTTTGGTCTAGCTGCAGCAAGTAGAGGCAGAAGACATTCTCTGGGAGGGTTTTTTGTGTAAATGTTGTAAAAAGATGTTTCACATATATGTAATGCACAGAAAGTGAAAGAAAGAATTTTTAAAAAAATTTACAACTTTGTCATGACAACTAATTCCAGTAAAAATGCGCATTCAAATAAAGTAAAGTAATGTTTATTTATTAGTCACAAGTAGGCTTACATTAACACTGCAATGAAGTTACTGTGAAATTCCCCTAATCGCCACACTCCGGCACCTGTTCGGGTACACTGAGGGAGAATTTAGCATGGCCAATGCACCTAACCAGCACATCTATCGGACTGTGGGAGGAAACCAGAGCACCCAGAAGAAACCCACGCAGACACGGGGAGAATGTGCAGACTCCGCACAGACAGTCACCCAAGCCGGGAATCGAACCCGGGTCCCTGGTGCTGTGAGGCAGCAGTGCTACAATGAGGTCGATATTAGTGTCTAGAATAAATTTTGGCAGAAGTCCATTTGGATTTTGCTATATATTTTAAACAGCATTTATCCCAATTTTAGGAATCTCCCTGATGCAACATTGATCCGCATGCAACTCGGCTAGTTCAAATGCTTCAGGAAAGTATTCCTTAAGATGATAAATGCAAGTCTCCTGTAAGCTGATGTGAACCATCTCTCTGATAGATATTGTAGAATCCAGTGCAGATTGAAAAGTTGTAGTCATGTTCCACCACATCACGTTTTTAGCTTGGCTTCTTAACTGAAATTCTCTTTTAGGCTTTGATGAAGGCGCAAAAGAGTCAGGCTACATGTAAAATGTACAGTTTTTATGTCCAAACCCTTCCCCCATCATCCCACCCTCCCCCCATCCTGCTCCTCCCTTCCCCCTCCCTCTCCACTTCGCTCTTTCCTTGTCCCTTTCCCCCTCCCCTACCCTTTCCCCCTCTCCTACCCCTTTCCCCCTCCCCCACCCTTTTACCCTCTTCCCCCTCCCCTATCCTGTTCCCCTCCCCTATCCCTTTCCCCTTCCCCCTTCCTTTTCCCCCCTTCCTCCCTTTCCCCCTTCTCCCCTCCTTACTCCTCCTCATATCCCTCTCACACCTCCTTGTTTGGAGGCAACAGAGCTGTTTTAATGTATAAAAATATTTTATTGATTGTTGTGTTAAAGAAAGAATATATTTTGTTAGTAATTTGAAAAGATGAGGCAATTAAACAAAATGTCATTGTGCACCTGCTAAAGTAAAATGTTTTGTTAAATGTTAACATGGCATCAAAGTTCTGATGAATCCCACTGGTGTGAACAACCAGAGAATACCGGCCTAAGTAATGGAGTAAATGGAAGTAGATGGATTGCCATGCTAAATTGCCCCTTAGTGTCCAAAGGTGTGTGGGTTAGGTGGATTAGCCGTGGTAAAAGCACGGGGTAATGGGGATAGGGTGGAGGTGAGGGCATGGGTGGGATGCTCTTTCGGAGAGTTGACACAGACTCGATGGGCTGAATGGCCTCTTTCTGCACGGTCGGGACTCCATGATTCCATGGTTCTAAATAAGCAGCGAGACAGGTAGCAAGCGGCTGAATAATCACATGAGATATTGGCTGGGAGGTACTGAGAAATTAATGGCGAGGGACTGGGTAAATGAGAGGTAGACTACCTGGATGGTGAGAAATTGGGCTGCTAAATCACCTTGAAAGCTGGAGGGCTGTGAGGGAGTGACTGTGTAGCAAGATGAATGAGTAGACAGGATAGATAATCTGGATAAAGTAACATTATTGTTGGTGTGTGTAGGCGTCAGGTTTTAAGATGTCTATTTGGACCGACAATCATCTTAGCATATAAATACCATTAGAGTTCTCTAATGAAACCATTCTAACCTATACTAAAGCAACCTAAGGCTCTTAATAGCTCTGGATAGCAACATGGGGAATTGAAAGATAAAAGGTTTGCAAAATACACGCCAAGATCATTACACAACCAGCTGAGAAGGATACTTTGTTATTCGAAGTTTCTGTAAAAGTGTTGAGTGGGAAATTGGAAAAGTGAAGGAGTACAGATCGTACGTGCGGGTAACTGCCCCCATGTTGCTTGATAATGTGCCTCGAACCTACTAGAATAGGAATTGAAGAAATGATCGGCCTGATTTTCTCCTTGCTGGATGGGAACCATGGATGACACTTAATGCTGAGTTCTTGCAGTGAATAAGGACATCAATCAAGGCACAATCAGGAGGCCCTGATATGAATGTTCCCTATTGCATTTATTCAGCAAACAACAGCTCAACTCTCAACATGTAGGTGTATGAATTTTGAAACACACTGAGAACCTTTTTTTATTAAAGAGCACTGTTTTTGAAACATGAAGTGATTGGAATCATGAACGCAATCTGTCTCTAATTATAATCATGAACTGTTTTATTTGGCATTGGTCCGGTTTGACTGGAATCAGGAGCCAGGAATTCCCCATTGCCATAGAGTCCAAGTTACTTCCGAGTGTGTGTCTGTTTTTTCTGCTGATTTCTCTGGCACTAAGCGTCTCTGACATTAATGCTCAATCTCTGCCCATAACTTCAAACATTAGTGTTTATTTGGGTCTAATTTTCTCCCTGTGCTATTTTTTAGTGCACCTGGCAACACAATATGTTACCTTTCGGTCTTTGTTATTTAATATAGTTGTCTGTTCATTCATTCCAATAGTGAAGAATTCAGGGAAGGAAAATACATTACCGGTGCCCAAATATTATCACACATGGGAAATTAAATCCTTTGAGCAATAGTTTGGTCCATTTATTAGTTGAACTTATTATGAAATTAGACTGGGGCTCCACTATAATACAGTCTACCGAAGAACAGAACTTGGTACAACATACGTCCATATTTGATGCCATAAAGTTTAAAGTTTATTTATTAATGTCACAAGTAGGCTTACATTAACACTGCAATGACATAACCATGAGAATTCCCCTAGTCGCCACACTCCAGCGCCTGTTCGGGTACACTGAGGGAGAATTTAGCATGGTCAATGCACCTAACCAGCACGTCGTTCGGACTGTGGGAGGAAACCAGAGCTCCCGGAAGAAACTCATGCAGACACAGGGAAAATGTACGGATTCCGCACAGACAGTGACCCAAGCCGGGAATAGAACCCGGGTCCCTGGCACTGTGGGGCAGCAGTGCTAACCACTGTGCCACCGTGCCGTAAAAAGTGAAACAGCGAGGGTTTTGACAAGCATGTGAAAGGTAAAATAATGAAAGATGGCATAGGGCTGCTTAAGAATGAAACTCTTTGCAGAGAATAAAGGTGAGTATATCAGATAAATGTTGCTGTTTGCAAAGCTTAATAAAATTGAGAAGATATGTACTCAAGGGGGATGTAGAGAAACTTCTGTTAGAAATGTTAAATGTAGAAAAGGATTTGATTTTGAAAATGATTAGCAGAACTCAGTAGATAAGCCATTAGGTGCTGATAGTCTACATACCATCAGCAGTCAAAGGAAGTCAGCAGCTTTCAACATAATTCTTCAATCTTTTCAGGTCTGTGAACAATGCTGAGTGAGTGGCTGGTAGCCCATGTCACATTGTTCCATAAAAACAAGAAGGATAAACTAAGTATCGACAGGCAAATTAGTGTAATGGCCAAGGGCGGCGTGGTGGCACAGTGATTAGCACTGCTTCCTCACAGCACCAGGGACCTGGGTTCAATTCCAGCCTCAGGTCACTGTCTGTGTGGAGTTTGCACATTCTCCCTTGTGTCTGCGTGTTTCCTTTGGGTGCTCCGGTTTCCTCCCATACTTCAAAGATGTGCGGGTTAGGCTGATTGGCTATGCTAAATTGACCCTTAGTGTCAGGGGGACTAGCAGGGTAAACACATGGGGTTACAGGGAAAGGGTCAGTGTGGGATTGTTGTCAGTGCAGGCTTGATGGGCCAAATGGCCTCCTTCTGTAGTGATTCTATGATTCTCCAATCTCCTTCGCCCTACCGCCGCTGCCAGCGAGAATGGAGAATTTGGCACTGAGCCAAATTTTCATTCACTGCAGGTGAGGTCGGAGAATTCAGGCCTATAACTCAGTTGTGGAAAAACTCTTCAACTCCACAGTGACTATACCTTCCGAAGATAGAATCAACATGGATTTTAAAAAGGCAAATAACATGACAGAATTTCTGCTCAAGAAATAATTGATTGTGCAAATTAAGAGAATGCAGTAGGTGTGATCCATATACATTTTCATGAAGTTACTTGCAATGGTTAATTTACACAAGCAAAAATATAAACATAAAAAATGTACGTTGCAACACACATTATTTTGGCTACTAGCTTAGTGTTTGCAACAAGATCTCATTATCTCAAAGCCTCACCTATAATGCAGTCTTAGCATATCACCACCATGCGTTTTGTGGGCCCTCAGTGTACTCTAATGGACCAGACTAACCTTCCAATGCTGCCTATACTCTCGCAAAGAATAAATATTAGTTAAAGGTTCTGCTCCTGATGCTCAATGCCATTCGTTGAGGAATGACACATTTTTAGAGTTATGTTTTCCAGATAGATATTAAACCAATGTGGCCTCTCAGAGATGCATAAGGGTTTCTATGGTGCTATTAGAACCACAGAATCCCTACAGGGTAGAAGGAGGTCATTCAGCCCATCAAGTCTGCATCAACTGTCCGAATGAGCATCCTACCCAGGCCCTCCCCTCCACCCTATCCCTATTAATCTCGTGCATTTACCATGGCCAATCCACCTAACCTGCACATCTTTGAACTGTGGGAGGAAACCAGAGCTCCCGGAGGAAACCCACACACAGGAGAACGTGCAGACTCCACACAGTCAGTCACCCAAGGCCGGAATTGAACCCAGATCCCTTGCGCTGGGAGGCAGTAGGGCTAACCATTGTGCCATCATGCTGTCCTCATGCCTTTGTATTCAAAGAAGACCAGGGAGTTCTCTTATAGTACTAAATCATTCTCCCTTATCGAGAGGCACCAATTTACAGGTTAACAACCATCCACTCTTTTGTCTTTTAAAGGACTTTATGACTCTAATTGGAATTTAGCAGAATGAGAGGTGATCTCATTGAAGCATATTGGATTTTTAAGGAGCTTGACAGTGTAAATGCTGAAGATGTTCCCCTCATGGGGGAGTCTCGGACTAGAGGGCATAGCCTCAGAATAAAGGGGCACCAATTTAAGACTGAGATGTGGAGGAATTTCTTCTCTCAGAGGGTTGTGAGTCTTTGGAACTTCTTGCCACAGAGAGCTGTAGGGGCAGAATCCTTGGATGGAATTTTCCCATCCCGCCCCCCATGTGATTCATTGCGGGCGGGGACGTACCATGCAAAGGTCCATTGACCTCAGGTGGGATTTTCTGGTCCTGGGTCAAGTGCGGCCGGAAAATCCCGCCTCTTGTGTACATTTAAGGCTGAGATAGATTTTTGATCAGTTAGGGAATCAAGGGTTACGAGGAAATGGCAGGAAAGTGGATGTGAGGAATGTTGGATCCGCCTTGATCCTATTGAATGGTGGAGCAGGCTCGAGGGGCCAAATGGCCTATTCCTGCTCCTATTTCTTACGGTCCTATGGACTTTATGCAGTGTTTTCTATATTTGTCAGGACATCAACAGCAACTACAGTTTAAAGTAATCAATCTGTTCTGAAGTGTTTATCAATAGCCTGGGGATGTGATAAGGTGCTATATCAATTCAGATTATTTAGTATGTTATTAAAAATAGTAGCCAGTGACTATTCTCTTCAACTCCAGCCCATATGTACTCAGTCAATAGGCAGCGCTATCATTCACATACTCACACAGAGGCCTCTACTGCTGTTAAGCAGACCTAAACATTTCTCCGCTCTCTGCCATTTCTTCAATCCCCCAGAATGGTGTCATCCAATACCTCCTACAACAAACATGTGGCCAAAACATCTTGGAGTCAGATCTAGTCATACTCAGTTTGCTCATTCTCACTCTCGTCCACACAAGCTGCAAGGACCTCAAACTGATGGTTAATTGCAGGGGCTGAGTCTCCTCCACTGCTACCGTCTGGGTCTCCATGTCTGCCTCACTCACAACTATACTTTCCTGTCTCTGACCATAGACCAAATTATAAGTAGGTACGGTAAGGGGTATGACTGCCTCCTGGAACAACGTGTCCGGTTAACTTTCCTGATGTACCGGATTGTCCGAAACTTGCTCCACCTAATCAACTCTGTGCCAAAGTTCCTTAATCTGAAGACACTTATTATAGAGGTGGTTGCCGTGCATCACACTGGTGTCCACTGGCAAACACATACCAGAGCTGCAACACAACACCTGCCCTGATGTCTTTATTGTTTTTACTTAACTAATCAGCTTTCAAGTTTACAAATATCACTAACAGTTATCTGTAGTTATTTTAAGTATTTGTAACTAGATAAGCTATAAGTTTAATGCAATACTTACATCTCCAAAGTACTGGTTTAAAATTCTGCTCCCGTTTAGAGGGATAAAATCTTAAAATTCACAGATCAATCATCACTCTGCCCACCTAATTGACGTTTTTGAACATTGACAAGCGGCTGGAGACTGACAAAAGATACAAACTTCAGCACCTTTTTACCCCTTACACTCTGGCCGGAATGTTACCACCGTTCACGCCATTGGGATTTTCCCATTCCGCTGCAGGGAATGGAGATTTGGCTGGGCGCCAAATTCTCTGATCTTGCGGCAGTGGGAGCGTGGTGGGAACCGAGAGTAAAATCGCACCCTTAGTCCTTGCTGTTTCCACTCTGTCTACTTTTATAGAGGGCTGGTGACTTACACCCAACTGGAAACTGTTGAGCCAACTTTGTGCTACAGTGGTTAACACCTATTCAAGCAAGCTGTTTCAGTTGATTGACAGATAACTGTCACTTCCGGACAGTCTCTGTTAAACTAGGCTTTATAACTACAGTGGAGCCCCGTTGTAACGCGCCCCGATTTAGCGCGAAATCGGATATGACGTGATGACGCGATGGACCTTTTTTTTGCTGTTTCCGGTTTAGTGATTTAGCACGACCCCGATAGCATTCGCGATTTGTGGACCCCGACCGTCACGTTACAACGGGGCTCCACTGTATTTTACAGATTAAAGCTTTAGGTCAAGGTTTGACTGTTACTCTAAATTATAGCGTGACAAAGACTCACCAAGATTTACCAAATTATAGTTTGAGAAGGACTGGAGTATTGTGTGCAGTTTTGGTGTCCTTATCTGAGGAAGGATGCCCTTGCCAGAGAGGGAATGCAGCAAAGGTGTACCAGGCTGATTCCTTGGGTGGCAGGTCTGGCACTTGAGGAGGGACTAAATCAGTCTCTAACTCTGATTCGAGTTTAGAAGAGTGAGAGGGAACTCATAGAAATTTATAAAATTCTCGCAGGATTAGACAGGATAGATTCAGAAAGAATGTTCACGATAGTGGGGAAGTCCAGAACTAGGGGTCATAGTTTGAGGATAAGGGATAAAGCTTTTAGGACTGAGGTGAGGGGAAATTTCTTCACCCAGAGGGTGGTGAATGTGTGGAATTCACTACCACAGAAAGTAGTTGAGGCCAAACATTGTGTGATTTCAAGAAGAAATTAGATAAAGCTCTTGGGGTTAAAGGGATCAAGGGATATGGGAGGAAGGGGGAATCAGGATATTGAATTTGATGATCAGCCATGATCATAATGAATGGCGGAGCAGGCTCAAAGGGCCGAATGGCCTACTCCTGCTTCTATGTATGTTTCTATGTATCTATCAGTGATATCCCACTTGCATCAATTCCCAAGTTAGTGCTCATTTCTCACCACACTCAGTCATCGTCAGCTCCACTCTGTGCTCCTATCCCATACACCACTACATGTTGGACTCCCATACCTATCTGACTCACAGTTGCAGCCCCCTATGCCTGATCACATGTAATGTTCTCCTTAACCTGTTAACGTGAGGGGTGTGGCTGCCTCCTGGATGAAACAGTATCTCCCCCGCCCCCCGCCCCACCACAACAACCATCCCCACCCCACTCTCCCCAGGACGCCCCTCCACGTTTGCGACCCAGACTCCAGCTCAGCAATCCTGAGTCAAAATTTTACAAACTGCAGCCATTCTCTGCAGACAGGCTTGTCTGGGACTGTAGTGCATTCCACAGATTCCCACATGTTGCAGTCATGGCACCCCACCATCCATGCTGTGGCTATCTAACCTTATTTATTTAATTAGAGGTAGGTTTTAAGGAGAGTCCAACAGGAGGCGGGTGAGATCAAATTGTGGAGGGGTTTAAGAAGGAAATACAAAAGCTTAGGGCACAGGCAGCTGAAAGCACAGCCGCCAATGGTTGAGAAATGAAATTTGGGGATGTGCACTCGAAGCCAGAATCTAGGAATCCAAAGATTTCAGAGGTTGCCATCTTGACCTGTTACTGACCACACTCGCCGTAATGTATAGAACCACAAGTTATACACTGCTTGTGTATTACAGCGCACAATCTATCGTGCAGCTCACATATGAGTAAATATGGTAAGAGTCATAATTGGAGGAGGAACCTCCCCCTTCTCCAAACAGCTTGGCTCATGTAGATCAGGCCCAGGACAGGGCGGTTTGGTCGCTCGCCCTGTCTTGTCAGCCTGGATCTGAAATGTCTCAACTTGTTGAGACTCTGAATTGGATTTGATTTGATTGAATTGGAAAAGTATTTTAAAAAAAGAGTCATAATTATAGGTCAGTGAGTTTGCACACATCAATATATTCAGCACAGAGAACACAGCAATGGAAGTCATCGATTACATTTCTCCCATGAGTGAAGGAGACTGTGTAACTTGCAAGCCACATTCAGTTGAGATTTCTTCGCAGCTACCTGACTCAAGGCAATGCTTCAAAGGAAAGAATTAATCTCCTCAAAGAAGGACCGACATTCATAAGCAAACTGGAGATGAATGGTATTGAGCAGGTTTTTACATTAATATGTTTTGCAGCGATAATCAGCCAATGCTTATCTCTTCCAATTGACTGAATAAGTTGTGAACTGTCAATCTCCCTAATTACTTCAACATATAACTCGGCAGTTTCCAGACCTCTCTTTTGTAATGATATGTTATCCTTGCCCAGAAGAGAACACATTCAGCGCTGGTAATACATTTGTATTTTTTCATGATCTGAGTATAATGGAGCTGAAGACAAATAGTGTTTTTTTAAATCTGGGGTTTTCATACTGAAGGTTAATTTGCATTGTATTCTGATCCTCCTTCTACACAAACCTGCTCAGTGTTGGGGGGAAGAACCGCAGGGGGTTTCAATCCAATCCCACTGCCCATGGGCAACCGACGTATATGGGAAGAGGGAACTGTGGAAGGCCATTCAGCCCCTCAAACTTGTTCTACCACTCAATTAAATGCTCTGTAGAGATTCATAGAACCCTATGGTGCAGAAGGAGGCCATTCGGCCCATCGAGTCTGCATCAACCACAATCTCACTCAGGCCCTGTCCTCACAATGCACTTACCTTAGCTATTCCCCCGACTCTAAGGGGCAATTTAGTGTGGCCAAACCACCTAACCCGCACATCCTTGGGCCGTGGGAGGAAACCGGAGCACCCGGAGGAAATCCACAGCAGACACGGGGAAAACGTGCAAACTCCACACAGACAGTGATCCAAGCCGGGAATCAAACCCGGGTCCCTGGCACTGTGAGGCCACAGTGTTAACCACTGTGCCACCGTGCCGCCCATATATTGTAACTCCACTTACCCGTTTGGTTCCACAACACTTACCTGGTCTTCTCAGCCACTGGCAGAGGTGCAACATATGAAGCGACTCTGTCCCCAGTGGACTTGATTTGCTGCATTTACAGTATCTTATGTAGATGGAAGGATATCAACGGCAGATAATGACAATATCACCTCTTAAAATCCAATGGATGTTAATCATTGAAATACATCACAAATATTTGTTCATCCCACGGTTTTCACTTCAGTCACAATCCTACTCATTGACGGGCCAGTCTGTATCTAATACACCTCCTGTATCTTGTTTGCTTTGTTGACTGATCCTGTGCTAATCTATTGTCAGCCTGGGTGGCTGGATCAATCTTTTTTAATTGAGTGCATTGGGCCTTACCCTCAATCATCATTACGAGTCCTTATTGTATTATCGGTGTTTGGGTGAAAGACAAGAAAGTTATGTTTACTGAAATATGGACCGGAACTCTCGGGCCATTCACGTCCCGCTGCTGTCGGCAGTGAGAATGGAGAATTTGGCACTCTGCCAAATCTCCATTCACTGCAGCGGGACTGGAAAATCCCAGCCACTGGCGAGATTGGAGAATCTGGCCCTTTGCTTTTAGGGTCTTCTTGCAATATGCTTTTGAAGATTGGCAGGTTGTCAAACTGTCTTATCTCGGACTACTTGCCATGCCAAAGATGTGGGTTATAAATAGAAGATGGGAGCTCCCCGAGATTTTGAATTGGATTAGGATCAGCACCAAGTTGGCCTTTGATGCAGGTATCTCCGTGAATGAAAAGACTTGCACTTGTGGGGTCTTGGGGAGGGGAAGACAGCTGTGAGGCTTGGGGGGAGAGTGATGCTGAAAGGCCCAGGGAGGAAGAGGCTGGCTGTGGGGCTGCAGCTGAGCTGGCAAGGTTGCCTCCTCTATAATATAGAAATTTGTCAGAGAAAGTTTGTCTTTTTGAAAGCACAGTATTACTTTAGTTCAGTTGATAGCACTCCTATCCTTGAGTCAAAGGCTGTGGGTTCAAAACCCATTACAAATCAGAACGTGTGGTGAGCGCACCTCCTAAACAGGCAGATGAGGCTTCAGTTTATCATCGCAACTAAAAAGTGGCACCTCTAACTATGCAGCATGCTCTCAGTACTGCACTGAACCATCGGCCTAAATTACACGTTCTGATTTGTAATGGGTTTTGAACCCACAGCCTTTGACTCAAGGATAGGAGTGCTATCAACTGAACTAAAGTAATACTGTGCTTTCAAAAAGACAAACTTTCTCTGACAAATTTCTATATTATAGAGGAGGCAACCTTGCCAGCTCAGCTGCAGCCCCACAGCCAGCCTCTTCCTCCCTGGGCCTTTCAGCATCACTCTCCCCCCAAGCCTCACAGCTGTCTTCCCCTCCCCAAGACCCCACAACATCTCTCTCTCCCCCAAACCCCACAGCATCTCTCTCTCTCTCCCCCAAACCCCGCAGCTTTTCTCTCTCTTCCCCCCCCGTCCCACAGCATCTCTCTCTCTCCCCCAAGACCCCAGAGCATCTCTCTCTCTCCCCCAGGCTTCACAGTGTCGTTCCCTCAGAAACCACAACATTTCTCCCCCCTCCACTTCATCACTCTCTCTATCCTCCAGGCCCCACAGTATCTTCTCCCCCCTCCCCCCTAATATCTCTGTCTCTCTCCCAGACCCCACAACATCTCTCCCCCCACATATCTCTCCCCCCCCCCAGCCCGACATTGTCTTTCCCCCCCTTGTATCTCTCTCCCCCAGACCCCACAACATCTCTCCCCCTGCACATCTCTCCCCACCCCCGAGCCCCGCCCTGTCTCCCCACCCCCGGCCCGGCTATGTCTCCCTCTTAGGGCTTTGTGGGCCAGAGGTTGGACAAGCCTTGTTTAACCTCTCATCCAATGATCAGCAACTCCTCTCTCCCTCAGTGTTGCACTGGGGGTTGCCAGCCTCGATTTTGAGCTCAAAATGTCTGGAGCGAGACTTGAACCCACAACCTTCTGACTCAGAGACGAGAGTGTTATCACTCAGCCATGGCTGACACCCGAATGACAGCAAGACAGTAAATTTCGCCTAGAAGAGGTTCTGTGCTGGTGACTGAGGGTGAGGAAACGTGAGGGCTGTGTCAGGCTACATTTACCGGTGTTATAAATCTTCAGTAGCTTCAGAGAATTTATTTTGTATCATCCCATGGCTACTGTGTTAGAAATTAAACATACCAAGCTAAAGAGAGAAAAGACATTCCGTGTGGCAAATACTGAACATATTTTATTTCTATCCTGAACAACCATCTGGCTGAATTGCTGCTTCACTGAATTGTAAGAAAAAAAAGAGATCCTTTCTACTTAAGAAGCAAATAAAAGAAAGACAGAACTGAATTACGTATTTAAATAATAACTTTGAATCGACTGTTTTCAATCATAAAGATGTGTGTCACATTCGAGCTCATCAGTTGTACCAGCTCTTTCAGTGCATGAGTAAAACAAAAAAGGTTTCAGGAAAACTTTTGTATGAAGGAAACTAGCTTACAAAAGGGAGAAGTGATTATTTTTATCTTCTTTATTTAAAAGCTGCATGTAATTTGTGTCAAGCTGGAGTCATCAAATTATTCTCAAGGCATAACCTTTCCTTTATATTTTTAGGGGGAGGTGGTGGTGTAATGGTATTGTCCCTGGACGTGTAATCAAGAGACCCAGCATCATTCTCCAGCGACCTGGCCACAGCAGATGGTGGCAACTCCTCTCTCCCTCAGCGTTGCACTGGGGTTGCCAGCCTCGATTTTGAGCAGATCGGGAATTGAAAGTCTGACGGTGACCATGAAACCTATTGTCGAGTGTTGTAAAAACCCACCTAGTTCACCAACGGTGGCACAGTGGTGAGCACTGCTGCCTCACAGCGCCAGGGACACAGGTTCGATTCCCAGCTTGGGTCACTGTCTGTGTGGAGTCTGCACGTTGTCCCCGTGTCTGTGTGGGTTTCCTCCGGGCGCTCCGGTTTCCTCCCACAGTCTGAAAGACGTGCTGGTTAGATGCATTGGCCGTGCTAAATTCTCCCTCAGTGTCCCCGAACAGGAGTGTGGCAACTAGGGGGTTTTAAAAAACATAGAAACATAGAAACCCTACAGTACAGAAAGAGGCCATTCGGCCCATCGAGTCTGCACCGACCACAATCCCACCCAGGCCCTACCCCCATATCCCTACATATTTACTCACTAATCCCTCTAACCTACAGATTTCAGGACACTAAGGGCAATTTTTAGCATGGCCAATCAACCTAACCCGCACATTTTTGGACTGTGGGAGGAAACCGGAGCACCCGGAGGAAACCCACACAAACACAAGGAGAATGTGCAAACTCCACACAGACAGTGACCCAGCCGGGAATCGAACCCAGGTCCCTTTTCACAGTAACTTCATTGCAGTGTTAATGTCAGCCTACTTGTAACACTAGTAAATAAACTTTAATGTCCTTTGGAGGAAGAAATCTGCTGTCCTTAACTGGTCTGGCCTACATGTGACTCCAGGGGTGGGATTTTCCGGCCTCACACGCCCCGAAACCGGAAAAGCCCGCTTGAGGTCAACGGACCTTTCCATGGTCTGCCCCTCACCCACTCCGATTTCCATGGCGGGTGGGATGGTAAAATTCTGGCCATGATCCACAGCAATGATTCTTAACTTCCCCCCAAGGCTAATTAGACATGGCCAATAAATGCTGGCCTGGCCAGCGATGCCCACATCCCATTAATTAAAGAATATTTTGAGAGCGTTTCATGCTGTTTTAAATTTATTTTCACTGCAATATTATTCTAGTATCTCAGTTTCAATTCTCTCTTCAGGCTTCTGCCTTCTCCATCCTTGGGTCTGTTCACATTTGTTCTGATGTCTCAATAAGTTTGATATTTCACCCAGCATAATCAACAGGAAACACTTCCTTAACTTTGTTTTATTTGCTATTTCTATCCAGTAATTTCTTCAGGATCCCTCCTCATGACTTCAAGGAGCAACAAAACAATGTAATTTTATATTTCAGCAATCAAAAAGGGAAATGGCTGTGTAGAGCGATGGTTTAGGGCTTAGATAAACCACTTTTGACAGCAGATCAGATGTGAGGAAATGGAAGCTCAGTTTAACCTCAAGCAAGATGCCAGGATTTGGCCGAATCACCCGGATATCATTGTTTGTTTTCTTCCAGTTTCTCTTTGCTAATGAAGGGAATTTTATCACAAAATGGCAGAGGTTGGCATGGACATGGTGCCAACTTGGCACTGCCAACCTGTGCCAAAGCGCAATGTCAGGGGGGAGTTGCCAGGACGCTGCCTGGCCATGTCCCTCTCTCCCTGGGGCTATACTCATCTCTATGCCCCCGGGTGACTTCCATAGTGGGTTCACATCTAGGTGAACCTGTTGTAAACCACACCGATGTGACATCACATCGGCAGAGGGGTCAGTATATAGCAGGATGGTGGGTTAATCAGATCTAAAGATATTAACATATATTTAAATCAGGTCCACGCCCATTATGGGTGTAAACCTGATCACGTCTCCGGCGAGAATTGGAAGTCACAATCTCGCCGGGGAGAATCGTGACTTTCGGCTTCCTCTGGATATTGAACCCCCACCACTGTTCATGGGAGCGGGCTCAATATTTCACCCATTGTCTGTATTAGTAGCTTGTTCTTGCATTTGGCTCTTCCTGTTGACACCACAGATCGAGCAGGTTAAATACAGAGGAGGAAAGCAGAAAAAGACCAGCGACTGACTTTGAAAGATTGAGTGAGCATGTTGATTCAGACTCCCATACGTCATCAATGCAGGCAGCACGGTGGCACACTGGTTAGCACTGCTGCCTCACAGCGCCAGGGACTGGGGTTCGATTCCTGGCTTGGATCACTAAAGATCACTACAGGTTCACCTAGATGTGTGGAGTTTGGACATTCTCCCCGTATCTGTGTGGGTTTCCTCTGGGTGCTCCGGTTTCTTCCCACAGTCCAAAGATGTGCGGGCTGGGTGGATTGGCCATGATAAATTGCCCCTTAGTGTCAGGGGAACAAGCTAGGGTAAATGCATGGGGTTACGGGGATAGGGCCTGGGTGAGATTGTGGTCGATGTAGACTCGATGGGCCGAATGGCCTCCTTCTGCACTGTAGGGATTCTATGAATTGTTCATGAATAAAGCAGTGCAAAATGCCTTTGAGTATAGAAAATGGCTGAGAGATTTGGCATTTAACATGTGTGCTAAGTACTGACCTCGCAAATAGTTCATAATGAGAAATCAATTAACTATTTAATATACAAAGCCAAAGCCCGTAAGTCTGCTGTTGAAATGTCAGTCATTCAACTGATGCATTCCATGACTTGTAAATGATGCAGTCACATGTGAATGACATGTGAAATCCCCAGGCAGGATGTGAGCTAGGAGTACATGGTGGAGAATCACCTAATGGAGAAGTTGAATTGTTTAAACAGAAGTGATGTGTTGCGCCCAGTTGTTGGTTAGCAAACTCTTCAAATGAACAACTTCTCCCTTTGGTCACAACTCACATGTTTCCTATTGAATACAACTTTTCCATTCACCTTGCCGATACCACATGCACTGAATGATCTTCATCCCATTGTTTCTCCCCTCCCCTCCTGCAGACTCTGGAGAACGGTAGGACTCCGGGAAGACCAAGGATGTGATTGGTTTCATAACAGTCAAGCCCAAGTGTTTCCATTTGGAGGAAAAACAACTCCAGAAGCCGTCGATCTAAGAAAGTCACCAAGGAATGAAATAGGGAATTCAGAAGAAATGTTTCTGCTCCGAGATTGGTGAAAATGTGGAACTCGCTGCCACAGGGAATAGTTGAAGTGAATAGTATAGATTCATTTCACAGGAAGCTAGGTAAGCCTATGAAGGATAGAGGCCTAGACAGTTATACTGGAAAAGTTATATTAGGAAGAATGGGAGATTGGAGCAGAAGCTGATTGGATCAGTTCCTGTGCTGTATAATTAATTCTATGTTCCATAGATACAAGTAGCTTTCTGATACTGCATGCAATTGATCATTCTTCGTGAGTTAATTCTTCAAGTGAGCTTGGTAGGCAGTACCAGATTAGTTAACCATCGCAATCCTCACATGAATACTTGAAAGATAAAGTTGCCACAATGCCAGATGACCATAGGCTGCTTTCCCCTTTGATCGGGGAGAGCTGGCAGGTGGTGACCTAACCTGAGGGTCACCACACCTCAGGCGAGGGGCAAGGTTGAGAAGGCGGAGCCTTCATGAATACCCTCAACCGATACGGGATTTGAACTTCCGCTGTTGGCATCACTCCGCATCACAAACCAGCCGTCCAGCCAAGTGAGCTAACCGACTCTCCAAGAGTTCTCAATCTGTGGTGAGGCAGGATGAAACTTTCCCCTTCCTTCGCTGGCTGTTGAACTCAGTTGTAGCACCCCATGCACTGACGAAATGGGAGAGGTTCACTCAGCTGAGCCACCAGGATACACTTCATTAATGAAATAAAATCATTATACTGAAAGAGTTGGATGATGAAAGATGGCAGGAGGATCGAGTGAAGGGAAAAAGCCTGCATCAACTGAATTGGGCCAAGTGACCAGTTCCTGTATTCTATCAAATTCTATATCAAGCTTAAATGTGTGTTAACCCAACTTTCTAACACACTCACTTTCTAATAGGATCATTGGACAGTGGTCAGGAGTGGATTGTCCAAGAATGTGTTCATGTAGCGCCAATTTGAGTGGTCCTACACAGACTAATGTCAATTCCTTGGGTGCGGACAAGGCCACAGGCTGCTACTACGCAGACCCTTCAGCAATCTTTATGTGATGCTATGTGAACAATTTCTCCCCTTGGATTTTATGCTTTTGAGGAAGGGCTTGAAAAGCACCCTCCTAGCACTCCAGCTAAGGACAGATGATTCAGTGTGAAATGTGAGTTGAATATAGGACGGCACGGTGGTACAGTGGTTAGCACTGCTGCCTCACAGCACCAGGGACCTGGGTTCGATTCCTGGCTTGGGTTACTGTCTATGCAGAGTCTGCACGTTCTCCCCGTGTCTGCGTGGATTTCCTCTGGGTGCTCCGGTTTCCTCCCACAGTCCGAAAGATGTGCTATTTAGATGCATTGGCCATGCTAAATTCTCCCTCAGTGTACCCGAACAGGCGCCGGAGTGTGGCAACTGGGGGATTTTCACAGTAACTTCATTGCAGTGTGAATGTAAGCCTACTTACATTAGGCTGGTAAATAAACTTAACTATAGCTGGAATTTCCTGGTCAGTAAGCTGTGCCAGGCATCACTTTAAGCATCTGCTATGACACCATTGGTAGCATGCATGCCTCTGACTCGACAGGTTGTGTGGGTTCATGTTGAGATCTCTGCTCTTTAGATAAGGAGTGACAGAATCTCACAGTGAGGACCGGACGTGTCCCAAATTTAGAATAGTTGCCACGCGGCTTCACACACCAGGAGCGCACATCAGGCATTTCAGTGCCAAGGTCACCACACACTGTTTCGTCATCTGTACAATTTTTCCAACCGTTCATTTTAATGAACTGAAATTCTTTTCAGGTCATAAATCATGCGTACTGACCTCCGCAACCCCAAATTCCGATTTGCAGTACTGTCACTCGGAATCCCTGTGTCGGGAATGCTAAATCGCAAACTTTACCCTCCTGTCAGGCAGTTTTCTCGCTGCAGAAGGTGATACACAAATTAGTATGCAAATCCTACATCCTTTTGTTACATGAAATGCAGCACTAATGAATTCCAGATAACTGCTTTGACTCTTAAGTGTTGTACAGGAATGTATAATCATTTCTGATTTTCACGTGTTAAATTAAAATGTCAATCCTGTAAGCAGCGTAATTGACAATCCTAAACTATAAAGATAAATATTTACAAGAATGTTCTGCTTATAAAATTAAATTGGCAGCATTTAGCATGATTTTTATTTTGGACTGTAAAGTGTCTGAGCTCAGGAGGGAACAGAAACGGGCATGTTGCCAAATAATTGGTTTGAAACTTGAGATTATAGAGCTCGTTCCAATTTAAATTTAAATTAATGGAAAGAAACTCTGCTTTGTGGGTCACAATGCCGTACCAGCTCAAACTGCAATCTTTACTGCTTCCCTGGTCATCTAAGTAGTGACCGTTTCCCCTCGTGGCTTACCAACATTCTGGCTAGAGTAGGGCTGACCAGAATTTTGGATTTCATTGCCCATTAAGATCTGTGGATCCTAATGAGTTGAGCATAGGGCCTCCTGACCTCAGCTGCCTTCAAACGCAGCTCCCTGCTGGAAGTTCTGTGTCCATAAATGGACCAAATCTACGGGCAAAATCTTCCCACAATTTGTCAGAGTGTCAGTTTCAGTGAGAAAACCGATGTGTAGCTCCCCAGTTGTGTAGCTAGGTTTTCACGTCAGATTCGCTGGCACTCAGTGCACAGAGAATCTGGGGGCATGGTTTGCAATATCACTCTGGTTTGAAAGAAACTCCTCCCATGGACATGGAGGCTCCCCCTCTCCCCCGGCCACCCACCCCCGGCCAACAAGGACATACTCTCTTCCACCTTCTTCCTTCGGGAAAAAGATACAAAAGTCTGAAGTCACATACCAACCGACTCAAGAACAGCTTCTTCCCTGCTGCCATCAGACTTTTGAATGGACCTACCTTGCATTAAGTTGTTCTTTCTCTACACCCTAGCTATGACTGCAACACTACATTCTGCACTCTCTCCTTTCCTTCTCTATGAACGGTATGCTTTGTCTGTATAGCGCGCAAGAAACAATACTTTTCACCGTATACTAATACATGTGACAATAATAAACTAAATCAAATCAAATCAAAGTATTGTGGCAACCCCTAACAATCATTGGGCCATCCCCCGACAAACATCGTCCCACCCCACAAATATTATGGTGACCCCCCCCGAACAAATATCAGGGCAAGCCCCCCAGCAAACATCTGAGCCTCCCCCCGCAAGCAAGGGGCAATCCACACCCTCATACATCAGAGAAACCCACCCAATTGCATTCCCCAGTGGGCCAGTCCCTGGCACAGCCCTCGTCATTGCCACCCTGGGGGCAGTGCCAGGGTGCCAGGGCAGTGCACTGCCTGGACATGTCCGTCTTCCTCTGGGGGCTGTGCTGACCTTTGTGCCGCCCCCCCACCCCTCCTTCCCCTTTGTGCTCTATTTGTTACAGCTCCTTTAATGTAGTAAAGCATCCCCTGCAGGAAGACTATCAGACATAATTTGGCAGTGAGCTACGCAAGGTGATATAAGCAGGGACAGGAACAGAGCATAAAGGCCTCAGAGGGTTGTTGAGTGGAGGGGAAAACCTATCAAAGGACTCCCCCTGGAAGTTTGGTGGTGTAGACCTTAAATGAGGATAGAAAAGGTCTTGTATTGATAGTCTGCATATCTTGATTTACACATAAAATAACGCTTACTCAACGTATGAGGGAGAACCTCCGATACACAAAGAGCTGGAAACCTGCTTCAAAAAGCAAGTGAAAAATGGTGAGGTATAGAAAAAAAGAGTGTTGAACAGCAAAGACATTGACTATCTGAATCTATATAAATATCATGGCATTTTACACATGTTTACACACCTTTCGAATCAGCAGATGGAGAAAGGATGTTACAAAGCTTGGAATGATACAGTATGAAAGGAGACCATTTTGGCCATTATGCCCAGGTTTTTGAAAAAGCTTTCCAATTAATTCCTCTCCCCCTACTCTTCCCCCCACAGCTCTCTAATATTCTTTCTTCCTTCATTTATTCAGTTCTAGTATGAATGCTAGCATTGAATCTGCTCCCATCATCCTTCAGGCAGTACATTCCAGGTCACAATAACTCATTGCGCTTAAAAACATTTCCTCTGATCCCTTTGGTGGCACAGTGGTTAGCACTGCTACCTCACTGCGCCAGGGACCCAGGTTCAGTTCCGGCCTTGGGTCACTGTCTGTGCGGAATCTGCACGTTCTCCCCGTGTCTACATGGGTTTCCTTCGGGTGCCCCGGTTTCCTCATACAGTCATTTGTGAAACATTTGTGAAACAAATCTGCACTTACCTGATGAGGGAGTCGCGCTCTGAAAGCTCGTGCTACCAAATAAACCTGTTGAACTTTAACCTGGTGTTGTGAGACTACTTACTGTCCCACAGTCTAAAAGAGGTGCTGGTTAGGTGCATTGTCCATGCTAAATTCTCCCTCAGTGTACCCGAACAGGCGGCGGAGTGTGGCTTCTAGGGGATTTTCACAGTAACTTTATTGCAGTGTTAATGTAAGCCTACTTGTGACATTAATAGATAAACTTAAAAACTTAAACTTAAAACTCTGCCCATCCCCGTAAATCTGTTCTCTGATTACCAACCCCTCAGGCAGTGGAAACAGGTTCTGCGCATTTACTCCATTCAAACCATTCCTGTTTTTAAAATCCTCTGTTAGTTCAACCCTTCACCTTGTCTGGTCTAAGGGGAAGTATCTCTGCTTCTCCACAAAGTCCTTCATCCTAGATTCCATTGTAGAGTCTGGAGGAAGAATTGGGTGAATTCCAATCTCACACCCAACTCTTAAAACAAGGAGAGAAACTGCAAAACTTAAGGATTCTAAGTATCTTGGTATCTAATATTTAGGTTATTTGTGGTCAGTAATTCTTGTTCCACTTCAGTCAGTAACTAGTTCACATTGAGGAGTCAATAGATAAAGAAGTGTAATGTTATACAATAGCATAATTTAGATGAAACAAAGTCGACATGTGTATATCAAATATCAATAACTTTTCCACCACTTCTCTGCCAGCTCCCCTGATTGAGAGAAACACAGACGATGACACATTTATCTCCGGGGTATCGTCCTCTGTGGGCTGCACTATTTCTGATGGCCCACCTGAAGTTCTGTCCTTCTCCCTCGCATTTTCTGTTCTTTTCAGCTACAAGAAACAAAAAGGACAGATCTGAGAGTAAGCGGAGGTGAGAGATTCACCCGCTGGATGCAATGCATTTGCTGAGGGTGACCATGAGATAGATAGATGGTGGCCACTATGAATGGATAAACTGGGAGGTGATGAAATATAGAAAATGAGCACTGGGGCCACTCAAAGTTAAATGGGTGTGAGGTGTGATGTGATGCAGACTACTCAGCAAGAAAGAGTGATGGGGGGAGCAGATACAGCACAGGATGTATTTGAATCAGTAAATGTATTAACTTGTCCGAACCTGGTTTAAACATTTGCTGCATCTCATCCAAGACCTGGACACAACGCTCCTGTTGCTAACCTCCTCAATTATCGCCTAACTAAACCAGCAGTACTGTAACTGAGGCATCATTGACTCCCTTGTTCTCTGTCCACCATCCATTGTGAACACATCCAATTTACATGCATAGACAGTTCCTTTAAATCCAGATGTGTTTGCATCATGCAGGCATGTAACATGTCCACTGCACAGCCTAGGGACACAAAACATGAAGTCAAATAGATTAATACCATTGAATTGAGGTCACAAATTCCAACCTGCTTTTTTGACTTCCCCCACTCCACATAGAAATCATTAATGTCGGGGTCAGTGCCTATCATTGCTTCTTTCAATGTAACAGGTTTGTTTTTTAATTCATTCACGGAATGTGGGTGTAACTGACAGGGCCAGAATTTATTGCCCATCCTTAACTGCCCTTGAGCTGAGTGGCTTACTGGGCCATTTCAGAGGGTATTTTAAGAACCAACCACATTGCTGTGACTCTGGAGTCACATGTAGGCCAGACCAGGTAAGGACGGCAGATTTCCTTCCCTAAAGGACATTAGTGAACCAGATGGGTTTTTACAACAATCGACAACCGTTTCATGGTCAACGCTGGACTTTTAATTCTAGATTTTTATTGAATTCAAATTCCACCACCTGTGTCTCTGGATTACTTGCCCAGTGACAATACCACTACATCACTGCCTCCCCTTTGTTATGCTGACATTTGCTTAAAGAATTATTTTTTCAGGCGAAACTTGGAAAGATGCAGCCTTAAAAGAGAGAGGTAGTTGAAATGAAAGCTGATTGCAATGAGGACTGGCTCAGGTAGTCTCTAAATCTTAAGTGACAAGTTAATTATTTGGATTATGTTTTAAGTGATAACTCAATTATTGGTGTGACATCGTCACCACAGGAAATTGGTTCCCATATACAGATAGGCAGATTTCACCAGTCAGACCCCTGAGTTTTCTGATAATTCATTTGCTAAAACTAACACTAAGCGATGTGCAGTAGGTTCTAATCACAGTTGATTACTAAATTGGCAACCACTAATCTCAGCATTGAGAGAACGACACGCACTGGAGGTAGCGGCACTCTGGCTTTCAACACATTTCATTAGCATTTCATGAGCAATTATATAAAGAAAGAGAAGGTATCTTGTATTTATTATAGTACCTTTCATGCCTTTCGGATTTCCCAAAGTTGTTCGCAGCCAATGAAGTACTTATTTTGAAATGTAATCACTTTAGTACCGGTAATAGCGACCCCCTTTTTGGGGTGAGGTTTTGGAAGGTAATTTGAACTGATTGGCCAGGTGGATTGAAGCGTGCGAATCCTGGGGCTGAGGACAGGCTTCCCCAGTCAGTCTGAGACTGCAGTCAGAGTAGTTGGTCGCACATTTCTCGCACTCTGTACATAGTTTATTCGTTATAATAAATAGTTTGTTTAGTTACCAAATTTGGTGGTCGCCAATCCTTTGAGATATCACATTGGCGACAAGGATCAAAGGGAACACCTTTGAATTGCCATAAAGAAAGACAGAGCAGAGTCACTCAAGTGAGGTCCATTCAAGAGTCAATAAGTTTCAACGGTGCAAAATTAGAGCCATTTGACCCTAATTCAGAAGATTGGCTTCAATATTTTGAACACTTGCAAAATTCTTTTCAAAGCAAGGAGCGGTACAGTGGTTAGCACTGCTACCTCACACCGCCAGAGACCCGGGTTCGATTCCAACCTCGGGTGACTGTATGGGTTAGGTTGATTGGCCTTGCTAACTTGCCCCTTTATGTAAGGGGGATTAGCAGAGTAAATATGTAGGGTTACGGGGATGAGCCCTGGGTGATATTGTTGTCATTGCAGGCTTGATAGGCCGAATGGCCTCCTTTTGCACTGTAGGGATTCTATGATTCTAAATGAAATCTGGGGGGAGGAGAAGAAGACGAGGGTAATACTGCTAACAGCCTGCAGTGCCCAAATCTACAATTTAATAAGAGGCTTGACTTTTCCAGACACCCATGACTCTTTGAAGAGCTAGTATAAATGGTAGAAGGTCATTATTACACAAATAACTCAGTAATCATGCAGAGATATAAGTTCAACTCGACAGGAAGAGCCTCTGGGGGAGCGATAGCAGCTTTCTTGGTGAGATTGAGGCAAACAGCTGAACCTTATGAATTTGGATCTGCCCTTAATGATACGTTGAGAGACCAATTAGTGCATGAGGTAAATAATAATGGCATGCAGAAGAAACTGTTGGCAGAGGCAGAAATAGCCCTAAAGAAGGTGCTAAAAATTGCCCTTGCCATGGGAAGTGCAGAAAGGGGCATGATGGAGCTTCAAGGTGTGCAGGGCAGCAAGATGCACCAAGTTTGAAGGAAAGCTACTAATGGCATCAGTGCCAAGGATGAGGGCACAGGGTTTGACAAGCAAAGAATTGCAGAGCCTAAGAGAAAATTATAAGAGATTTGGTCAACAAATCAAGATTTGTGAAGAGTGCTATCGTTGTTAGAAAAACCACCCCCAGGAGAAGTGTAGGCTCAAGGAAGATGTGTTTTATGCCTGCAGCAGAAAGAGGCATGTTAGAAGTAAATGTTGGGTCAAGTAAGCATCGAGATTTGGGCTCCAGTGCACAGCATGGAGAGTAATTCTGAAGGAGGACCAAATGTATATAAGTTGAATAATATTAAGGTGGACAAAGTAGCCCCTATCTCAATAATACTGACGATCAATGATCATCTACTCAAAATGGAGGTAGGCACAGAAGCCTCCATCACAGCAAATGTATTGATACCTAAAGGGAGGGGTTCAACCCCTGAGATTAAAAACACTGCAACCAGGCTGGCTATGTACACCGGTGAGGTTATACAGATCTTAGAAACAACAACTCCTGCAAGTTACAGGCAATGATCTGCCCAACTGCCCTTAATTGTAGTTGTGGCCAAGGATCAAGCTTGATGGGTCAAGACTGCTTCAGGAAATGAAATTAAATTGAATTCGCTAGAAATTTTTTTAATGAATGATGTGAGCCTACATGATGTCCTTAGAAGGCATCAGGAGTTTATAATAGACTCTGGCATCTTCCCCATTATTGATGTCAGGCTAACTGCTTTGTAATTCTCCCTTTTTTCTCTCCCTCCCTTTTTAAACAGTAGGGTTACAATTTGTCACCCTTCAATCTGTCGGAACTGCTCCAGAGTCTATAGAATTTTGGAAGCTGACAAGCAGTGCATCCAATATTTCCAGGGCCATTTCCTTTAATACTCTGGGATGTTGATTATCGGAACCTGGTGTTTTGTCAGTCTTAACTCCATTAATGCCCCTGCACCATTTTCTTACTAATACTGATTTCCTTCAATTTTGCCCTCTCACTCGAACCATGATTCCCCAACATATCTGGGAGTTTATTTATGCTCTCCTTTGTGAAGACCGAGCCAAAGTATGTGTTCAATTCTCTTGCCATTTCTTTATTTCTGACTGTAAAATAACTGCATTTGTCCTTATTAATCTTTTTCTCTTCACATATTTATAGAAGCTTTTACAGTCAGTTTCCATATTCCCTGCAATTTTACTCTATTTTCCCCTTCTTTATCAAAATATTTATCCTCTTTTGTTGAATTTTAAAATGGTCCCAATCCTCAGGCTTTCTGCTCTTTCTGGCAATTTTATACATCCCCTTCTGGGATTTAATATTATCCCTAATTTATTTTGTAAGCCATGACTGAGCAATCTTTCCTCTTTTGTTTCTGTGCCAGGCTGGAATAAATAGTGGCAATGATTCATGCAACGCATCAAACATCAGTCAGAAATAGGAGGTCGATGGGTGGAACACTTCATCTGCCTGCTGTACAGGCCATTGGCCATCAACTCCACAGCCCTCAAGTGGATGCCTCAGCGACCAGTCCTTGACAATTTTGACGGGGAGGGGCATGGTGGCACAGTGGTTAGCAATGCTGCCTCACAGCACCAGGGACCTGGGTTCAATTCCGGCCTCGGGTCACTGTCTGTGTGGCGTTTGCACTTTCTCCCCGTGCTTGCGTTGGTTTCCTCCGAGTGCTCCAAAGATGTGCGGGATAGGTTGATTGGCCATGCTAAATTATCCCTTAGTGTCACGGGGATTAGCAGGGTGAATATGTGGGGTTACAGGAATAGGGCCTGGGTTGGATTGTGGTTGATGCAGACTTGATGGGCTGAATGGCCTCCTTCTGCACTGCAGGGAGTCTATGACTTGCCTTCTGTTGATGTGATCAAGAAACCCATTAAACCATTAATTAGGTAAAGCTTCAGGAAAAGATGGAATCCCAGTTTTCAAAGCGATGGACCCTGACATGGCCTTCCATGATATTCTCTTATGTATTTGGAATCAAGAAAAGAGGCCACGTTAAATTGACCCTTGGTGTCAGGGGGATTGGCAAGGTGAATATGTGGGGTTATGGCAATAGGGCCTGGGTGGGATTTTGGTTGTGCAGACTCGATGGGCTGAATGACCTCCTGCACTGTAGGGATTCTATGACTTGCCTTCTGTTGATGTGATCGATGTGATTTTGCGATGCCACAATTGTTACGCTCTTCAAAAACACAGGCAGCAAAGCAAAGTGTGGCAGATAAAGAGATATCTCACTTTTGTCCATCGCTGGAAAGATTTTTTGCTCACATCATCCTGAGCAGACTTATTACAGCAGAAACAAATTTAGCCGAGGCTCAGTGTGACCTTTGACCAGGTCGCAGCACAGTGTTCACTGTGAGCAAAATGCCTCGAGCAAAACATGGTCCTTTACTTCATTTTCATTGATCTCACAAAAGCCACAGTCAACAGGGAGGTCCTCTGGACAATCCTGGAACAGTGTGACTGTCCAAATAAAATTGACAGAATTTACAGCTGTTCCATGATGGAACAACAATCCTTCTAAATGGCAAATCCTCAGCTCCCTTTGAGGTCTTGAGTAGAGTGAAGCAGAATTCTTTTAGCAGCAGACCTCTTTGCTCTGTTTTTTACCCATGTCCCGAGCCAAGCCGGCAGACTCTCAGACCCACGAAGTCTCAGTACAAAACCCAAAACTTCTAGAAACTCATACAGAAAGCCCTTTTTTGCCGATGATTGTGCCATAATGACTCACAAAATGTGAGATTTTGCAGATTGTGGTTGGCAAATTTTCAGAAGATTCAAAGTTGTTTGGATTGACCATCAGTCTTGGAAAGACAGAAATTCTACACCTTACCAAATTCCAGCATCGTTCAACTGGAAATCTCCATCGAGATACAAAGTTGAAGAATTGTTGATAGCTTCAAATGTTTTGTAACCATTGTCTCCAACGACGGTTCGTTTAATAATGAAATATCAACTAGGATCAGCCAGGTGAACCAAGTGCTCAGAGCAGTAAACTACCATAGCATTAGACTACAAACATATGAACAAGAAGAAGGAGTAGGCCATTCAGCCCCTCAAGCCTGCTCTGTCATTTAATAAGATCATGGCTGATCTGATAATAACCTGAAACCTGCATCCTGCCCTGCCCCGATAACAAGACGTAATCACAATCAAGGATCATGTGGCACTGTTGTTCTATCTATTCTGCCATTGTGATCTCTCCTATCTATTCTTCACCTCGAATATTCACCAGAGCTCAACTGACCTTTTGGCTAACAGCCTGGCAAATGCACTGAATTTTCCAATGCAGCAGAACATATGAGCAATGAGTCAAAGAACCACTGGCCCATCCAGCCTGTTCCTTGTAATTGTGATGTCGTGTGTATCACAAGATATACCCTCCTCACATCATGTTAAAGTCAACTCATCTCTGGGTAGGGGCAAATAAAACAGTTAAAAATCCAGTCTAAATAGTGGAAAAAATATGGAAAATTCCTCTCTGACCACTTTAGCCAATCCAAATTATTCCAGGAGACTATTCTGTCCCTGTTTATTTAATTAATTAATTTTTTCATTAGTGTCACAGTAGGCTTACATTAACACTGCAATGAAATTACTGTGAAAAGTTGCCACACTCCGGCACCTGTTTGGGTCCAGTGTGGGAGAATTTAGCATGGCCAATGCATCTAACCAGCACGTCTTTCAGACTGTGGGAGGAAACCGGAGCACCCGGAGAAATCCCATGCAGACACGGGGAGAACGTGCAGACTCTGCACAGACAGTGACCCAAGCCGGAAATCGAACCCGGGTCCCTGATGCTGTGAGGCAGCAATGCTAACCACTGTGCCTCTGTGATGCCGATTAAGTAAGAAGTTTAACAACACCAGGTTAAAGTCCAACAGGTTTATTTGGTAGCAAAAGCCACAGGTGCTACCAAATAAACCTGTTGGACTTTAACCTGGTGTTGTTAAACTTCTTACTGTGTTTACCCCAGTCCAACGCCGGCATCTCCACATCACGCCGATTAATGACATACAGTGCTTACCTTTTGAACAAGGTGTTCTCTGCTCCAGCCCAAAACAGTTCCAGCTCCTGCTTGAAGAAGACAATAAGAGAATCACATTAACAACTTAGTGTAAATCTGCTCTCCCCTAGACTTGTTAATTGAGAAACTAAGGTGCATGGCCAAGGGTATTGTTGAAGAACATTAAGATTCAAAAGCGTAAAAGAGCATCCTAAATAAATCATTTCCAGCTTTCCTTTGGTCTTTGATTAACTTAACTTTGCTGGTGTCATATTAATAGAGAACATTCACAAGTTTTTAAAAATTCATTTGTGGGGGACATGGGCGTCACTTGCTGGCCAGCATTTATTGCCCATCCCCAGTTGCCCTTGGAGGGTTGACAGTCAACCACATTGCTATGGATCTGGCGTCACGTGTAGACCAGGCCAGGTAAGAACAACAGATTTCCTTCCCTAAAGGACATTAGTGAACCAGATGGGTTTTTTCTGACAATCAACAATGGTTTCGTGGTCATCAGTAGATTCTTAATTCCAGATTTCTTTTCCTTATTAAATTCAAATTTCAACATCCATCGTGGCGGAATTCGAACCCAGGTCCTCAGAACATTAGCTGAGTTTCTGGATTAATAGACTAGCGATAATACCACTAGGCCATTGCCTCCCCATCCTAATCTACACACACTTGTGGCTGTAGTTCAAATAGGATCACTGGTCTTCAGAAGAAGAAAGTGATGCTTATACAGAATAACCCCAAGTTTCAGGAAGGAGGAGAGACTGATCTGCGAGCGGCATTGCACTCAGAATTTTCATGGATGTTTCTCTAAGTGTTTCAGTGCAGCACTAAGAAAGGTTTGCAATTTGAGAACGTCGTTCTTTCTGATGAGACATTAAACTGAGACCGTTCCTGTATTCGCATGTGGCAGTAAAAGATCCCTTTGCCCTATTTGAAGAAGAGCGGGGAGTTCGCCGAGGATTCTGGCCAACATTCCCCTTTAAATAACACCACCCAAAACAGCCAACATTGCCAAAAAAAAACAAGCAGTGAGAGGGAAAGGACTAGAAAAATATATGAAAGGCTGAGCTGATGTAGATAGAATGGGAGGAGACACTTGTGGGGTATAAACAGCGTACAAACTACTTGGTTCAAATGATCAGTTATCCTGCTGCATATTCTATCTGTTCAACCATTTACTTGGACTGGAGGTGGCGCAGAACTAATTCACCAGGTTGCTGCCTGGGATGGAACATTTAAGTTATGAAGAGAGCTTGGGAAGGCTTGGGTTATTTTCTTTGGAGCAGAGAAGACTGAGGGGCGACCTGATCGAGGTGTATAAGATTATGAGGGGCACAGAGTGGATAAGCAGCAGCTGTTCCCCTTAGTTGAAGGATCAGTCAGGAGGGGACAGAGGTTCAAGGTGAGGGGCAGGAGGTTTAGGGGGGATGTGAGGAAAATATTTTAGCAAGAGGGTGGTGACAGTCTGGAATGCGCTGCCTGGGAGGGTGGAAGAGGCGGGATGCCTCACATCCTTTAAAAAGTATCTACATGAGTATTTGGCATGCCATAACATTCAAGGCTATGGGCCAAGTGCAGGCAGATGGGATTAGGTGGAAGTTCAGGTGTTCCTCGTGTGTCGGTGCAGACTCGATGGGCCAAAGGGCCTCTTCTGTACTGTATGATTCTATGATTTGGTACCTGTGTGACCCTGCGTGACCCTGTGTGCAAATCGGCCGCTGGGTTACTGCACTTCAGAAGTAAACCATTGGTTGTAAATTATTTTGGGACATTCCGAAGATGCTCGATAAATTTAAATGTTGTGTGTGATTTCTGCTTTTTTTTTAATGCGCTCCTGGCTCCTCTCATTAAAGCTCTGAGCTAGTGCTACAAGGAAGCAGCAATATGATGAGGCACTACTGAACCACTTACAGCCTTTTTGATGCCACTTTTGCCTTTAACATGTTTTAGCTGCAAGTGTTTATGGATTGCGGCCGATATATTTTTGCATCTAACTGCACCACCAGGGAACTCACTAATTAGAAGGGAAATGAGGCTGCACGTTAATCTAATATGGCTCTCTGAAGTCATCATGCTATTCGCTGTTCTTCAAACAATGATAGATTAATTAGCATGCTGGAAATGAGGACGCTGACACCTGCTGGTGTGATCTGTGCTGCAAGTAAATCAGCTTTGGCCTCGGGAGATATCTCCTCATCCTAATGGCTGGAAATATTTCAGTCGCCCGGCTGGCTGCAAAGAGCTTTTACCAAATACATTCCATTTTATGTTTGTTGCCCGGCAAGCCAGAAACATAATATCAGATAATAAGTGATTCCAGCAATGTTGCTTAGGCATTACTTATGGCTATTCAGGAATGAAAAAAAAGGAATCACGGACTCTCCCAGTGACTTTGTAACACTGTTGTGTGGGTAGGGAGTAGGGTGACCAATTAACTCCCAGTGAAACATTTACGGAACACTTTGGGTGAGATTTTCCCACCCCGCCTGCCACGAGAATCGCAGCGGGCAGGGTGCAGACCATGCAAAGGATTCGGGTGGGATTTCCGGTCTTGGGGCGAGCGCGGCCAGAAAATCCCGCCCTTTGACTTGGCGGAGAGCCTGTAAGGGGGGGGGGGGGGGTGTTGGGGGGGGTTGGGGGGCGGTGGGGGGGAGAGAGTGCCGTCATACGTCCCAAACGCGAAGTGCGCGCGTTCCGGGTCCAACACATGTGCAGAATCGACAAAAGTAAGCGTCAGGCCAGACACATGCGCAGAGGTGAGGAAAGGACATCGGGGCCCGATGCATGTCCAGAGACGAGTTAAAGAGTAAATCCAGGACATAACATGTCCTGGGAAGGTCGGACCTGGGATGCAGGAGAACAGCTGGGATTATGGGACAATCCAGCAAAATCCAGGCTGGTTGGTCACCCTGGTGGGGAGAGCTGGGGTATCGGAGCTCACAGACCAGAAAGGGTCCAAAATAAATTTCTCTTCAATGTTAAGTCTTCTGACCTGAGGCAAGGTGAATTAGAGTTGTACAGGAATGCTCCTGTATTTTACACTGTCTTCTTTTATGAAAGAGGCAGGTCATTGTGAACTGCCTTGAATCGGAAACAATCCAGGTATCCATAAGTTGACAAAAATTTGTCCAATCAATTTCACTTTGTGTTTCACTTTTGTTTTGGTGTCATTTCATCAATGTCCATGTGTAGAATAAGAACACAGCTATACATGAAACAGAATAAGGCCATCTCCAAACCACAATTCCCTCAACATGGATCTTGCCCAATATTTATAAAAGGAAAGTAATTACCTCCAAGTATGCACTGGCAGGAGGGAAAGTAACCAGGGGATTGCGATTCAAAAGTAATTCAAAATCCAGGGGAGAAATGAGGAGAATCTTTTTTTTTATACAGCAAGTTGCTTTGATCTTGAAGGCAATGCCTGGAAAGGTGGTAGAAGCAGATTCAGTAATAATTTTCCAAAGGGAATTTGATATACATTTGAAAAGTAGAAATTTGGAGAGCTGTCGGTTTGGAGAAAGGGAGTGAGGTTAATTGGCTCGCAATTCCAAAGAATAAGCACAGACATAATGGGCTGAATGGCCTCCTTTGGCATGATTCTATTACTCTGTAAGCATGAAATTTCCTTGTCTCTCAAAGTAATTTTAAAAAAACAGGATAACAATCTAACATGTTGATTCACGTTATTAAATGCTGACCACTTATATTCCACAGGTGAAATTTCCACAATCACAACTAAATTGGAAGTGTTTGCTCCATAGGGCATTTAATCAAACATTGCTTGCTTTAGTTGAGAGCACTGACATCAATGTGTTCGAAGCTATGGGTTCAAACGGTGGACAATCAAGCAAAAATCAAATTACTATTTCCGTTGATGCGTAATTAATCCATAGGAATAGCTTCAGTGTTCACCACTGGCCCTGAAATAGGACTGATGAAAGAAAGAATGGGCTCACAGTTACAGAATGCATTATTATATCTCTCTAAAACATGTCAAAGCCTTTTTTGTTCGACGATTGCTTTGAAATGTAGCAAGCTTTCAAAGATATAAAGATTTAGATAAAGCATGTTTCCTGACCTCAGGGCAGCCCAAGTGTTTTCCAGTCAATGACTAATTCTGATGCGCAGTCAGAAATGCAGCAACCAATTCGTGCATATGTGAAAATGACCAGAAAATCTCTTTTAATGGTGGTTGTGAGATTATATATTAGCCAAGATACCAAGACTGCCTCCCCTGTTCTTGAAAATAGTACCAACTGTAGTATAAGGGACTGGCATATACAGAGTTAATATGGGACTACATACAGTACCTCTCACACAGTGATGTAAGAAGGCACACAACCCAGACCTTCTGTCAGTGTGCTGTTGGCCAGAGATGTGTTAAGATCTAGTCAGGGAGCTAGCTCCTTGCCTGCACCCTTTAATGTGTATATGCATACAGTTACAAGTAGCACGGCACGGTGGCACAGTGGTTAGCACTGCTGCCTCACAGCGCCAGGGACCCGGCTTCAATTCCAGCCTTGGGTGACTGTGTGGAGTTTGCACGTTCTCCCCGTGTCTGCATGGGTTTCCACCGGGTGCTCCATTTCCTCCCGCAGTCCAAAGATGTGCGGGTTAAGCCCATGGTAAGTTGACCTTAGTGTCAGAGGGATTGCAGGAAAAGGTCGTGGGTGGGATTGTTGTCGGTGCAGGCTTGATGGGCTGAGTAGCCTCCTTCTGCACTGTAGGGATTCTATGATTCTATGAGTTATTAAAGACTTGCTGTTAACATACAAAAGATTACAAAGACATCTTCAACAGACATGTTCTATAACCAACACCATTACAAAATGGTAGAGGCTAGATCAGAAAAACCTCAGCCTCACAAGAATCCTGAAAAACTAAGAAAAATAAAATCTTCAATGGATTCTGAACGTTCAGTTGAAGCTAAAATTGTTGAGAAAATTCACCAGATAAAGCTCCAGAGAGAAGAGCCTAGAATCTAAAGACAGACATCTTATTGTAGCAGAAGTCTCCATAGAATCTCCCTTATCAGTCCAGCTTCAGCACACCCATTCCATAGCCTGCGAAGGTGAGCTAAATCTTTTTAGCTTCCAGGGTGCAGCCAGTCCTGGGAGGTCACCTTTGCTAGTTCAGTCAGAGGCACTGTTTGAACAAAACCAATCACTAAATCCCGATCCTGGACTCTGAGCCTCAACACGTGGCCTCCAAGGTAAAAAACAAGCAAATGATAAAAATTAATAATAAATGTACTCAACTCTCAAGAGCCTTACGACCATCCAAATCCTCAAACAGCAAGCATGCTGCTAATTTAAACACCTCGCTACTAACAATGCTACATTGCTGAATAAATCAAGTTGACGGACAGCTGACCCATACAGCTACTGTTAATCATTTTTCTTCCAGGAGCAGGCTGCCACCATTTTGGAACGCCTGCCAACCACCGGAAATCCATTTTTCTGAGATGAACGACAATGCTGTCTTGGCTCATAAGCCCTTATAGATGGGCTCACACTTTAAAAGTCTTCAATATGAATCACAATTCCACAATCCAAGGCCCAGACCTGTCACAAAATTGTCCTTGGAGGATAAATACAGTATCGAAACATAGAAACATAGAAAAACTATAGCATAAACAGGCCCTTCGGCCCCACAAGTTGTGCCGAACATATCCCTACCTTCTAGGCCTACCTATAACCCTCCATCCTATTAAGTCCCATGTACTCATCCAGGAGTCTCTTAAAAATAGAAAAATAGAAAATTGTTCCAGGTTATTGTTTCAGGTTTAAATGAAAGATCGGAACAGGAATAAGTAAACACATTTCTTTACTCAATAAAGCCATTGCGGATGACATAATTGCACAGCAGGATATTAATGAACGATCCACCAAATTTGCAGAGGTTTTAAAATCCTTTAACGTTTATTACAACTTGAGATCAAACAAAATATTGGAAAGAGCTAAATTCAATAAGAGAATCCAATTGCCTGAGGAAGCTGTCGATTCCTTTGTAGATGTTCTGCACAGACTGACAGAGGGGTGTGAACGTGGAGATTTTAAAGTCTGAGTTCATTAGAGACAGAATTGTGTTGTAGATGATTCACTCTCTAATCTCCTACAAGCTCAAGATAATCTAGACAAGACAATCCGGCTAGTTTGACTGTCTGAGCCATGTGAGCAACACAGGACAATCCTAAGGGGAAAGAATGCAACATGGGGCAGAAACGAATCCTCTATACAGCTTATCAGGTCACAATGATAAGACTGGGGCTATACTCATTGGAATTCAGAAGAATGAGGGGAGATCTTCTAGAAACATATACGATTATGAAGGGAATAGCTAAGATAGAAGCAGGGAAGTTGTTTCCACTGGCGGGTGAAACTAGAACTAGGCGGCATAGCCTCAAAGTAAGGGGAAGCAGATTTAGGACTGAGTTGAGGAGGAACTTCTTCACACAAAGGGTTGTGAATCTGTGGAATTCCCTGCCCAGTGAAGCAGTTGAGGCTACCTCACTGAATGTTTTTAAGGCAAGGATAGATAATTTTTTGAACAGAAAAGGAATTAAGGGTTATGGTGAGTGGGCGGGTAAGTGGAGCTGAGTCCACTTATTGAATGGCGGAGCAGGCTCGAGGGGCCAGATGGCCTACTCCTGCTCCTAGTTCTTATGTTCTTATGACGCAGGGGCAATCCAATTCAGGGACAGCAATTCCTGAACCGCCCAGCAGAGGGAGCTTGCCAGCGCTGCAGTGTGATACGCTCTCACAGGAAAGACCAATGTCCTGTGAGTGTTGTCCACTGGAACAGATAGGGGCACTTTGGCAAACTGTGCAAGTCAGAACCCCAACATTGCACAGATAACCCAAAGGTAATCCATGTGGTTGAGACTGAAAACCCAGAAGACACATAGCCAATCGCATTGGGTGAGGTTAAAGGTTGTGGATCTTCATTTTGGAAAGTTGCAACCCCGGTAAATGGTCACCAAGCGCATTTTAAATTAGATTCAGGTGCCAGCGTGACAGTCCTGTCAGACAAGGAACCATTGGCTCCAAAGATCTCTGACTTTAACAGTGGACGCTCCACTTTACTGGCAGGGGAAGTCCGACTCTCTGCCATTGGCACGATCCTGGAATCACTGAGGTATGGCAGCAAACCAATCCTTGAGCTGATTTATGTCATGCAAAGCCAGCCTTTCTCTCTCCTGATCATGGATGCCCACATCATCTTGGATCTCCTTCGGATGGCGGAAGATGGTCAAGACCACCACTGTTGTTAACCAGACAGAATAGCGCAATTCTGGGTACTCAAACATTAAAGAACATTCAGACTCAGATTTTCACCTTCAGTCTCTCTTTGTGAAGCAGGTTCGTCCATTCTCATTCCAGGTTCCAGAAAGCCCCAGTGGTCAAACCAATCTACCGCCCATCTGGTTACCATGGCACCTCCAGTGGAAGTGGTACCAGGGAAGGATCAGCAGTGTGAGAAGTTTCCACCTCCAACTACGACGATGGTATAGCTGGTCGACACATCAACCACTGTGCACACACTGCAACTTCCAGCCGGCAAGCCACAACCACAAGGGATACTGCAACCTGGTACCAGCCCCTCACCATCAACAACAAAACACAGAGGTGAGCTTACCACTAAAGCTTCTTCTCACCACCGGAACATTCTTCCTCAGCCTCAGAGGATTTCAAGGCGGCTGCATGGAGAAAGAAGAAGATAAAGCAACACCAGGATAATGAATGCCATGTTCGTTCACTCTGCAAGAAACAATGGGGAGTAACAGCAACCATGGATCAGAGCAACATTCAAACCGACCAGGTGTGGTTCCACATGAAACAATGGAAGAAACGGATGAGAGGGATACCCAAATACCTGTCCAACCTCCAAGGCAAGAACAACCAGAACTAACAGGGCCTCCCACTCTCCGGACAGAATGGCCAAAGAGATGTGGAAGGGTTATAGGACCTCTGGACCTCCTGAAACTCGAACATTAAGGACCTGAAAGGGGGAGATGGAGTAGTGAGAATGTTGTTAATGCTAATATGGCGATAGCAATTAGATTGGAATATTCCTAAGAGAGTAACAACAAGGTAAATGTATATGACATGTAAGAATGTAAGACTGGAAGTAAGCGGATGTTACTTTATATCCATGGGATAAAGACTTGGCGGGTGGTATAGTAGAAGGGTCTGGGAGATACAAGGTTAACATGGAACTGAGTACAGTACTGCCCACATTGTGATGTAAGAAGGCACATGACCCAGAGTCAGTATGGTTTTGGCCAGAACTATGGTAAATCTAGACATGGATATACTGGTACATATAAGGAATGAGTTGCCAGAGGAGGTGGTAGAGGCAGGTACAATTACAACATTTAAAAGACATTTGGACAGGTACATTGCTGGGAAAGGTTTAGAGGGATATGGGCCAAACGCAGGCAAATGGGACTATTCAGTTGAGGAAACATAGTTGACATGGAAGAGTTGGGCTGAAGGGCCTGTTCTGTGCTGTATATTTCTATGACTCTATAGCTCCTTGCCTATGTATATATATATACACATTAGTTACAAGTAGCCAATAGGACTTGTTGTTAACAAATGGAAGACTCCCTGAACAGACATGTTCTGTAACCAACACCAACAGTTGACAGGGCCATTAGAGCTCAGACTTAATGTCTCATCCATATGCACAACTGCCAGCCTAGATTTTTGTGCTCAAATCCCTGGGGCACAGCCTGAACCCACAACCTTCTGATTCAAAAGGAAGAGTGCTGCCCACTGAGTCACAAGTGACACTGATAGGCAGACACAGTTGCCATTTTATGCAGAGCAAGTTTCCACCATTTAGGAAGTTACTCCATGGAATGTACTCCTATTATGTACTAGTGTGGGAATGCTGCATTGTAGGAGATGCAATTTTTAAATTTGACATATTGAACTCTTTCTAAGCTACAGGTAATTATTAACCATCCCTTGGAAGATAGTTTGTTGTGCTGGCCAATACTCTTCCCCCAACCAACACCACCAGAAACAGAGTAACCGGTAACTTCGCTGGTTGTTTGGGGGACCTTTCTGTGTATAACATGGCTGCAGTGTTTACATATGTAAGAAGACTTAATCTATTTTATTTTATTAGTGTCACAAGTAGGCTTACATTAACACTGCAATGAAGTTACTGTGAAAATCCCCTAGTCGTCACACGCTGGCGCCTGTTCGGGTATATTGAGGGATAATTTAGCATGGTCAATGTACCTAACCAGCACGTCTTTCGGACTGTGGGAGGAAACCAGAGCACCCAGAGGAAACCACACAGACATGGGGAGAACGTGCAGACTCCACACAGACAGTGACCCAAGCTGGGAATCAAACCCAGGTCCCTGGCACTGAGGCAGCAGCGCTAACCACTGTGTCACCGTGCCACCACATCTCAAAATAATTCAAGATACCAGAGACATTTTTGAGAAATGTGGCAGAGAAGTACAAATCCTTTAATCTCCCTATGTCCACACCAGGGATGAACATTCAGGCTATTTATTTATGGGAATTAATTAGATCAATGTAAAACTTAAAGACATTTTACTTTTTCTGATTATTTCTCTTTTCTTCCAATGTGATTATGACAAAGATATTTTTGTCAACCTTTTCCAGCAGATGTTATTTTATTTCAGGTTCCATTTATACAGCAAATATGTCAGTTCCAAAGACGTTGGTGCCGGGCAGGTGATGGCTCTTGAGGTGTTGGTGCTACACAATCTGAGAAACTTTAACAGCTTGCAAACCCAACTGAGATTCCCTTCCTGTCAAGGTATCAAATCTAGCATCTGCTGCACAAAAACTCCTCCCAAAAAAAACACAGCAACATTTCAAGAATGCTAGAAACAGACAGGTTAATAACCAAAAAGAAAGTTTCAATGGCCATTTAATATTTATTTTATTGAATAATATTTTATGCTTTACATGATGTTTTATTGTAAAATTCATTGAAGTAAAATCTACAGTTAGTGTATTATTGTAAGTGACTGATTTTAAAGGTGATTTGTCTTTGGTCTTTGCCCTTCTTGTGAATGTGATGGGAGGGTTTGCGCGGGCATATAGAACCCAACAGGCAACCTCTACCCTCCACTACCCTTCCACCTCCCCCCTCCCGCCGACTTCCACCCCCACCTCCAACCCCCTGCCCAGCACACACAGAATGTTACCAGTGACAGAGATGGCATTAGGTGGCCTGCCCACCATTGGGCCAACTGAGGCCCTCAAGTGGACAATTAATTCCCATAAAGGGCCGCATCCCGCCAACAGCAGGATTGAACCAATTGGCAGAAGTCCACGCCAAGCGCCTAGCCCGGCAGGTTACCCTGCGCAGATTAGTGGTGCGCAGGGGTGAGAATCCCTGTTTAACAGGCTCTGAGGCCCTATCAGACGGACCCCCAAGGTATTAGTACACCGCCCTGGATTGTTCTCCCTCCATGGCCTCTCAAACCCCAGACCCCACACTATTCGGCCCTCTCGCTGGGGCCTGCCCATTTGACACCCAGCAAGACTCACAAACACATATCACAATCCATAACCAAGGCCACAGGCCTATTTCCCAAGGTACTATTTTTTTTTTCTTTCATGGGATGCGGGTCTCGCGAGCAAGGCCAGAATTTGTTGCTCCTCCCTATTTGTCCTTGAACTGAGAGGCAGTTAACAATCAACCACATTGATGAGATGATGTGGAGATACGGCGTTGGACTGGGGTAGGCAGAGTAAGAAGTCTCACAACACCAGGTTAAAGTCCAACAGGTTTATTTGGTTTCTCGAGCTTTCGGAGTGCTGCTCCTTCATCAGTTGAGTGGCTCTCACCTGATGAAGGAACAGCGCTCCAAAAGCTTGTGATTCCAAATAAACCTGTTGGATTTTAACCTCGTGTTGTGAGAGTCTTCACACTGATGAGGATCTGGAGTCACACGATGGCCAGATCAGTTAAAGATGAGAGATTTCCCTCCCTAAAGGAGATTAGTGAACCAGATGGGTTTTTACAACAATCGACAACGGTTTCATGGTCATCATTTGATTTGCAATTCCAGATTTTTATTGAATTCAAATTTCACCATCTGCCGTGGTAGGATTCGAACCTGGGTCCCCAGAACATGATGCAGGGTTTCTGGATTACTCGTCCAGTGACAACAATGAGGGATGTTGGCCTCTGATTAGCCAGTGGGACTTCCTGAACCTGAATAGGAGTACTATCTCAAGTTTATAAATGGTTAATTGACCATTAAATGGCTGGAGGGTAGTGGGTGTTCCCCTCTGTGCCCACATTGCCCCTTCCACCCCCCCTCCCTGCTGGTGGGGTAAACAGCCAGTAATATAATTCAGCTCATGGAGTAAGTTAATAACAGTACCGCCAGATAGCTGAGCATTTCCATCACTGCAGGCAAATCGCGGGCCACTGTCTTAAAGTAAGCCTTGGGCCGAAAAAAAGCTCATTCGCCCTCACTCCAATCGTATGATTGATATCAGTGATAATAATCCCCAGTCTATAGCTATAAGTTCAGCATTGTTGGGAAGTTTTTTATCTTTTTCACTAACAATAAAATTGAGCAGTGTAAATTGGACGCGAAGACCTGAACTGGCCACAAAGTGAAAGGGATGAGACTGCCTCCTCCGGGGAATCTCGCTCCGCTTCTCTCCGCTGTCAGGTCTCGCCCTTACTTTTAGCTACAATTTGATGAGTCGGAACATGATTTGCTTAACACCAACATCTATATTCTGTCCATGCTCCCAGAGAGCAAATACATCATTAAATACCACTCTGGTTTCTATTAACACCTTCCCTACATTGACCTCTATCTCCTTGACTTTCACTGAGCACAGAAACTCAGTCAAACATGAAGGTCCATTTGCTTCCTCTCACTTTGACAATAGTCGTAGAACAAGATGTAGATTTATCAAACAGTCTGCAGCCAAGGCAAGTGATGTTTCTACATATTTTCCGAAACATAGCTGAGAATTATAATCTTATCACAGTGGATTTGACCTACAGTCTGCACTTAACAGTGTCCTTGGCTGTTTTCAGTTCCAGAATAATGTCATTAATAGGATATATGTGGATGAGACTACAAGTCTTCTCTGCCTATTTGTATTCGTTACACTCAAATGATACCTCTCTTGGCTATAGCATGACCATTGTACCCTCAAGCCTGACAACAATAGCTTCCATTCATGTGTAGCAACAATAGCTGCCATTCATCTCTCTTCCCTACCCTGCTCACACCTGTTGATTTGCACTTCCTGTGGAGGGTATTCTTCCTCTTCACCGCTGAGCCCAAACTCTGAAAGTTACACCCCTCGTGCCAACTGCTGTATTGATTGGTAGCTGCCCAATTGTGCTTGGCAGCCTTGCATCCTTCTCTTATGCCCCTGTGATGCTAAGAGGATGACTCTTCCCTGTAATACCCAGGCACCCTACTGTCCACTCTCCCTGCCACGTTTGCAGTGCCAATGGCAATGTTTGACTATGCCGAGTCCCCTCTGTACAGTTCACCCATTTATGGGGCTGGGGTAATTCCCTGTGGGCATCCATGACAGTCCTGGCATTGGTGAGGCCACATCCGGAGTATCATGTGTGGTTTTGGTGTCCTTATCTGCGTAAGGATGTTTTTGCTATCGAGGGAGTGCAGCGAAGGTTTACCAGGCTGATTCCTGGGATGGCAGGACTGTCATATGAGGAGCAACTAATTCGGTTAGGATTATATTCACTGCAGTTTAGAAGAGTGGGAGGGGATCTCATAGAAACTTATAAAATTCTATCAGGATTCGACAGGGTAGATTCAGAAAGAATGTTCCCAATGATGGGGGAGTCCAGAACTAGGGGTCATAGTTTGAGGATAAGGGGTAAACCTTTTAGGACTGAGGTGAAGAGAAAGTTCTTCACCCAGAGGGTGGCGAATGTGTGGAATTCACTACCGCAGAAAGTAGTTGAGGCCAAAATGTTGTGTGATTTCACGAAGGAAATAGATATCGCTCTTGGGGCTAAAGGGATCAAGGGATATGGGAGGGAAGGATGATCAGGATATTGAATTTGATGATCAGCCATGGTCAAAATGAATGGTGGAGCAGGATCGAAGGGCCGAATGGCCTACTCCTGCTACTAGTTTCTATGTATGTTTCTGTGCATGTTTACCTGTTGTATACCCATTCCTTCTCCTGTCTGCCCTAGATAGTGCATGCAGCTTGTAAAAATCACAACACCTCCCATTATCGAGCTCTTAATGACCTACTCAGCCATTTTAATTGTCCTTAATCAGGGATCGGGTGGGATTGTGATGTTCCTCCGACCCTCCCAGCCCTGCCATGGGAATGATGTCAGGAAACCAGCAAACCAGCCAGGGGCTGATACTTTGGGAGTGCCTGCTGGGGCCATTCCCATCCACAGCCGGTCTTAACATTCCGGCCCATGGGCTCGGTATTCCTGGTATAGCTGAAGAATTCTCGGTGACAAGTTCCCAATCCTGATCATTACCCAATACAGTACCTGCAGGCAAGTGTGTGTTTGTGGTGTCAGACAAGGACAGCGTCAGG